>NC_141797.1:8314831-8631280 GCF_054643075.1 Acanthaster planci | reverse complement strand
TTTTCAAGAAATCAGCAGTGACCGAAGGACTTGATGGTTTCCGTGGGCCAACCCTAACCGAGCTTAACCCTAACGGAGGCCAACCCTAATGACGGCTAACCCTAACGGAGGCCAACCCTAATTATGAAGGGTAACCCTAACAGGGCCCTAACCAAGGGTGGGGGTACTTCCTCGATGGTCAAGTACAGCCCGCGCACCAACTGACCAAGCTGTGGATATATGCGCAGGTGACTGAAAGTTCTCGAAACACTCTCCTTGGTGGTTTGTTCCACTCTTGTGTTGGAAGTGCCCTATTTTGGGCTCAGGTTTTCAACTCTTGGGCTGGAGCGTGTCAACAGGAATAAATTCTACGTAGAGCTTTCATGTCAAAGCATGGCTGAAGTTTCATAATTTTCTTGTATTTGATCTCTGCTGTTGGTAGTGTATGGCCAAAGCGGTAACCCTTCCTTATCAGTAGGACATGCTAGTTGAAGCTATTCATGGGGAAAGGTGCAATTTTCAAATGCTGATTGGACATTCTTCTGTTTGCACTATAGTAGAAGTGTACAGTGTATGTATAGGCAGTTTGTGCACATTTGCTATTGGCTGACCTTGATGATTTACTCCCCATAGCACAGCCAGTCGACTTTTTTTTCCAATTTATTTTCAAAAATTGAGTTTTTTGGAACATTCTCAACCATTCAGCATTGTTTCTGTGTCAGACTGTGAAAAAGGGGTGTATATAAAGGGTGCAGTGTCCCAATTCAAGGAAAATTCTCCGCCAGGCCGAGGCGCAGAAAAAGTACCCCCAGAGATTGTTTCGAAAAGAGGGGTCTGTTTGGGCCAGGAAATGGTGGAATTGTGTCAGTATGGCCCAGGATCATCTCTGTAGATTCAGGGGCACCCATCTGGGGGCAAAGCAGACAAAAATGGGATTGAAAATTAGTCAGAAGAGCCCCAGGAAGGTGAGGGATGTCATTTGAAAAATGGCCGCTGGGAGGGCTTGGCAACATTCACTTTTTGGGGGGTGAGTTTGTTTTGGGCGGATAATTAAAAAATTCATTGGTTAACCTACTAAAAATTGAAAATCAAATGAAATCTGAAGGACCAAACAGCACATTGATTTTTGTTTGAGAGGCCTCAGGGACTTCAGTTGCCTGCCATGGGGCTCCAAACTTGGTTGATTTTACACTATTTTCAATGGAGCTTGAATTAGTTCAGTGCACCCTATATTGCCAAGATGGCGGCGTCCTGGATGTCATGGCGGTTGGATTGAAAAATCATTTCTCACGTTTGCGATAGTTACACCAGTGGTGGAAAGACCGGAACAAGCCAGGGATAGCAGTTTTATGAATTGTGAGACATGAGAAACATTTGATTGTTGGCAGCAACACTCCACTGGTAAATACCCATGCAATCATGTGGAAATTCTGAAAAACAATTAACTCTGTCACTGTTCATGCTGTTTTGCGTGTAATTTTCAAGAAATCAGCAGTGACCGAAGGACTTGATGGTTTCCGTGGGCCAACCCTAACCGAGCTTAACCCTAACGGAGGCCAACCCTAATGACGGCTAACCCTAACGGAGGCCAACCCTAATTATGAAGGGTAACCCTAACAGGGCCCTAACCAAGGGTGGGGGTACTTCCTCGATGGTCAAGTACAGCCCGCGCACCAACTGACCAAGCTGTGGATATATGCGCAGGTGACTGAAAGTTCTCGAAACACTCTCCTTGGTGGTTTGTTCCACTCTTGTGTTGGAAGTGCCCTATTTTGGGCTCAGGTTTTCAACTCTTGGGCTGGAGCGTGTCAACAGGAATAAATTCTACGTAGAGCTTTCATGTCAAAGCATGGCTGAAGTTTCATAATTTTCTTGTATTTGATCTCTGCTGTTGGTAGTGTATGGCCAAAGCGGTAACCCTTCCTTATCAGTAGGACATGCTAGTTGAAGCTATTCATGGGGAAAGGTGCAATTTTCAAATGCTGATTGGACATTCTTCTGTTTGCACTATAGTAGAAGTGTACAGTGTATGTATAGGCAGTTTGTGCACATTTGCTATTGGCTGACCTTGATGATTTACTCCCCATAGCACAGCCAGTCGACTTTTTTTTCCAATTTATTTTCAAAAATTGAGTTTTTTGGAACATTCTCAACCATTCAGCATTGTTTCTGTGTCAGACTGTGAAAAAGGGGTGTATATAAAGGGTGCAGTGTCCCAATTCAAGGAAAATTCTCCGCCAGGCCGAGGCGCAGAAAAAGTACCCCCAGAGATTGTTTCGAAAAGAGGGGTCTGTTTGGGCCAGGAAATGGTGGAATTGTGTCAGTATGGCCCAGGATCATCTCTGTAGATTCAGGGGCACCCATCTGGGGGCAAAGCAGACAAAAATGGGATTGAAAATTAGTCAGAAGAGCCCCAGGAAGGTGAGGGATGTCATTTGAAAAATGGCCGCTGGGAGGGCTTGGCAACATTCACTTTTTGGGGGGTGAGTTTGTTTTGGGCGGATAATTAAAAAATTCATTGGTTAACCTACTAAAAATTGAAAATCAAATGAAATCTGAAGGACCAAACAGCACATTGATTTTTGTTTGAGAGGCCTCAGGGACTTCAGTTGCCTGCCATGGGGCTCCAAACTTGGTTGATTTTACACTATTTTCAATGGAGCTTGAATTAGTTCAGTGCACCCTATATTGCCAAGATGGCGGCGTCCTGGATGTCATGGCGGTTGGATTGAAAAATCATTTCTCACGTTTGCGATAGTTACACCAGTGGTGGAAAGACCGGAACAAGCCAGGGATAGCAGTTTTATGAATTGTGAGACATGAGAAACATTTGATTGTTGGCAGCAACACTCCACTGGTAAATACCCATGCAATCATGTGGAAATTCTGAAAAACAATTAACTCTGTCACTGTTCATGCTGTTTTGCGTGTAATTTTCAAGAAATCAGCAGTGACCGAAGGACTTGATGGTTTCCGTGGGCCAACCCTAACCGAGCTTAACCCTAACGGAGGCCAACCCTAATGACGGCTAACCCTAACGGAGGCCAACCCTAATTATGAAGGGTAACCCTAACAGGGCCCTAACCAAGGGTGGGGGTACTTCCTCGATGGTCAAGTACAGCCCGCGCACCAACTGACCAAGCTGTGGATATATGCGCAGGTGACTGAAAGTTCTCGAAACACTCTCCTTGGTGGTTTGTTCCACTCTTGTGTTGGAAGTGCCCTATTTTGGGCTCAGGTTTTCAACTCTTGGGCTGGAGCGTGTCAACAGGAATAAATTCTACGTAGAGCTTTCATGTCAAAGCATGGCTGAAGTTTCATAATTTTCTTGTATTTGATCTCTGCTGTTGGTAGTGTATGGCCAAAGCGGTAACCCTTCCTTATCAGTAGGACATGCTAGTTGAAGCTATTCATGGGGAAAGGTGCAATTTTCAAATGCTGATTGGACATTCTTCTGTTTGCACTATAGTAGAAGTGTACAGTGTATGTATAGGCAGTTTGTGCACATTTGCTATTGGCTGACCTTGATGATTTACTCCCCATAGCACAGCCAGTCGACTTTTTTTTCCAATTTATTTTCAAAAATTGAGTTTTTTGGAACATTCTCAACCATTCAGCATTGTTTCTGTGTCAGACTGTGAAAAAGGGGTGTATATAAAGGGTGCAGTGTCCCAATTCAAGGAAAATTCTCCGCCAGGCCGAGGCGCAGAAAAAGTACCCCCAGAGATTGTTTCGAAAAGAGGGGTCTGTTTGGGCCAGGAAATGGTGGAATTGTGTCAGTATGGCCCAGGATCATCTCTGTAGATTCAGGGGCACCCATCTGGGGGCAAAGCAGACAAAAATGGGATTGAAAATTAGTCAGAAGAGCCCCAGGAAGGTGAGGGATGTCATTTGAAAAATGGCCGCTGGGAGGGCTTGGCAACATTCACTTTTTGGGGGGTGAGTTTGTTTTGGGCGGATAATTAAAAAATTCATTGGTTAACCTACTAAAAATTGAAAATCAAATGAAATCTGAAGGACCAAACAGCACATTGATTTTTGTTTGAGAGGCCTCAGGGACTTCAGTTGCCTGCCATGGGGCTCCAAACTTGGTTGATTTTACACTATTTTCAATGGAGCTTGAATTAGTTCAGTGCACCCTATATTGCCAAGATGGCGGCGTCCTGGATGTCATGGCGGTTGGATTGAAAAATCATTTCTCACGTTTGCGATAGTTACACCAGTGGTGGAAAGACCGGAACAAGCCAGGGATAGCAGTTTTATGAATTGTGAGACATGAGAAACATTTGATTGTTGGCAGCAACACTCCACTGGTAAATACCCATGCAATCATGTGGAAATTCTGAAAAACAATTAACTCTGTCACTGTTCATGCTGTTTTGCGTGTAATTTTCAAGAAATCAGCAGTGACCGAAGGACTTGATGGTTTCCGTGGGCCAACCCTAACCGAGCTTAACCCTAACGGAGGCCAACCCTAATGACGGCTAACCCTAACGGAGGCCAACCCTAATTATGAAGGGTAACCCTAACAGGGCCCTAACCAAGGGTGGGGGTACTTCCTCGATGGTCAAGTACAGCCCGCGCACCAACTGACCAAGCTGTGGATATATGCGCAGGTGACTGAAAGTTCTCGAAACACTCTCCTTGGTGGTTTGTTCCACTCTTGTGTTGGAAGTGCCCTATTTTGGGCTCAGGTTTTCAACTCTTGGGCTGGAGCGTGTCAACAGGAATAAATTCTACGTAGAGCTTTCATGTCAAAGCATGGCTGAAGTTTCATAATTTTCTTGTATTTGATCTCTGCTGTTGGTAGTGTATGGCCAAAGCGGTAACCCTTCCTTATCAGTAGGACATGCTAGTTGAAGCTATTCATGGGGAAAGGTGCAATTTTCAAATGCTGATTGGACATTCTTCTGTTTGCACTATAGTAGAAGTGTACAGTGTATGTATAGGCAGTTTGTGCACATTTGCTATTGGCTGACCTTGATGATTTACTCCCCATAGCACAGCCAGTCGACTTTTTTTTCCAATTTATTTTCAAAAATTGAGTTTTTTGGAACATTCTCAACCATTCAGCATTGTTTCTGTGTCAGACTGTGAAAAAGGGGTGTATATAAAGGGTGCAGTGTCCCAATTCAAGGAAAATTCTCCGCCAGGCCGAGGCGCAGAAAAAGTACCCCCAGAGATTGTTTCGAAAAGAGGGGTCTGTTTGGGCCAGGAAATGGTGGAATTGTGTCAGTATGGCCCAGGATCATCTCTGTAGATTCAGGGGCACCCATCTGGGGGCAAAGCAGACAAAAATGGGATTGAAAATTAGTCAGAAGAGCCCCAGGAAGGTGAGGGATGTCATTTGAAAAATGGCCGCTGGGAGGGCTTGGCAACATTCACTTTTTGGGGGGGTGAGTTTGTTTTGGGCGGATAATTAAAAAATTCATTGGTTAACCTACTAAAAATTGAAAATCAAATGAAATCTGAAGGACCAAACAGCACATTGATTTTTGTTTGAGAGGCCTCAGGGACTTCAGTTGCCTGCCATGGGGCTCCAAACTTGGTTGATTTTACACTATTTTCAATGGAGCTTGAATTAGTTCAGTGCACCCTATATTGCCAAGATGGCGGCGTCCTGGATGTCATGGCGGTTGGATTGAAAAATCATTTCTCACGTTTGCGATAGTTACACCAGTGGTGGAAAGACCGGAACAAGCCAGGGATAGCAGTTTTATGAATTGTGAGACATGAGAAACATTTGATTGTTGGCAGCAACACTCCACTGGTAAATACCCATGCAATCATGTGGAAATTCTGAAAAACAATTAACTCTGTCACTGTTCATGCTGTTTTGCGTGTAATTTTCAAGAAATCAGCAGTGACCGAAGGACTTGATGGTTTCCGTGGGCCAACCCTAACCGAGCTTAACCCTAACGGAGGCCAACCCTAATGACGGCTAACCCTAACGGAGGCCAACCCTAATTATGAAGGGTAACCCTAACAGGGCCCTAACCAAGGGTGGGGGTACTTCCTCGATGGTCAAGTACAGCCCGCGCACCAACTGACCAAGCTGTGGATATATGCGCAGGTGACTGAAAGTTCTCGAAACACTCTCCTTGGTGGTTTGTTCCACTCTTGTGTTGGAAGTGCCCTATTTTGGGCTCAGGTTTTCAACTCTTGGGCTGGAGCGTGTCAACAGGAATAAATTCTACGTAGAGCTTTCATGTCAAAGCATGGCTGAAGTTTCATAATTTTCTTGTATTTGATCTCTGCTGTTGGTAGTGTATGGCCAAAGCGGTAACCCTTCCTTATCAGTAGGACATGCTAGTTGAAGCTATTCATGGGGAAAGGTGCAATTTTCAAATGCTGATTGGACATTCTTCTGTTTGCACTATAGTAGAAGTGTACAGTGTATGTATAGGCAGTTTGTGCACATTTGCTATTGGCTGACCTTGATGATTTACTCCCCATAGCACAGCCAGTCGACTTTTTTTTCCAATTTATTTTCAAAAATTGAGTTTTTTGGAACATTCTCAACCATTCAGCATTGTTTCTGTGTCAGACTGTGAAAAAGGGGTGTATATAAAGGGTGCAGTGTCCCAATTCAAGGAAAATTCTCCGCCAGGCCGAGGCGCAGAAAAAGTACCCCCAGAGATTGTTTCGAAAAGAGGGGTCTGTTTGGGCCAGGAAATGGTGGAATTGTGTCAGTATGGCCCAGGATCATCTCTGTAGATTCAGGGGCACCCATCTGGGGGCAAAGCAGACAAAAATGGGATTGAAAATTAGTCAGAAGAGCCCCAGGAAGGTGAGGGATGTCATTTGAAAAATGGCCGCTGGGAGGGCTTGGCAACATTCACTTTTTGGGGGGTGAGTTTGTTTTGGGCGGATAATTAAAAAATTCATTGGTTAACCTACTAAAAATTGAAAATCAAATGAAATCTGAAGGACCAAACAGCACATTGATTTTTGTTTGAGAGGCCTCAGGGACTTCAGTTGCCTGCCATGGGGCTCCAAACTTGGTTGATTTTACACTATTTTCAATGGAGCTTGAATTAGTTCAGTGCACCCTATATTGCCAAGATGGCGGCGTCCTGGATGTCATGGCGGTTGGATTGAAAAATCATTTCTCACGTTTGCGATAGTTACACCAGTGGTGGAAAGACCGGAACAAGCCAGGGATAGCAGTTTTATGAATTGTGAGACATGAGAAACATTTGATTGTTGGCAGCAACACTCCACTGGTAAATACCCATGCAATCATGTGGAAATTCTGAAAAACAATTAACTCTGTCACTGTTCATGCTGTTTTGCGTGTAATTTTCAAGAAATCAGCAGTGACCGAAGGACTTGATGGTTTCCGTGGGCCAACCCTAACCGAGCTTAACCCTAACGGAGGCCAACCCTAATGACGGCTAACCCTAACGGAGGCCAACCCTAATTATGAAGGGTAACCCTAACAGGGCCCTAACCAAGGGTGGGGGTACTTCCTCGATGGTCAAGTACAGCCCGCGCACCAACTGACCAAGCTGTGGATATATGCGCAGGTGACTGAAAGTTCTCGAAACACTCTCCTTGGTGGTTTGTTCCACTCTTGTGTTGGAAGTGCCCTATTTTGGGCTCAGGTTTTCAACTCTTGGGCTGGAGCGTGTCAACAGGAATAAATTCTACGTAGAGCTTTCATGTCAAAGCATGGCTGAAGTTTCATAATTTTCTTGTATTTGATCTCTGCTGTTGGTAGTGTATGGCCAAAGCGGTAACCCTTCCTTATCAGTAGGACATGCTAGTTGAAGCTATTCATGGGGAAAGGTGCAATTTTCAAATGCTGATTGGACATTCTTCTGTTTGCACTATAGTAGAAGTGTACAGTGTATGTATAGGCAGTTTGTGCACATTTGCTATTGGCTGACCTTGATGATTTACTCCCCATAGCACAGCCAGTCGACTTTTTTTTCCAATTTATTTTCAAAAATTGAGTTTTTTGGAACATTCTCAACCATTCAGCATTGTTTCTGTGTCAGACTGTGAAAAAGGGGTGTATATAAAGGGTGCAGTGTCCCAATTCAAGGAAAATTCTCCGCCAGGCCGAGGCGCAGAAAAAGTACCCCCAGAGATTGTTTCGAAAAGAGGGGTCTGTTTGGGCCAGGAAATGGTGGAATTGTGTCAGTATGGCCCAGGATCATCTCTGTAGATTCAGGGGCACCCATCTGGGGGCAAAGCAGACAAAAATGGGATTGAAAATTAGTCAGAAGAGCCCCAGGAAGGTGAGGGATGTCATTTGAAAAATGGCCGCTGGGAGGGCTTGGCAACATTCACTTTTTGGGGGGTGAGTTTGTTTTGGGCGGATAATTAAAAAATTCATTGGTTAACCTACTAAAAATTGAAAATCAAATGAAATCTGAAGGACCAAACAGCACATTGATTTTTGTTTGAGAGGCCTCAGGGACTTCAGTTGCCTGCCATGGGGCTCCAAACTTGGTTGATTTTACACTATTTTCAATGGAGCTTGAATTAGTTCAGTGCACCCATAGACTGCATAGGGCATCCCGCATCGTTCGTGCACAAAATGCGCGGCCGAACAATGGCGGCGCTTCAGGAAGGTAATGTCATTTGTATTTCTAGTCAAAATTGATGGTGGAAATAACCTTTTTCTCATGGGACGGTGGCTAAGCCCTTCCTCCCGAAAACAAGGCAAAAATAAACAGAAAATGCAAAAATATCATTTCCAGAATTAACTGACAATTTTCTTATTAAATTACTCACTCGAATGACCTGTTATTGCGTATGTGTGTAAAGTGTACTTGTTTTTACAATGCAAATCAATGGTTAAAAACCAAGACGCCATAACAGACGTCCTATAGTCTTCATTTCAAGTCGGTTTTGTTCGTTCGCCATTGCCGGAGGATGACAAGATGTGCCATACAAAAATCTACCTGTTGATAGAGGCGTGCAACGCACACTACATGTATGTCATCTGTCCAGGAGCGCTGTGCTATCGCAGTAAATGCTAAAAGTTGTCGCCGACTTATGAGCCCCGACTGGACCAAGAGAGAGCGCAATTATTTTCCTTGCAACGTAGGATACTGTTGTAAGATTTACACTTCGCTGGTTCACAGAAGACTATAGAACGCACGCGGTACTGTCGCATCGCTAACAACAAAATGAAGGCACCCGACCATAATGGCTCTTTTCAACCGATGAGGGGGTGATTCTGCTCAACGCAGACAGTCGGTAAACGCTGTTAGCTTTGTGAAAACTCAGAATCTCATCATTATATCATACGACGATTTTCACAGTATGCGTCCGAGACACGGGTGAAACCAGACGAAGGTAATCAGGTTACGAGGAGAGGAATACGCCGTGATTTCAAAAACATCTGCCTTGGAAGTTCAAACTCTGCTGATACAATACAGCATTCGATATAAACAGCGAACCACCGTCATCGAGATGACACCTTTAGAAAATGAAGTTTCGAGAGGAGAGACACATTTTACAGAAGTCTCTCAAATCCCACAGAGCACAAACTGGAAATTGGGCGTTTACGTGAAGAAACATTTTACTAGCCTGACCCGCGAGCAACGCCATAGTGCGTCGATGTATTTCTGTGGTCATAACCTATTTAAAGGTTCTTGAAAGTGCCTTCTATTATGAAAACTCAGTGGCACAGCCGAGGGGGAAACGGGGCAACTGCCCCCGGGGGAACTCTTCCCCTCCCGATGAGCCTGGCTACGCCCCTGAAAGCAAATGAAAAAGGATTTCATTGAAAGAATTCTCCAAACAGCGCAGTAACGGTCCGACTGGAACAATAATAAGAAAATTCTAAAGCAAACAGGAAGCATAGATGCAACTGGGAAAACATGTTTTTAACGAAAGGCAAATAGTGCAGATGATAAAGAGAGGGTAAAAGGATACATTTTCTGGAGAAAGTTGTTTTCCATGGTAAGATCAAAGAGGTTGTAAACACACAAAAACATTGTCAGAGAAATATGAATGGTGTCCGGATGTCAACGCCCGATGCCGCGCGCATAACTTACAAACAATGTGAATGTTTCTTTCCACTTTCCTCTGACAAGAATGGACACTTTTGAAACTTTCTGCTTAAACAGAACTCTGCAGGAGGGAATCTTCGATGTCTTTGCGGAAACAACCGGAGTCTGTTGGCTGAACGCGTGTTTTTTTTTGTAGACGGAAATGGAGTTTATTGTAAAAAGGATATCCCCGTGCTTAAGAAAAACGTAACCAAGAAAAGATTATTTTTTTAACCTTCCTTGAAATTCGAAACGACGCCAGCGGGCGCTGTGTGGAAACTTCAGACGAAGCCGCAAAGACGTGGTGAAAACAGAAAGTTTGGGCAACGGAGTCAGATCCCGATGGCGGCAAGTAACACCTTGCCATTTTCCAATACTCAACTTCGTCTTCCGTCTCAGGCTTCGTGTAGGAAACCAATCCCCGATTGTGGGCCAGAAGCGTTTAACTTAAATTGAAGTACGGTAACGTTTGGCTCTTTTGCATCTTACTCGATGTTTTGTGGCACTATCAGACTTAATAGTGCGCTTACAACCTCAAAGTGAGGAAGTAAAAAAACCAATTGAAGCCTGAGACGGAGCCTAAGTCGAGTATTGGAAAACGTTGTTGATGTGGTTCTCACGAACTGACACCGACTTAAGGGGGGTTGTTAACTTGAGGTGTCGGTGACATCTTAATTCAGTAATTGATTATTTTGTTATTTGAATGTTCCTCGTGGTCACTGGTGTTCTGGGGTTGACCTCCTTGCTCCAGGCCACTCATTAATTATTGTTTTCAACACAGGTTTTCCACACGTCTTGACTCATCCGGGTTCCATCAGAAACCGCGTTTATATAGCAAGTCACATAATGAGCCGCGCGTCATTTACATGTAGGTGAATGTAGAACAGTGACTCCTCCCACTTGGCTGAAATCTGACTATTTTCTGTCACTATGGAACAAGCTTTCCCAGGAAAACAGAACGCCCCAATGCGGATGCACGTCGTCCTTGAACCATGAATAAATGTCGTATGCATGGCTCACACAGTATTAATGCGGATACCTGCTGAGAGTTGTCAACGTGTCACCCCGGTGACCTGTACGCATAGCCCCCCCGTATAATGCCATCGCAATATCGCCAATGGTTGTTCACTGCATGCATCATTAACTGGCCTCGTCTGCCTTTGCATCCGTGTAGGATGTCTTTGTAACTTGTGAAGTCATTATGTCCTCCGTCAGCCCCCCCTCCGTTTCCCGTTCACATGAGTGCATTGCCCCTGCCTGCCATGTTTTAGGGGCTGTTTGGCGCTTAATGTCCTTGAAGGCCTCTCGTGAACCGATTGGAATCACTTGGACGCTGTCCTGCATACTACACATGTACCGCTCGTGCATGTAAAAACACCGCAACAAAACAAGGCCAGTTTTGCTCACTCAGTGGAAATCAAACCTTTTTATTCTGGAAAATTTGGGTCGAGAAACAATTGCCAGCGTAAACACTTTAACACATGTATCGCCGATATTCGATATTTCTTCACAAGGAAGCGCCTACGGGAACTCATTTTTAATTTGTGTACCGTGACAATAAAAATCGCACTACCGTCCACCACTGCAATAAAGTTGCTACAGAGGAAGTAGCAACAAACTCATGGGGGGGGGGAGGGGCTACACATGACAGGACGGGGTGGGGGGAGACACAGAGGACATTCTATCTCCTACTGATACACGTATTGGGTTTACGGTTGCAATCATTTGTAAATTTCCGAGGCGATAAATCCGGGAGAAGTCTGAGCAAGGACGATCACGTCATACTGCAGCCGTTTCCATCGTAGGTCCCCCGTGTTTGGTCCATAACACTGGTATCAGTGGGGCAGACACACACACCCACACCCTACCAGTGTGTATTTGAGTTTGTTTCTGCATTCAATTTGGGACCCTGAACAATAGAGGGCGATAAGGTCCCCGATTGACAGAAGGTTCCCGATTGACAACTGTGTACAATACATATGGGTGGTTTTCTAAAAAAGTTCAAACAAAAGAGGAACAATAGGGGGTCCCCAGTTGCAGGCACACACACCCATGTGTATTTTTCCGCGTTTGGGAACCATTTTGTTACACTTGACTTGAGGCCTGTAGGCTAACTTTTGGGGGTAAGACCTCACGCTATGCTCTGTACACGATTGTCAAACGTTGACCCGCTGTGAGAATTATCCTCGTTCAGGTACCCCAATTTTTTTGAAAGAAAAAAACAAAACAAAACAAACAATAAAAAAAACCAGAGCATAAATATCAAAGCATGCCAAAAAACAGAAACAGAAATCCTACGCAAGGAAGTTTTGTAAATAATTCGGGCTGTCGTTTCTCAGCGGATCATTTCTTTTTTTATTATTCCAACTTATTTCAACGAACTCTTGGAAGAAATGAGTCACTGCGGACGCATTTAAATGAACGCCACCCTCGCGCACTGAAAGTGCACGATCGCAGGTAATGCTAACAGAATTGGCACGTGGGCTGCTGGACCTAAAACAAGGATATGAAACTGGGGTCGAGCCCGATGCGATTTGCAGAACTTCACGTATCAACACTGCACAAACTGAGGTGTTAAATTTAACAACGCTAGGGTTATCAGGCG
This sequence comes from Acanthaster planci, assembly GCF_054643075.1. Taxonomy (NCBI): domain Eukaryota; kingdom Metazoa; phylum Echinodermata; class Asteroidea; order Valvatida; family Acanthasteridae; genus Acanthaster; species Acanthaster planci. Next base: position 8,618,686 of record NC_141797.1, on the reverse strand, counting down.
ACCATTTGTGTTAATTAAACTTGTTGGTGTTGTTCAACACCGTTGGTTTACACTTTTCACACCCTCCAGTACACTGTTACATCTGTACATGTGGGCGTGAAAACTAACACCAGCGGTGCTGAACTTACACATCTCGGTGTGGGTCATCATAACACCAATTTCAACACCCCAGTTTTTACAGAGCCTTCTCATGAGTATGAACGCTTTTTACACGGAAATAAGCTTGAAAATACAAAACAAAAGCAAAACAATTTTGACAATTACAGATGGGTAATTCCAGAAATTAGGGGTCTAAAAGTGTGACCTTTGTTATTAACTGTAACAGGGAAATATCACCGGCATTGATTTCAAACTATTACTATTTGTTGGGCAGATAATTTGCATTAATTCATAAACATCACCCTTGGGGATTAGATAATGTGTTCTGAACTTGCAAAATCACGTGACAGATGTGACAGGGACACAAAAAAGGGACCCCTAATTTCTGGAATTACACAGATGTGAGGCTTAGCGACGAAAAATAAACAGCCAAATCAGTAGAACTACCGTCAAAATGCCTGACAACTTTTTGAGTATGCCCAGTGTCCACTTTTTGTCTTTTGAAAATATTAGCCGGCCTACTCTTTGGAAAGTGGTTGCAGATGAAACTGTACATTATAAAGATTAGGTCATATCAGTATCAAACAAGGAAATAATTAAAAAAAAAAACAGAAATAAGGTCGTGCTGCTTTTTATCTAACTTTGAACCCAGGAAACAAAGAAAAAGCATCAATCCGTTCAAAACTAAATGTGGGTCGGAACGTCTCATTTGTAAGACCTGTCAATGTGACTACCTTCGTATGGCCATTTCATATTTTGTTGGTTACGGCAACAAATCCCATGCTCTCGCGATCGCCCCTTGGAAAGGGGTACATTTTCCCCTTGTGAAACAGTGAAACAAACCATGGAGCTCCACGAACAAACAAAGTTGATGAAAAGTCTAGTTGACACTTTTAATACTATCTTAAAATCAGCCTCCTGTTCAACGTATCTCTTTCATTTTTAAGTCTTTGGAAAGTTGATACATCAACGACTGTTGGATATGCGAGAAAGAGAAAAAGCAACCTTGAAGTAATCTTGAAAAACCTGGACGCCAGGCATGTTTTATTTCTTACTTGGCCCTCGCCTCTTATTATAAATACATGTACAGACAGTGATTTGCGGCTCCGTCCTCTATGGTGGCATCTGAAATTAACATGTAAACAACATGACCTATCCTGACTACGACAAAGCCAACCAGTACAGTTGAACCTCGTTAATAAGAGCACTGTTAATACAGAGTCTGCTTATTACAAGGTTAATCATACGTCCAAATCCTTTGTATATCATTGTTTTCATTCCTGATAATACAAGGTTCCTGTTATAACAAGGTAATTTGCAAAGTCTGAAGGGCCTCTAAGTAACGAGGCTCAACTGTATTTCACTTTTCTTGCATTCCCAATAGAAGATGGCCTTGGAATTGCCTACACCATCCTGCACCGTAGCTCATGCCCAGCATCGACCATCACTGTACTGACCGTTGATGTCAACACAACAACGGGGAATAGGTCAGCTCAACAGCGCAGCGTTGATGATCGTGTTTTTTTTCCCGTCCTCACACCACCAAAGAGAGCGAAACCAACTTAACATGGATTTACTCACCTGGTGCAGACATTTTCGCGACTTCAGACAAGTCTCAGCGGGGGCCAATCTCGAGTCAAGATAATCTACTTTCACTAGCTGTTGTAGTAAGGACTCCAACAACAAGCACAGTTAGCGAAATTTCCCAGATCAGACGATAAAGATCAAATCGAGACCGTCGGGAGGCCAGCTAGCTGAATAATTGAACTGTCGTGTACCGCGTATACGCGGTGCGGTAGGGATTTTCGTTTGACTTCTAAGTCTATGGGCATGTACGTGTAGTGTACGTTCACTCTCTCGCGTACCGCAAGCGCTGTGCAGTCAGACGTGAACATTTACGTCACTGGTCACTGCATCGCGTGTGCGTACGCGTCTGTATGTCGCGTAATGCCTAGACGTTTCTCCAGCTTGAGGTGTCGACTTACTGGTAATCTCGTACACTTAAGCTAGAGGCGTTGCGTGGAAAACATCTTGCAGGGGAAGTTCTTTTGTTCTACAGAGGAGCCCCCTCTGCGCATACCCTGTGGAACAAAAGCAATGGCCTGCAAGATGGCAGCCATGCAAATATCTGTAGGATTAGATACAGTCGTCAGCGCAATCTGGAAAGTATTATGGACAGTACATTGTAGAACTGAGGCCTGCTGCTTGGGTGAAGAGAAAGATTAGGCAACGCCCCGTTCTTAAAGGAAATTACCAAAGTCTATATTTCGATGATCTAGAGATCACTTGCATTGAAATAAACAAGGAGCAAATGCTGAAGATATTTACCATGTCTGATTTTTTGTTTTGAAACAATTAATTACATAAAGCATAATTATACAGAATGACACGGGTGTATGGAATGAAATTAAACAAATCACTCCCCTTTTCTCAGTTTTTAGTAATACTTTATTCGTTCTTAGAGCTATACTTATGAAGTACCTCTGTCCGCTGTGTCCAGGATTTTCCCAGATATTGCAAGGGGGTCCCTTCATAACGGTCGCTGTTGGCGCTCACATTACGGATACCGTGGGCCTAGACTTGAATCAAGTCGGACTTACGTTGCCCTTCCTTAGTCAGCCATCCCCGCCCCATCCCTTCAGTCGGTACGCACCACACGGCAGTCGCGCTCGGCCCGCAAGCTCGCGTAACCCTTATAAGGCGCCCTCATTATAGCCTTTATTGTACAACGTGGCTGAGTTCGGGTGGCTTAGTCTCGGATGTTCACGAACAGCTCGATTTGTTTTTCCTGGGTCGGCTGCTCGAACGCCAGGAACGTACAACCGGTTATCGTACTACCGGTAGTTATTTTATAGCATGCGAGCAAAATGCAACATGGCGGCGTCCTTGTGCATTCTTTGAGAGTTTTTTTTTTTGAAAACTGGGCTGAATTCTCTTCCATTAAAAAAGCATTTCTGCCATGGTTAATCATTAATGTTAATCTGGCAAAATGTTCCATTGTCTCCAGCTTTGTAAGCCATCTCGATAGTTTTTACAGTTTTCAAGAATGAAATCTCACGAAATTTTCCGTGTGTTTGTGTAAAACCCCGATGAGGAGATGGTGTGTGATCGCGTTACGAGACAGTGTTCTTGGGTCATGTTCCCGGCGTGCGAGCGCGAGAACACGAAACCCGTGCCTAGAACAGGCCGCCCAAACTCGAGCCGTGTCACCAGTCAGGAACTGACAGAAATAAGTTGACACAACAGGGCGCGAAGCAAGTAACGGCGCACGGTCTCGTTCGATTTGTACTTAATAGCAAAAACGAAGACGTCACAGATCGGAGATCCCGACTTGAGTCAAGTCTACCGTGGGCCCCACTTTTAGGCAGAAAAAATATCGCTTAGCACATTAAACCTTAAGCACAAGCTCGTAAAAAAACTCGTTGGCAAACTATGCGTATTATTTTTGTCAAAGAAACAGAGTCATAATTCCAGAGTGAAATTGCACACAATAATCATGAACTAGGCCAATGACGAGCGACAATTTAGAAGAAAGCAATGCATTATGCAACAATTTTCAAATTACAAACTCGTGTGAGGGCAGTTTAACGCGTATGCAACAATGCTGGTTCGCATCATCCATTAGGCGACTTTTGGTGTCCATAAACCAACGACGAATCACCGATCGTGATCCAGATCCGTGTGAGACAAATGCGGCCCCCAGTGTGCGGTCCCCGTTAATAGTAAGAGTAGACGCTGGACGCGATGGCTACATAATAGACGATGACGATGATGACCCCGATGACTTCAGCGACGATGCCCACGATCAGACCGATCAGGGACCACTTTTTGGCCTCTTGCGACGCCTGCTGGGCCCCGGCCGCGTCCCCTGCAGCCCACTTGCTCCGGACCTGTGATCGTAAACCGGGAAGAGGCCACAGTGGGATAAGCATTTTCCGTTATTTGGACAATAATTATTTAGACAATGATTTGAAGTCTGCCTCACCCTGTAAATTTTGTAAACATCACCGTGGCCGAAAATATTTTGACTCTTCGCATGAAGCGTGATGTCTTTGTACGATCTGAAAAATACTTTCGTAAAAAGAATCCGATCTAGCTAAGCTGCTAGTGGCAATAATATGAATAAGTTTCTTATTCAATGGGAATCTTGGAGACACTTGGTGGCGGACAAATCGGTCCTTTTCAACAGTTGTGCGCGTGCTCAGAACTACCCAACAACTGGCCAAAAGGCCAGTTTGTCTGCCGCCTCCAAGCGTCCCAAGCCAATCCCCTTCGATCAGATCCTTAACGTTAACAAACCCCTGATTCCTGAACAGTCGCGTGATACACTAGAGATACTTTCTTGGCTTTGTTACACAGATGTCCGCAGCGAGTTTTAAGATTATACTGCAATAAAGTCTTTGCTTGGATCGGCTACGGTCTACACGACGTCCATCCCCCTTCGAGAGATAAAGACACCGGACCCTTGGAGAAATTATTTATGAAAATGATCCAGAATTCTCATACTCAGTGTACTACTGAAGAGGTCTTGCTGATCTGTCAGCCATACTTGAACGGTTTGTTAGCCCAACCAACCGATCAGTCCGGATTCAACATGCACTTAGGGTGCGACAGGAGCAGCAAGTTTTTTTTGCTGTTTTTTTTTTTGGTTTTGGCTTGATTTGTTTAACTAGGCTAGGTCAGGTCTAGTCTGGTCTCTCCCGGTCTGTGTTCTATATTCCTCGATGGTCTGGTTCAAGGGCTTATTTTTTTGCTCAGCGTTTGTCTGTGTGGTTGGTACTGCTAGCTTCTTTTGCCATGCTACTTACCTCCATGGACTTCAAGATCCCCACTATTCCCAGAGGCAAACAGCAGAAGATAGTGACAATGATGGCCAACGCCAAAAAGTCGTTGGGCTGCGCGCCGACGGCAGCGGTGCGGACGATCACCGGTTGACCAGGAACGGGAGTCGCCTGTGACGACAAACAAATTTCAGCAAATGAAAAAAAAAACGTTTCGATGACTTTTGGTATGCGATCAGATTTCTCATAAGGCTTATTAAAATTGAACAAGGTCTATCCTAGAGTTGCTGACTAGAGTCATATGACTTGGACTCGAGTTGCTATTTTTGTGACTTGACTTGTAAATACCAGCTTTGACTTGTGACTTGACTTGGACTTGCAAAAAAAATTATGACTTGATAACAACCCAAGTCAGACGCTGCTCGACCGGCCCCATCGATTTTTATAACTCGTAACTTTGTAAGTTGACGCCAGGTTCTTTTTTCTGATTGCAGCTGGACAAAATAATGCGCAGCTTGACTTGTACTTGGACAAAGAGACTTGTGACTGGACTTAATGACATGTGACTTGACTTCTTGTGTTTAGACCAAATGACTTGCGACTTGACTTGACTTGCCCTGTGACCAAATGACTTGTGACTTGACTTGTGACTGGACCTAATGACTTGTGACTTGACTTGCCCTGTGACCAAATGACTTGTGACCTGACTTGTGACTGGACCTAATGACTTGTGACTTGACTTGGACTTGCTAAAAATGACTTGCTGCCACCTCTGGTCTATCCAATGAGAACTGAGGGTTTAGACTGTGTCTACGAATGAGAGCTTACAGAATCAGACACGGGCGTAAATCCCCGAGGAAGATTTCAACCCTTGAAACACCCCCCACCTTTTCGTGCAGAAAAAAAATCAAAGCGGGTTGTGAAGAATTTTTCAGACCTTCCAACAACAAAATTGTATTCAATAGCGCTCAAAAAGAGAGAACACTTTGTCAAAAGCCACAAATACGCCGTTAAATATCTTAGGTTCTGCGGGAGTGTGATACACACTACGGATGGACATCTGTATCGTGAACGTTGCCCCCAATGTCATAAGGTTTCAGCACCCCTTTTCAAATTTCCCCGTCATCCCTTCCTGGCCACGAATTACGCAGAGGGAATCGGTAGGGGGAAGTGGGTTCATAGCCATACTGATGTTGTTGTCTTCACATACAAGAGAACGAACTTGGTCAAACAGAATGAAAGGGAAATCAGGAGATTGGGAGTTTGCGTCTTTAAAACTTACTGTGACTACAGTGGCTGCCTGCGGCTGGAAGCCCACCTGAAATTTGAACAAAATAATGGTTGAAAATAAATATTATTCGTTTATCTAAGAGGTTCTCAGTTGTATTCATGTGTCGGCCATCTTTAATTGAAAATGAGACAAACATTTCGAGAAAGAGTAAAAATGACATCGACGAAAAAAGTTCATACAATTTAATGAACAGCAGTTTTGTTCAGAATATACAATTTACAATTGTTTTAAGCCTAATTAAAAGGAAAAATAACGGGAAAAAAAGTCCGAAAGCAGGATTTTGTAGCTGATTGGGAACATTCTATAGCTGACCACATTGAATATGATGGATTGAGGCAACAAGAACACATTAAACTGGCTTTGCCGCAAATAAGGTCTACGAAGAAGCCTAACGTAGGCCTCGTGCGCATCGTTGGTGGGTGGGAATGCTGCCCTCATACGTCCCGTATAGTTACGAAACTTTGTCAGCACAAAGTAATTCCTCCCATCTCCTAATGCCATTCTCAGTTTGATAATTTTTTTTTTTTTTTTGCTTTTTTTTTTATATCCGTTCATTCAACAGCTCATTTAGACGATGGAGGAATGTTCGGTTTTTTGAGGTGGGAGGAAAACCCAGAAATGAGTATTCCGGGGGAAGTTAACCCATGGAGTCTAGTCAGGCAGGGACTGAATTCAACCAATCCACACGCTGACCTCTAGGTGGGACTCGAACCTCGGCCACAGAGGTGGAAAGCGCGGAAAGAGCCAGGCTACACCAACCTGACTCCCCTGGTTGGTTTGGAAACAACCGGGTCCTACTAGCCTACTAAATTATGATGAAACTACGTGTCAAACTGACACATAGTTTCACGGACACAAACACGGCTGAAAATAGGGTTTTGGACATGACACAAAATGTATATCCCCAGCTCGAAGACAATTAAAAACAGACATGGGTCGCCAGCGGTATCGTGTTTTGTTTGTGTGTTTAGCTTGTCGGGTTTCAGTTCGCTTTTAGGCCAGTGCTTTGGTTTCTATAGCCATCCGCCTTGCGCAGAAGTACCCCCTCATCGGCTGAAAAGAACCATGTTGGTCAGGAGTGTTCACTCTGTTGGTGGCAACGCGACTGAAACGCATTCATTTCATTGTCGTCGTCCATAAACCGGTGGAGTGTAGTTCCCGTTTTAGTAGGAAAATTGCGCCCTCGCTTGGTCCAGCTCGGAGCTCTTTATTCACTGAGTTTCCGATGAGTCGGTCGGCCATCGGGGCCTTAAGACATCTGCTGCGCTCAAGGCTTGGTCGGGAAAACGAACGTATCGTACCTGCTGGGCGGGGTACGCTTGCTGCGGTGGGTAACCTTGCTGCGGTGGGTAGCCCTGTTGAGGGGGATAGCCTTGAGGAGGGTTTGCCTTCGCATCGGGTGGCCCTGGATAGACAGGCGGGTTCGCATTTGAGGCAACGCCTGTGGCGACAATAGTAAAAGTTGAGAAAGTTAAGAACAAATAAACCAGTTTTGTGTGCATCGTTAAGCAGGTTCTTTAGGGGTTATTGGGAAAGGGTCTATACTTTTCTAACTCAGTGAAATATCTAACAAAACCCAGATAAAAGCAAATACAAAAGCAAGCAAACAAACACCACAATAACACCAAAGAACAAACTGAACCAAACCACCCCCCCCCAAAAAAAGAAAAAGAAAACTTTGTCAAGTTTGTACATTAGCCCGGCTGAACGGTTTTACGCACTTCGTGCTTGAAACAAGCTCAGCGATGGCGCTGTATTGCCTTGCCGCTTCACCTTCCGTTGGGGATAGCGCGACTGGCAGACAAGTAGGCCAGACAATAAGAAGCCACTTGCCGCATCCTTCTTTTGTCTGTTACAGGCCCCTGTTTCGCCTTGGCAGCTCCGGTGCTGGAGGCGGGAACCAGTGGCCGACCCGTGCAGGCATTTTGACTGTGCACACTCGGAGTATGGTGCAAGGGAGTGGTGTTATCTACTTCGAGCAGAAGCACCCCCTCAGCAACTGAAAAGAGCAGCGTCGGTTGGGAGTACTCGTTTATATTTTGGTAGCGATGCGACTGTAACGTTTGCGTTTCATAGTCGTTTGTGAATCAGCGATGCGCAGTTAGGAAATAGCGACCTCCGTTACTCCAGCCTGAGGCCCGTAATCTTCAACAAAATTATAAGCTCTCGATCACGTAAAACTATCCGGTTTGTAGGTGACTTCGTCACAAAGGCGGACGCGCCACGATTTGCAGGTTCCCATTGGACGATCACTGAACTTGAAGTTGCGCGTTAACTTCCGGTTCCATGTAAACGGCTATCAATGCATATAACTCTACTTGCAGTGCACGTGCAGTGCACGTGCAGTAGGCGTGGTTTAAACTGAAGTGACGTCACACTTACGAACCGGATTGCCTTCTTAGGTTGAAAAACTGCACGCATTGTGCACCTGCCATGATGACGTCATATCTAAGAAGATGAACTAAACTGATGCACAGAGGAAACATAATGAGTCAGTCGCGGTACTGAACAGCGCATGCGCCCAGGTGATGCGCGTCCGAGGTCAAGAGGGGACAGCGAGGTTGACCCCATAAGCAGAGCAATGCACCGTCTCGCACATTTGCTCCTCTGGAAGGACGTTTTGAAACACCAAATGGAAAAATATGAAACGCCCCTTTGACCAGTAGTATCTCATCAATTTTCTGTTCCAATGTCATCAAATTTTTTTCTTTTCTTTAATAGTTACATTGGATACAATCGAAGCCATTGAAAACCAGATTCCCTCCCATTAAACTTTAGCAGTTAAGTAGGAAGATTTGAAAAAAAATCTGATTAACTTACCTTGGTCAGTCATAATGCCGAGGAAAGTATTTCACTCGTATGATCCAAAAGTATAAAGTCTCCTTGTGTGACAGGTTAAAAACTCAGTGTTGGCAAAAGGCGAATCCGGCAAATGAAAGACAGAATGTAACAGAAAAAATAACAGGGGAGAATACGGAGAGAATTTCCTATAAGCACTGCCAACGCACTTCATGCATAAGTTTGGCAAGCCGGGCAGCGGGACGCGTTAAATACTAAGCCGAAAGGCATCTACGTCATCAAGACAGCGCCCGTGGATTGGTCAGTTAACTGTAGGATCAACAGGGACAGCAGCCAATGGCTACATAGGGTGACATCATCAGTTGAGAGGATGAAGACCCGGGCTTGGCTGAATTACAAGGACAGAAGGAAGCGATATGTTGTTGAAGCAAATTACAACCAACAAAAAACAGCAAAACAACGTGGAGATTGGTCGGATTTCCCATGCCAAAAAGGAAAAGGCAGACCTGTTGAAACGGACATTGAAGCTGGCCCGGAACATGAGATGGACTGCAAAGAGGACAAACATGAATCCTTGGTAACCAGTAGAATAAAAAAATACAAGAATTACACTGTCTTGGCCTGCTGAACCGGGCCTAAAACAGAGAACTGACAGCATCCAACAAAACTCTCATACGCTCTGTGTATTGTTTTGCATCAGAACTTCAGTTAAGCCCATCTTGGAAGTTTGAGTTCTGTTGTTTCTCCAAGAACCAGGCCTTGTGGAACATCGACCAATGATTGTACACGCATTCAAAATCAATTATATTACAGATAGGATTAACCAGTTTCCTCGGAGAAGGGAAATCGCAAATAAATGTAAGCAGTTTCAAAATAACATGTAAACAGGTCGAATATTTCGATTTTTAAAAATTTATTTCATTTCATTTTTTTCCTTTTCAATATACTTTATCTCAAAGGGCAATCACGTGTGCTGGCTGGTCAGCTCAGTGGTTAAAAACACTTGCTCTAACTTTTGGCAAAAACAAACAAAAAGTTGCAAGGCAAACGAATTTCTTTTTGACAGAAAAATCAAAACGCGACAATAGTAGGGAGACGGCGTCGACAAAGGGATCGAGGGTTACGCTTTTGAAAATAAGGGTGCAGAAATCGGATTGAGAATTGTTCAGAAGGAAATACTTCGTGGAATGCAAACTCTATCCGTCATTCCCTAATTTAATTGAGAATTGTTCAGAAGGAAATACTTTGTGGAATGCAAACTCTATCCGTCATTCCCTAACGATACCGGATACAATCAGGTGCGCAGGCGTGGCATACATAGTGTGGACCTCTGCACAAAAGAAATTCACATAATGTAGGGCGCGATGGCGTGTGTGTGTGTGGTGTGTGCGTCCGAGAAGTTAAGTTGGCAGGCAAATTCTCACATTCTTGCAGTGGAAAGTCCGGGTCAGGTTCCCGGAACGAGTGAGTGAACCAGGGCCTCGCCACTCACGCGATGCATTCACGCCAGCAGTATAGGCCTTTTAATAGTCCTAATGCTTCCATTTGTCGTCTAGCCCCTTGTAGACCAATATCATGACGAAAGTACTACAGTTTTTCATACAGCCTTATTTTGGTAACACAGAAAAGATTGTTTTTATTTTTCCCAGCCGCAGTTTGATTAAATTGCTTTCAATGGCAGAAAACAAGATAGCTGCCCCATGGGAAAGGTCTCAAGTCTTGAAACTCATCTGATCATTTATGAATGTAATTAAAGCAATGGTTGCGATAGTAGAAGCTGGACTGTAAAAACTGGGGTGTTAGATTTAACATCCCGGTGTTATCATGATCGGAGGACTACGCTAACACTTTTCACCATCCAGTGCACTGTACACTTATAGGTGTGCAAAATAACACCGGCGGTGTTAAAGTAACACCCTACGGTGTGGTCATCTGATAACACCAGAAAGTGTTGATTTTAACACCAGAGATTGTGCAGTGTATAACAACGCTGCGTGTACATCAACCATACAGATTCATGGATAAAATCGAGCATTTGAAGTCGCGATTATTCCAGGGGCGTTTCTGGCTTGCGGTCAAGTCGCTCGGGGTGTCAGATGTGGCGCTCCCATTTGTCGGATTTGTGGGCGAACAGGGCCCTTCGTCGGGCAAAATCCGACAGAGCTCGAGTACTGTTGTTCAAGGAATGTCTTTGAAAGGACCGAATCCGTTGGAGGGAATACTATATCTCTGATTCCCAGCCCAAAAGGAAACTTTGAGGGCTGAGCAGGAGGAGGCAACGGGTTTGTGACGAAAACGACCATCTAAAGCATATTATAGACGCACCAGAATGGGACTCGGGTGGCAACCAGCAACCACACCCAGTCGACCAACTAACCGACACATCCCCCCAATCCAACCGACATCTGACAACCAACAAGCCCAGTGTACAGTCTCTTGCCCGTACCGAGCTACCAACCCACAACGATCACATAGCACGATGGTACACGAAAACAGTACATTGAAGTGCTGCATGTTCGCCTACATGACATTGTACCACCAGCCCAGTTTCTGCACAGCGTCCGTGAAATGATATACACGACTGTACTGGGGCATTGGGTCTCCTCCAGCGGAAATCAAAGGACACCAGCGAATCCTTGATGACTTCCTATTGCACTAGTTTTCCAAGGCACACCAGCGATCGCGGCTTATAATGGCACGTATACCCAGCAGTATTGTAGCTGTCCGTGCACTACTTAGGGCGGATCTAGGTAGCTACGAGGAGGGGGCTTCGACCAAACTCAATTTGGTTGTAGTCGCAGGGAATGGACACAGTGCTGAGTAAGATCGGTCAAATAACAACTGCAAAATGACGAGGTCGCAGGGGCAGTAGCGAAGGGGAGGGGCCCACGCCCCGACCTATCGAAAAAACACGATAACATTGTCATTATACAAAAAACATGTCGAGTGCCAACTTGATTTCAAATGATTGTTTTTACGACCTTTTATTTCACAATAATGAGCCAACCTGTAGTCACCAGGTTTTTGACAGCGACTCTCCATACATACTGTTCAACAAAGGCCAAACTCAACTCTCCAATAGTTTGTTACACCTTTTAAAAACACTATAGAAAACAGGATTATTATACGCAAAGGCTCCACCCGAGACCAACCTACGATAAGAACAACAGAATGGCACCAATTAGTCGCAGAGCTATCCTACGTGTATTTTTTTAACAAGGTTGTTTTGTACCCGAACACTGCAAAAACTCTGGTGTTCAAAAACAACACTTGTTGGTGTTATCAGATGATCACATCAAACGGTGTTAACACCGCTGGTGTTACTTTATACACCTACATGGGTAAGTTACGTTACAATGTACCGGAGGGTGCTAAAAGTAACACCTAGTGTTGATATTACACCAAATATTTACCACTACTAGTGAAGACTGCCAGCGTGGACTTTTAACACCAGCTTTTTGCAATGAATATGAAATGTTGGCGTCAGACATACGAGCACGTCACCAACATACCAAGCGATGCCCATCCTGTAAGAATTTTCCAAGCGATTTTAACAGTCGCTGAGAACTTTTCTGACTACAGAACATTTGAAGCTCCATGAAAATGGCTCCCTGGTGTAAACTAAATATACCTTTAAAAAAAGTGCATCCACAGAAGTACAGAAACACAACCATCCATCGATTTCAGAGTCTAGGCCTACATTCCGCTTTCCTGTCATTTCTTTCCTGGTTTCAATTTCAGAGGAAACAAAGACCTTAACATTTAACCCTACAAGAAAAACTGACTCACAAGGAGAAACCATACAGTGTGGTTTTATTCTGATAAAACCATAACATATAGATGCGACTATCTATATTTTGAGTTTCGGTACTTAAACTCTCGTTATAGAATGACAGCTGTTCAATGTCGTGAAACACAACCTAGGGGGAAAATGCTGACGATCGTCATCTCTCGGTCTTTTGTTTCTCCTCATTTTTTCCAGTCTTTTCACCACAATGTTCTGGTTATTACCAGGTTATTCCCCTGGTAACGCCAACCTTGTTGTGTGAGTGAGCTATTCAGGCAGACGTAGTGTATTCTCCATGTCAACTGTCGAATCGAAGTTTCGGTAGCGGGCAGACACAAAAGCTTTAATGTGGCACTTCATCTTTCGTGTTCAACACTGACCAGAATGTGAAAGAGCAACTCGCAGAGTAACTTCCGTAGATTCAACCTCGTCTCCACGGTCTCGCTTACTTGATATAGGTACACACGGACATCCGGGTTGCCCCGTGCATGGAAGCTGGAATGCACGGTCCAAACCAAGAACAACTGTGAGTGATGTGACACTACTCAGAGGCCATTTCCCATCTGACCTTTGACTTTAACCATTTCATCCGTGGACGGCAACGTCAACTTTTTTTTCTTCAATAAACAGCATCGATACGTGTTTCCTGTGAAGACTCGAAGTTCGCTCGTCACCCAGCGCCTGAACAGGGCGCTGGGGGAAGGGCTGTTGGCTTTGCACTGTGATTGGCTAGATTGTACACAACCTCCAACCGCGACGTTATCACAAATTCTTTTGGGAAGCGTTATTTTGAGTTTTTGGTTCGCCAGTGGCGATGCTTCGGCACAGGTGCGGTCAAGGTGTCCGCTTACATAATAAGAACTTGACCTTAGTACAATCACGGTAATTTACCATTGGTAATTATCATTGACCATGCTCGTGTCTTTTCGGCGATATATTTGAAATCACTGGTTATCTTGATCAAGTCTGCATGAACTAATAAAGCGCAGTGAGAATATTGTCAGCAATGAGGAAGAAAGGAAAAATATCGAATTGATAACCGCCACATCGAGCGAGCGAGCTCGCGCGCCTAGCAGACATTTACCGACAACGCTCTGCGCGTCGCTGGCTGTGACCCAGCGTGACGCATTTCCTTCACTAAAATCTGTGCAAGGCCATCAGCCCTTCCAGCGAAGACCCGAAGTTACACGGCTGCCACTGATCCAACATGGAATAAACCAGTTCACATAAACACATCGACATTCTAATTTAAATCTTCCAAATAATAGAATATATAAATTATACAATACCAGAGGTCAAGATCGCGCAAGGCATGTTGGGAACCAGCGTGGCGCGGCAATATTGTACCCTAGGAATGAGGTTGAGTAAGGTCATACGAGAGCAAAGGGCGCGTGCGCACGCGTCAGCAATATGGCCGCGATGATAAGGTGATCCTCACGCGAGCGTATTGCTACTTCCTGAATGACCAGACCTCCCATGGGCTTCATTTAGGCCTACAAGGAATGCGCTGTTGGAATACTGAGCCACTGAGCTTCCAACATCGGCAGGGGGCGACATGAATGCCACTACAAAGATGGCTTTCTTCCCAATTAATGTTTAGCAGAAACTGGACAAGTGTCTTCCCCCGTTCAAAACCACGCTACAGGTCCGTGTACTCGAATGATATAAATCGAATAAACGTGATGCAAAAGTACGTTTACATGTATACATTAGTACGTATATAATGTGCGAAATGGGATTGTACACAAGATAAATAGAAAATCAAAGCATTACTGTATCTTTAGGCACTATCAACGTACATTTTGCTTGTAGTTCTTTCATCGTATAGTGGTTTTACTTAAATACACAATGCGTAAACGCGTGAATACCACGAAACGGAATACATGACGTCTAATACTCGTTAAATTTAGTTTAAAAGACAATGTACATGAATGGTGAGTTAACATGATAAATTCAGAACCACTTTGTAACTATAAAATATTTACTTTCTTGGTATATTATAGCTTTTCTACAAATATCTGTTTAGATTTTAAAAGTAGGTACTAAAAACGATTTTCTTTCCTCTCATCAGACCCCTTTCACGCCCATCACGAGTAACCATAGAAAACCTCATGTTTAAAAACTCCTCAGGCTTCACTCGTTCTAACCGCCAATTCAGGTCGCTAGGGTGGACTAATCACTTCAAAGTGAAGTACAGACACCGCAAAGCATTCTGGGATGCCGACTGCAAATTTCTGAAGCACCTTATACAAATACCACTGATGTCCATTATAACGGAGATCAATGGCATGCACAGCACGGACATTTCACGCGCACATGTCGACCCCTGTTTTTCTTCAAAGGAATTCTCCTTTTTGTCCGAATAAAGTTTTCCCCAATGCGGGCTTGTGGCGATGACGTCGCACACCTCGACCTCGACGAAATTAGCACATCCCAACAATGGGGAATCCATCTATCGCTTTGGGCTCGGCCTTCGCAGCCCCCCCCCTCCCGGCGTGCGCCACTTCATTCCACCGCCTTGTGCGGCGCCGAGAACGAGGAAAATCTCCCTCGTGCTCGACATCAGAGCAGATGTTCATAAACAGTCCTTCCAATCGCCAAATAAAGTACAAGTGCATGCAAGTTCTTCTATGAACCTACAACTTGAAACAAAACGATAAAAATCATTTAAAAAAACATTCAAAATCAAATTAAGAGGTTTGCACAAGTTCTTGTTGGCAACAAATTCTAGGTTGTTTTTTAGAAACCTACAGAGAAAAACTGAATTTCCTGTACGGCCTGGCGATTCACAATAGCGTGCCTCCAAGCGTTTGCAATGCGTTGGCCTTTGATGATGCGTGAAATCTGCAGACCCAATGTGCATTCGGAGCAGGTCGACAGCTCTTGCGTGTTGTGATTAGCCAAAGCGTTGCAAACTCTTGGAGGCGCACTACTGTGAATCGCCGGTATTGTTAGCAATGTGCCAATGTGGCTTTCCGATCCACGAGAAGTCCCGTGACTGAGACTACTGGCATAGTTTTTTAACAAACTAAAATTACACAGCACCAATCCGACAACAAACTTCACCTCATGCCTGCTGATGGCACACGGCAGAGTGATGCATGTGTATACAGAGGGCGCTCTAACACTCCTTTGTGCACCAAAGGAGGGCGGAGGGGATGAATACCTGTCCAACACTAGGCAAGTTTACACTTTGTACACACGAGGCAAAAACACACGTACTACTCTGTATCAAAAACACGACTGGCAAAAGTGGAGCTTCGCAGTGCCTCGCACGTGGCGATAATATTTGGTTTTTAAAACGTCACTGACCGCTGGCAGACTTACAGTGTATAACATTTCACAAAATACAGACTTTCAAAAAATACCCCAGAAATCATTTGACACCGATTGGAACGTGGGCCGGCAGCTGCACGTACCCAACCGTTCCCGCCGCTCTCCTCTTCATGAGATGCCAGAATGTGAACTACAGGATTTCGGGGTTGATATCGGTGAATTTTCTCTTTAAAAAGACATCCAAACCAGGGGATGACAGGTGAAAATTATTTGGCACTGTGAGCTACCGGTAACCCATGAAAATAAAACAGTGGAAATATACAGTAAGATTGCACTGCCACATAAACAATAATTTACATTCTACGAGTACATACGTAATCATGTTTACATATTAGTACATGTACAATAAACTCCAGTACAAACAAAGATCGTATAGCATCGCAAAGCGGTGCAAGATGGCGAACTTCACCGTGAATACACGTAAAACGTTGTAATCGCATAGGCGCCATTTGAGCAAGCAACGCACATTACTGCACAGGTGCCGCGGCAGCCACGTGCACCTGGTGAGCCTGCGGCCAAGCATTACTGTAAACTGCACAGGCGTACCGCTTGCTCAAATGGCGCCCATGGTAATTACATCTTTTGGGCAGAGTTATCCATCCTGCGCCTTCGGCGCTATACGATCTCTGAGTTCAAACCAACACAATCAACACAGAAACATCAAACAAGTGTGCTGCTTCACCCACACCCTTGATGAGTAGGCTGCTTAGCAATAATCCTGAAAAAAAAAAAAAAAACCCGACATGGCATGTACGAGACTGGTTTGTTTGCAGCAGCTTCACTGCTCACCAGCATGATCGAACAAAATGAAGACGTGTACACTGCGATCTTTTGTGGCTTAGTGCCGAACTCCTTACTCATCAACACTGGGTAAACTGCAAATTCTCTGAATTGCAGGATGTGGGAGAACAGTCACCTTAAACTTGGGCTCGTTTGTTCTTTTGAACGGCCCTGCAGACGAGAAAATAAATAGGGGTCAATAAAAGCGAAGAATCAGTGTTTGAATTGCACGCAAACACCCTACGATATCTGAGCACATGATTAATCCTAACCCCCTAGGGTGTATGTAAAATCATACTGAAATCGGAGGATGTGGGATTGTTAGGGTTAATGATCTGATTACTTGTGCAACAGAACCTCTGTTGCAATCCTTTTCGCTAACTCTCACATAAAAGATAAACATATTTAAAAAAAAAAAAGAACAAAGCTTAACAAAAATAATAAAGCTTAAATGTCGCAGGAGCGAGGACGGATCAAGATTTATGGAAATACAGGAATACGAGGAAACACGAAGGGAAACCGTCTCCTTCTTATTTCTGTATTTTTTTGAGGAACCGTGATCTGACCCTGCATGGATACGTCTTTATTGTCAAAGATATCAAATCACATGTTGCAAAATAAAAAGAACCGAAAATAAGATAAAAAAACAAAGAGGGGAAAAAATCGAATCAAAAACTATTACTTTCCCACAACTCATGGAAAATGCTGAGAAAACAAAAACCCAAACTAAAAACAGCTGTTCTCTCAAAGAAGGACCAACTAGTAATTCCCGTCAAAGTCTGCGAAGCTATCATACATGTAGTCGCTTACACTGGCCACCGCGCTGCCGAACACCACCACCCAGACAATCAGGATGATGAGGGCTACCACCTCTATGATGAGTCCAGTTACCAGACCGGCCACATTCCAGTTCTTGGCCGACTTGGAGGCCCTGGCGGCAGCCGCATAGTCGTTGGCTGCCACCAGACTGCGCACCTGTGAGTCGGGTGCAAGGAGTGAGAGCAAAGAACAAAAGAAACCCTTAACGTGGATTAATTCTTCCTTTCTTGCCCTGCCGCAGTTGAAGATGGAGTTAATACTGTTCAGTGATGGAAGTAAGAAAATAAAATTGATAAGCAAATTTGCTAACCATAATGCCACTTGATTAGCATTACGATGAAATTGATTAGCAAAAAATAAATGGGCCTAATTCAGTACCATTATACCATGGTACACAGTTTTAATATCCACTGATGTGTTCACCAAGGCTAAACACTGAAACAACACACGGGTATGGTGTAGCATGGTTGTTGGTTATGGCTCTGGCCAAAAATTGGGTGGAGAAACAATTTTTTACAGAATCAAGGGGAAAATAAACAAAAAAAACCCGCTGACAGCAAGTCCCTACTCGTGATTTTTTGGGGGTGTCAAATTGCAGGTACCTCGTTTCCCACGATCCGTGGTCCTCGTGCGGCACGAAACTAGGACAAGAAACTGGGGGTGAGTATGTTTTATCTAACATCTATCGGGGCTGGCGGAGCTGGTTTCTGATCCTCGCTGTGAGCTCGCCGCATGCATGATTTTAAAAGAAATTTCCATTCCCAAAAACTACACATCAGTTTCATGTTTGTCTCGCTTTTGTGCAAAATATATCGCATTTTGCGATGCGAATCCAGCTATTTCCATCACTGCTGTTTCACATCCACTTTTTATTTGGAGAAAAATGTTCAGGACACCAACTTTATTTCAAAGCATGTTCCAAAAACACAAAACACTTTGACTAAAAACTGTTTTAAGTTTTTGCATGGGGTTAATGTATGATTAAGGCATGCCACCAACAAGGTCACGTAAACAGTGATTGGCTTGAGGATGATTTGTGGCAGATTTTTAGTAACTTGGGATTAACTTGTGAGGACATTCAAATGACTTGTGAGAACATCTGACTAACTTATGAAAATGTGTGATGGACTTGTGAGGACGTGTGATTGACTTGTGAGGACGTGTGATAGACTTGTGAGGATGTGTGATAGACTTGTGAGGACATGTGATTGACTTGTGAGGACTTGATATTAACTACGTGGCATTCAGACGGCTCTGATCTCACAAAACCTTGACAAGTTCATGAAATACACGTATGTGTATTATCGAGTGTCCCCTGTGCAGTCAGGAACCTTCCCACGATAACGCTAAACGTGTGCGCAGTTTGTCTGTCTCCCAGCCTCCTTTGTGACACTTACGTCCATGGACTTGATGAGGGCGATGATACCAAATGGGAGACAGCAGAACAGCATGACGAAGATGGATAAGCACATATAGTCATTGGGCTGGGTCAGGACCTCAGTCCGGACCATGGCTTGGTGCTGGGGGACGCCCGTCTGTAGCAAGGAGGAGAAAAATGAATCCCATGAGCGGAAGGCACAATTGCGGGCCGACTCCAAACAGTCAACCCATTAAAGACAGTACCTCGTAAACTGTAAAACAAAATACCAATCATTTTAAGATGTACCTCCAAACATCTGAACATCAGCTGTACAGGCTGCAGAAAGCCATGCACGTAAATATTCCAACCACACTTTATCACGGGGTTCATAGTGTAAAAACCCCCCGAATTTTTAAAACTTTTTGAAGACTTTTATGGTCCATTTTCAAAGACTTTTTAATGACTTCCACAATCATTATGTGCAATTCTAACACGCTGACAACATGCTCAATTGCAATTAGATCCGCCCCTTTGACGTGACATCGCCGGGCTTTGACAAAACTGTAATCACTGTCTGTGATTCACAGATCGGCGCACTTAACACTTTGCATAAACCTGACCCATTGATCAAACAATAAGAATCAAATATTTGGACAGAAGATATTCAATGTGCAGGTACAGTGTATCTGACCTCGGCGCTAAGTTTAAGCAAATTCTTCCCCTGAGGCTAGCATGCCCTTTGCTGTGCTGCTTATGGTTTTCATGAAATATGTGGAATCTCCGTAACACTGGCAGCAAGGGGCCAGTGGCAGGTCCTATAATAGAGGTGGGCCTTAACCCTAACCCCCTAGGCTCCTGCACTAGAAAGCATACTGAACCTCACAAAATCCAACAGGTTCATGTACTTGTCTATGTACTTGTACATGCAGGTTACTGCACCAAACCTGATAAACTCCAACAGAATGAGCCCGTTGGAGTTTGAGTGATATGGTATGGATGGGTCTATGCAGTATAGGATGACTTGCACTGAACAGTACCAAACCCGACAAAATCAAGCATAGTCCAACACTTGGTACAGCAAGCCAGACACTGCACACAATGAACCCTGTATATCCCAACTCACACAGAATCCAACACCATCTCCCTGGGCCTTTCATCCCAAGTCTCACAAAATTCAACAGCAGGTTCCTACGGTACGGTACCAAACCTACCAAACCTGCCAAGACCTGCTGTTGGAGTATGGCAGGTTTTGGGCAGTTAGGGTTAATGGATCAGCCTATTAATAGATGATGCCCAATGGTCTCACCACTGCGCCCCCCCTCCCTACTTTGAAACCCTGCTGCTGTTGCCGTGTGAGCATCAAATCGTGGGCTCGGCAGCATCTTGACCCGGGCCCTGTCTGAAGCCACCGGGTCAAGCGGGGCTCCCTCACCTTGATGGTCACTTGCCCCTGCGGCGTGTAGACGGCTTGGGGCACATAGGTCTGGGTGGTGTAGCCCTGCTGTTGTTGAGGATAGCCCTGCTGCTGCTGCTGTGGATAGCCCTGCTGTGCTGGGTAGCCCTGCTGTGCCGGGTAGCCCTGCTGGACGTAGCCCTGCTGGGCTGGGTAGGCCGGGGGTGAGGAGTAGCCCTGCTGCTGGGGGTAGCCCGGGGCCGAGGGCTGGGTGGGGTAGGGGTGATCAGGGGGGTAGGCTGGATCTGTGAAGAGGTGATTGAAAGGATACTTTGAGGACATCTTTCACTGGCACAAGTTTTATTAACAGATTTTCCACAAGAGCTTTTTCTGACCAACAACAAAAAAAAATACAAAAAAAAGTTACCCGGTGTTGATTACAAATACATACTGTATGTACCTGTACACACACACCACATGTGCATGCACACACACTGGCCTTACATACCTAGTGTGGACAATTCCTTTCTTTTCGTGCAGTTTAGAAAACTCCGTTAAGAAAATACTCGCTTTTCTTGAACTGGGAACACAATTTTCAGCTGGCTTTTTGTACAAGGTTTCTTTGACTATTCCTCTTCCTTTTACGACAGATGACCCCAACCCCAAAAATACCCCTATACTTCTTTTTCAGAGAAGGGAAACGTCCTGTGGACATGTGTAAGTCCACAGATCGTCTTCCTTTCCTGCATTGCGTGGACATCTTTTGTTCACAAGTCCACACTAGGTATTTAAGGTTAGTGCATGCATACAGGTATGTGTGTGCATGGGTGTACTGTGACTAACTACATGTACATGTTCCTGTAGCTGTGTTTCTCCTATGGCTATCAATTTCTGCATTACCATTTCCACCCCCCTGTAAACATAATTTTCAGACTTGCGAATAAGCCTTTTTGCAAATTAAATTGAATAAAATCTGATGTACACTATACCGGTACATCAAGTTATCTGATTGCACATAAACGTAACAATTTCAATTTCCCTGACATAATACACTTATTGTACCTCGTGATTCCGGGTAAGCTTTTGCATAGCGACTACCATCTCTGGAAAGGAACAGTTCCTTTGTTTCCGTCTTATCCATTGAAAATAATTGATCGATAAATGTAGGATAACCAGTAAAGACAGAAAAATCTTGTTCTGAACCACAAGGTATACTGTAGTAACAGTGTGTTTAGTCTGGAGAATTCAAATTGTTATGTTCATGTGAATTTAAAGAACTCAGTGTACCAGATTTTATTCAACTTTAATTCCCACGCATATGCAGCAAGGTACGAGACGGAGAGAACCCCCTCTGCTTTGTGTTGGTCATTGTCTCGCAGGAATCTGGGGAATTCCTTTCAGACATCTACGGGGGATGTGTTAAGTAACAATAGTCTGGAATGTGTATAGGGATTGGACATGTTGGTGGGGGGGGTACCCCTCGGTCTCATTTCTTGCTGGGTATATTCCCACGAGGCTTATTGGCAGGCAAACTGCAGTTTGAAAGAAACAGCAGGGCACTGTACACTCCTGTGGAGTTGTTATTCCCTCGTGCGGTCACAAAAATGGACAGGACAACATTTGCCTCCGTTAATTTGGACATTGAAACGGACACTGATTTTTCTTTCGAAACAGATTTCACTCGCTGGTTTAATCCAGCAAACTGCCTCCAGATCGACAAAGGTGAAGAACGGGTTTTGGAATTCTCAAGGCATGACACAAATGTGAAAAGCGTAACGGGAACACTGCGTACACGATGGTAACACGTGGGTCCCCTTTATTGGTTTATGTGAAAACTGCGCATTACCAAAACGACTGGGCCGTTTATATGTAATTACTGTGTCTACCACCATGCAAGCGACAACGCCACGTCATGACTGCCTGAAAGTGGACCGTACAGTACATGTATGTATCCATGTTACATGATGGACGTACATGTACAGAACAAGAACATACATGTATCACATGTCATGCATGTACATGTACGCCTCACACAACCGTCTGTGTAGGCAATCAAGGCCCACTGACCAATTGAGGCAGATGCTATTGTGCATACAATTGCCCTCAACACGGCCGGGCCCATCACATCTACAGTTACCGATAGCTACATGTACAGCGTACAACATTCGTGTCAGGTGCGCCATCCCAGATGCCGATACATGTGCCTCGCATTCACAACACGGATCTGCGGTCGGCCTCCTGCTGATTGTATCTACAATGCCAATCCACTGGGGGCATTTATAATGGGGCACCCACAGGCAAAGGGGAAAGTCAGTTACATATATGCACATGACTTACCTGTACATGTACACTGTTCATGTACCGGTATGCACAATTTCAGATCTCATAGCCCGCTACAACATTGTACAGGTGCTTCAGCATATAGGCCCATTTTTGCAGATTTTCGTCGCACAAGAAGCTGACTGGAAATGTACACGCTACACGTCCAGGAGTATCTCCAGCCACGATTTAGCAAAATTTAAGAGACGAACAATACTTCTTGCCCTGTTGAAAATTTCTGTTCCTTTTAAAATTTTTTAATGAGTAATTTGCTTTTTGATTCTTAGTAAGATTTCTGACGCTTTTCTTCCTTCCTTTTCATGAATTTTGCATTCAAATATTCAAATTTGGAAAATAATATTCAAATATTCGATAATCGATTGATCAATTATTGATCAATGTACAGTGCACGTGTAGCACAAAAAGGCACATGCTGTGAGGCACTCTGGGTGATTCCATAAATTACGGCTCCATTTTTTTCGTGTCCCTGTCACATCTGACATATGATTTTTGTAAGCTCAGAACACATTATCTAATTTCCAAGAGTGATGAATTAATAATGCAAATGACCTGCCAAACAAATAGTGATAGTTTGAAATCAATACCGGTGATATTTCCAAGTCAAATCACAAAGGTCAGATGTAACAGGGACACAAAAATGTCACCCTTTTGGACCCCTAATTTCTGGAATTACCCTTGTATGTAAAACTTCTCAGGTTACGGAGTATTTCCACAGAAGCTGGTCGCATTCCTGAACAAACTAACCCTGGCAGTCTGTAAACAGTCAGGTGCATGATGGCAAGTGCCATGCATAATACATGTATGTGTGCCGATTAGGACATCCATTAAAATGCAAGAAAAGTGCAAGCTCTCCAATTGCGAGGTTGACCTATATACATTGTGCCTTTGGTATATCAGTAATGTACCCGTACGTGTCCATGAACTGTATAATTTTAAATTTTTTTGGGGGGGGATTAACCTTTTACAGTCTCAGACATTCGCTCTTCAAAGGCAGAGTTTTGGAGGAATACATAAATTGGTCGTTTCTTGATTGATTGGGGCAGAATTGTGTCAACTGTACATGTATGTACATGTACATGTGTGAATCCGTGAATGAAGTCCGTGCTCCATATACCGGTGGCTTCGTCCACACACCGTTACCCCTTTCTGGAAAAACCGTTTTAGAGGCATTTTGCAGAAGAAAGAGGATGAATAGAAAAGAAAACCATCAACAAAAACCCAGCTTTAAAGAAAAAGGAGAAACACCTGCACCATTTGATTTCTCTACACAAAAACAAAGGCTAAGAAAAATGGAGGGTAGAAGGCACGTGTAACTTATGAATTTTGAAGAAGCAAAAACTGCCTGTCCGAAATTGTTTGTGCCTGCCTCAAGATGGGTGAACAAGATGAGCCACTGCGCACAGTCATGTACCGGTACATGTATGCACTGTACATCACCACATGCTGGTACATCCACCCCCATGTACCTACTGCACTATCCAAGGTTTATCATATTAGACGGCCTTTGGAGGTGCAAACGTAATGATAGTGTGCACATAGTCAGCCACAATTGCATTACACAACGTGTTCCTCTTGAGATAAAATACAATCTGATTTCAGTGCAGGTCTGTACAGCATGCATGTACATGTATGTTTACCTGCATGCATTCATTCATATGCATTATACAAGTATATGTACATGTACATGTACTGTATGCACAGGGTACTGTAGAATACATGACCTTGTTGGTTGAATGCCGTACATGGACTTCAATTGTCAAAACTGAAAGGACTGATACACATTGTTAACAAGTACATGCTGGCTGCATGCAAGGACGAATCCAGACCCAAATTTTTGGGGTGGGGTGTCAAACTTGTGTTTTTTTGGGGGGGGGGGACAGGGGCCAAAAGGTGGACATTTTTTCATGTGCCAGTAACCTTTTGTGAGGGGCGAAACTTCATCTTGGGGCTTTTTTCATGATTTTTGAAGGGCGGAAAATGAAACCAACAGACCAAAATATTTTCATTTCTCTCATTAAAAACAAAACAAAACAAAACAAATTGCCTCTTTTTCTAAAAGGAGCAGGTCTCCTCCTCCTCCTTCCCAGGGTCCGCCCTTGGGTGCATAGGCTACAATTCTTGGAAACACACGCACGGTACTTTTATTATTATTATTAGTTTATTCAGAAATCAATCAACTAAGCAACAATCGTACACAGAGAAAACAAGACGCAGTTGATTCATTCTGGGATAACCCAAGAAAGCCAATTACACAGGCTTATTTCCATTGGGGTCCCACAAATTCACAAAATTACACATATATACAGAACCAAAACATGAAAAAAACAGTAAATTATCAGTCCAAGTTCCCATTACTAATTACAATCATCTTTGAGACTCCATACTGGTTAAAAATCGGAATAATCAAATCCAAGAAAAACATTACACTGAAGTCACTCCCTCCCCATTTAAAATCCGTACTTGGACTCCTCTACATTCAATGTACATACAGTTTTAAGTCCATGTACATCTGATGGAGTGTTAACCTCATACCTACTAGTAATGTGAGTACATGTACTTTCTAAGTACAGGGTAAGTGCATACCATGTTCCAACTAAACTTACCCCATACCAGGTGCCAGCCTACAGACCTTGGAGAACCAGTACATGTAGGTGGAGTAAGTTGGAACTAATGACATGGTCATTAATTACACGTTCATCATAACCATCAATAAGTCTAGGATTTTTACCATGTTTACGGGCTGCATTTGCAACACACACATACATGTACGTGTGCACGTACATGTATGTACATCCCTGTAGGTTTCTGGCATCAAATCTGCATGGCATTTTTGTGAAAATACAATTTCCCTACACCCTACTGGTACATGTACACTGTATACAACCTCATACAACAGCATTCTACATGTATTTGGGTGTATTATTTACCAGGCATTCTTCAAGACATGAACATGGTGACACAGAGGAATATTTACATGACCTGTACCAAACACAAATCCCGTACAAATGCCACAAAAATGAAAAAAAGAAAAAAAAATCCCTCAATATCTGTAACCTGTAGGCTTTCCTTTCCAAAGTGCTGGGCTAAAAACACACAGCGTGTATCCAACACTGTTCAAAGTACATGTACGCTTGAAGCAGCTGAAATGGTCTCCTCTTGCAGTAGCTTCATAAAGCATAATTTGTACAGGGCTTAGGCCTACAATGTAGGTGTTTAATGACATGAATTATTAAACAGTACACCTGTGCATCATACATTCAGAGGCTTCTATTGTTTGGACCACCATGAGTCTCAAGATTTATCATCACCTGCAGTAGACTAGCATGCAGTACATAGTAGGCTAGTAGTGGTTGGTACATCATGTACGTTACACGTACATGTACATAGCCTAGACCCCTACTGTATGAAGTTTTTTGTGCTGCCTGACATGTCTGAAAAACCACCAACACGGACCCCAAAGTCCCAAGGGCACTACTTCAAATAAATCAAATGTACAATTACATGTAACTTCCCCTTTTCCCATTTACAGGTGATGGACAGTGTGTGGAAATGACCTTGTCCTCAGCAGCAAAGACAGTGGTATGGTCAGCATGGTCAGGTGTGGTGAAATTTGTTGTCAAGTCGACAATGACATAGGCCTTGTACATGTAATGATGTATGTACGTGGCCAGATACGAAACTCTTAATAAGAGTCTTATTCTTAACGACATCCACGTTTCACTGAAGTTCAAAACAGTAGTAGGCCTACCATGCCTACTCTACTGTCAATGTCATTGACTCGCTCAGCGACGGCGTGCTCGATCCATAAACAAAGTGCTTCATTTATTTATCTAGCACTACCGACCAGCGACTTGAAGTCAGTGAAACGTGACTGTTCCTTCCTCCATGGTCTGATCACTCGACGACAGGTTAAGAGAACCAATTTTCTACATTACCTTTTTGTTCAGACATTTTCCAGCGTCTACCTTTTCCTGACCATAAAGGACTGAACGGGTTTGCAAGACGAGAAAAAATCAATGATTTGCAGCGTTCAACTTGAACGACGAAGCCACTCCAAGCGAGGGAACGGCGTCTGTATAATTGTCAGATTTCTGCATTAATCCAATACCGGTAGCGGCGCCTAAGTGTGCTATTCTTGTTTTCAGTGTTCACCTTGAGGTGACGACAATGTATCAATAAAAAGTGGGCGCTCTCAAACTGCGGGATTGGGCGATTCGGTTTTTTGTCAATAGAGGGCGCAATATTAATAAACGTAAATATTTCTTCTCACAGGAGCATGCAATGCACCAACCAATGCCGATCATTTCTTACACTAATCAGATACGTTTCACCATTTCAGATTCTGACGACTAAAACGAGGCGGATTGCGGGGAGGGGGCCCAAGCATTATCATCGTGGCCTGCAGCTTTTAAACGAGATGTTTGGACGTGATTGTACCAACAAGACGATGCCGATCATTTCGCCGACAGCTATGATCGAAAACTGGTGGCTGTGGTACTGCCGAGATACCTAGTGGGGGCCTATACGCGCACCCATGCACTGGGCCAATCACATTTTTCAATCGAGGTTACCCCCAATCTTGGTGGGGGCTTCATGCATGGGTCTATTCCTGGATGCCTCGTGATGGTCTGACGAGTACTCCCCCTCCCCATTTGAAAATATTCTGCCGCAGTGCCACTAAAGCGTGCATGGAGGAGAAATTCTTCAATCATGTGTACATGTACATCATTTTAAGGAACAGTAGAGAAGCAGAACTTTCACCGCACTTTTGTGGAGCATTTCTGGATTTTTTTCTTTCAGTCATTGCGGCCGCGGCCTTGTCGGAAAAGTACGTTACGTCACGACTAGTGCAATAGTCTTACACCACAGTTGTTTTATTAATTTTTTCTCTTCCTAACTCCATCACATATTGTGTAGAAGCGAAACCGTCAAGAACACAGGAAAAGAATGGAGGCATACGCACATAAGCTACTTAACTTATTATTGTATGGTTAAAGTTAATACGGGCGATTCACATCAGTGCGCCTCCAAGAGTTTGCAATGCAACACGTTGACCAATCACGGTTCGTGAAATCTGTCGACTATTGACAAACGCACACTGGGTCGACAGAATTCGCGCACTGTGATACGTCAACGCGCTGCAAACTCTTGGAGGCGCACTGTTGTGAAACGCCCGTATTAATCTAGCTGCACAGTAAAAACAATATCTCAAACAACTTATCTTATTTGCAACTTCGTGGTTGGCTGATACACATTAAAATTGGTACTCCTATAATGGCAAACTACTAGAAAACTGAAATGTTAGAATTCAAGCTGTGGGGGCAACAGTGGAAAACAAAATCAAAACGGGGAGGAGTTTGCATGAGACTGTAAATTATTCAGTTATTCCCCACAAGTTCAAGGAATGTAAACCAGGTTTGTGTAGCCGATAGTAATTAGGATAAGAAGCCCAATGGAGGACTGGGGACGAATTCGGAGCATTTTCTTTTTAAAGAAACAGTCTCAGTGATAAAGGATGATTAATTAAAATATTGAATAAATCTACTATTATACAAAATAAATCTGCAAAGAAACCATTCCCGAGGGCATTATTGCCGCATGGAATGAATTGATACCGAAAACAACAACAACAACAACAACAACAACAACAACAACAACAACAACAACAACAACAACAACAAAATCTTTGACAAAGGGACACAGCACCTTCGAATAAAACAATAAACATCAACACTATCTTTGATTTACGATGTTCGTAAGTACACTTGTGTTACGCAGGAAACAAAACGAGGGCGCAAGAGTTCAGTCTTTCCATAGAAACCCGTCATTTCCCGTCAGCTTGGCTAGGGCCTTATTTGACGGTGCGTAGAGTTCCTCGAGTAATTTCTTGGTCGACGGCAGCATGGGATTCCTCTTCTTCCGGCCGGAAGCCGACCTCAAGACGTTCTCTCTCCCGATGGTGATCTTCAAGGTGTCAATCGTCAGGATGTCTTTCATTTCTTCCTGGGTGACGTCTGGAAAAGAGACAACCGTGCAGCCGTGATAACTATCGCTCGTTTAATAATGCGCAGGCGCGTGAAAACTTCTTAATTAAATGCAGTGTCACTGAGGAAGGATGGCATTTCATGATAAAAAGAGGAATTGAATCAAAACCCTTCTTACAGAACCAAATGAACAGTCAGAAACAACATGTGGAAATGTATCTCAAAAAAGCCAAAATATAGGGCTATGCCAAATATCCAAATAACCGAATTGTCAAAATTTGAATGTTATTTTTCGAATTTGAATATTCGAATGCAAAACTCATGAAAAGGAAGGGGAAATTTTCTTTTGTTTTAAATGAGAAAAACTGCACTCTGGAGACTTGTTTCAAGCAGACTAATGAAAAGTGTCAGAAATCTTACAACAATTAAAAAAGTAAATTATTCAATAAACATTTAAAAGGAATAGAAATTTTCAACAAGGCCAGAAGTCTTGTTCATCTCTTAATCTTGCTACATCGTGGCTGGAGATACTCCTATATGTGAGAAGCTACTATATTGATCATACTGTACAATTATTTTGTGTGTTATTGCAATTAAAATTTGTTCATCAACAATCTGCCTGTCGGTGCGACTGAAAATTCAGATATTCGATCAAATTGAAGATCGAATATTCGAATAGTGAATTATTCGAATTGACTCAGCCCTAAAAAAAAAACACCAAAAATCGCTAGAGAAATGCCTTAATTGTATAAAGCTTACCGATATCAAGAAAATGGTAGGTTTTGAGCAGCATGTCTGGCTTCTGGCCTTGAAACCAGTCGTCACTCCGCAGAAACAGAACTTGATCAAGAGGGAAAC
Source organism: Acanthaster planci (assembly GCF_054643075.1). NCBI lineage: Eukaryota > Metazoa > Echinodermata > Asteroidea > Valvatida > Acanthasteridae > Acanthaster > Acanthaster planci. The sequence continues at coordinate 8,589,059 of NC_141797.1, read as the reverse complement.
GCTTCAACCAGTCTTGAACGTAGATGTAATAGAGGCCAACTAGTACACTCTGCATATCCAAGCAAGAAACCGGAAATGTGACCGTGCCTGAGAATCATTCCTTTGGTTGTCTATTAAGGTGAGGGCCAGCTTGTTCGATTTTACTGTACAACCAAAAGGCAGGTTTAGTAGGAAAAATTACGTTATAATACAGGCGATTCACAATTATAATGCGCCTCCAAAAGGTTGCAACAAGTTGACCCATCACAACGCCTGAAATCTGTCGATCCTTTCCAAACGCGCATTGTGTCGACAGACATTGTGTCGCATTGTGATCGGCCAACGCGTTGCAAACTCTTGGAGGCGCACTATGAATAGCCTGTATTATGCAGATTCACAATCTGCAACTGTGACGAGCGAGAAACGTGCCAAATTTATGCAAAACATTGCCAACCGTTGTATACTGGAACTGATTAAAAGCTATAGGCCACAAACACGGCTTTCGTTGACGGACAAGAAATTTTCCAGTTCACCAATTCTACTTCAAACTTTTAGAAGGATATCAATAATTATGGGATTTCGAAATCAACAATGTGTAAACCTTGCGTACACAATACTTGTAAGTTTCACTTCATTTCAAAATGTTGTTGCGTCCCACTCGCCAAAAGACTGAAAGCACTTGCTTCTTGGACTTTTTCCCATTTATTCCCGCCCGACTCAGTGACTCACATGCCCAACACCGCCTCGATTGTTCCGATAGAGGCAGGTGCGTTGGTCTTCTCGTTTCAGACAGTCATCGTAAACCTTCAGGTGCTTCCTGACTTTGACGTCGAAGTCCTGAGCAGACCTGCCGCCGTAGATGTAAAAGTAATCCGAATACAACCTGAATTGGAAAAAAAAATGAGCTAACTGAGGACCGTTGTAATCCAGTCCACGACAATGTCATCAACTTGCAAGGTATTTATTTGTTCATCTCTTTGGTTCTGATACTAAATGGCTTGAGTTTTTTACACGTGGAGCGACATCTGAGCGAGTGTAGTGTGTTACACGAACCCACGTGCCGCAATGCACATACTCCCCACCGTATCCTCGTGAAACTTCGTTGTGCAACGGTGTTAGCTTGTTTGAAGTGCGGTGAACTCAGTGAGGGCGCTATTTGATTTGGGTACAACCTTTCGAATTATTTCCAAATTTCCCACTTCAAATATTGCCCTCCTCGTCCTATGACGTGCGCCATGCTTCGAAATTGCTAACAGGCGAATTCGTGGCGAAACAGGTGTATGCTTGGCGCCATGAGTGACCCTGGCACAGACATAATGTTTGTCTTGTTCCCCGTGTAGACCTTATGACAATAGTAATACAACTTCACACGTTGAACATAGGGAACAGACGATTTTTCCCTCAAGCCTCAGTGTAGTTATATTGCTTTGAGTGACAGAAGAGCAAGATGGCTGCCACCCCCCCGTCCATACCAGAGAGACCAGAAAACGAGCTCACGTACCTCTCGATCGGGTTACGTAACAGGAAGATGATCCTGGCGTTGGGGGTCAAAGCCCGGATGATGTCCGCCAACGTCACGGTGGGGTACTTCCCCCATCCTTTGCTATCAGACCAGTTTATGGTGAGATGGTTGTCCCACAGCGAACTTGTGGACCCGTCACCTGTTATTACCGTGATAATGATTTCTTTACACCGGGCTCATGATCAGAAAAATAACTCATAACTGTAAAGACTATGTGGAAATACCTGTAAATGGCACTGACAAATGGTTCTTCAGACGGTGAGTTCACTGCGGTAAAGTTGTCCTCTAGGCTCACAGGTTGCCTCCATGGGGTGTGGTGTACTTTTTCTCACCCTCCTAAGTCTCTGTGGCCTCTGGTTTGAACCCCACACAACACCGATGATCTAATTTCAGACAACAAATTGGAGTCCCCCTCTGATCTGATCGATTCCCCCCCCCCCAAAAAAAAAAAAAATCGCCGCTCGCCTCTACACGAGATCAAAACAACACAGTACATAAGAAAGTGAAGTTGAGAAAATCAACCTTTTCCCCCAACACTCGGGGCATCATATCTGCTTGCAATGTTACAAACTGTGTTTCCGATTTCAGAGCAACGTTCTACCTGTATTTTATTTTCAGCGGATATCCTTGGAGTGAATGCTACTGGTCTTTACCTGTGACATAGTTGCGGATGTTGGGATCTTTCCCCGTTTCGATGCATTCCTGAAAGTGGCTGAAGGATTTATCATACGGCTTAACTTGGAAAAAAGAGTGGAAGGAAAAGCACAATTAAAAACCAGTTCAAGATGAGACGGAGTGAGGTTTCTGAAACACTTGATATTAGTTTTTCGATTTGCTAATGTTTGCTTTCTACACGCTTTTGGAACGAGGGCAATTGCATCGACCACCTCCCGGTCTCGCATTTTGGCTCTTTTTTCAGGGGGAGGACATCCCTCGTTTTCTCCTTGGACCTTTCTTTGATTGAGTTTGAACTGCTAGCATCATCAGCCTCGTACTTACTCGAGTGCGCTACGTCTCGCGTCCACCAATGTGGCTCTTTGGGCGTGGTGAAGACCAGCGGGTGCAGCTCCATGGAGTACCAGAAGTCGGTGGAGCCGCTCTTGGCGCCCGTCAGGACGTGGAAATACGGCAGGCAGCGGGCACGGCCCGGAACCACCTTGCAGGGGTTGCGGTACTCGGGCGAAAAGGGCAGGTAGGTGCTGAAGAGCTGGAAACGGAAGAAACAAGTAAGCAAGCCTCTTGTAGTTGACTACGTTTAGCTAGTCTCTTTTCAAGCAACTAATCCTGAGACGGCAAGTTGTCGATGTTAGCAGTCATCACGACAAAACAAAACGATATTACCAGTGTACTTTTGGGGGTAATTATTGATAACTTTGTCGAAGTTTAGGCACTATTGGAGTTTAGACACGGCTATGGAAAGAAAGTAAATACAAGAGAGACGTCTTCGTTGACTTTAAATGCAAATTCAGTGATGTATTCCCCCATGGAGAGAGGCAAAAGAACCGAGTCAAATATGGTCACTTCCAACACTCTTTTCAGCAACACCAATATCTTCCCTGTAACGGTCAATACTTCAAGATACGATTTTTCCCAGATGAGAATCTTACGAGCCTAGTTCTAAGATGAACAATCAAACAACTGTGAAGTACACTTTATGAAAGCTATGTACCTGATTATAATTGACGTGAATTTCGGATTCTAGTTGGCCTCATACCTCTCCTACGTTGTCAAACTGGCATTTTCCCGTGTCAAATGACCGGAAATGCATCACTCTACATGTATAACATAGACCGGGGCAGCATTCGGGGCAGCAGATTCAGTTCAATGCATGCAACTCTGTGTGCAGTGCATGTGCGGTGGGCGTGTTTTAAACTGAAGTGACGTCACACTTACGAACCGGATAGAACTTGGATTTCAAGTTGGTCTGGCAGGGGGCTTGTAGAGTGTAAATAGAAAGAGGTAACCTACGTCAATGGGTCGCCATGCTATGAATTAGAAGGGGGAGTGGCAAACAATGTTTGTGGAACCTACGTGTGGGACGTAGTCCTTGATCTTCTTGAGCAGCTTCTCGTCGAGTTCCTCCACCTCGATGCTGGAGTTGTAAGTGTCCGGGGGACTCCGCTCATAAAACCCGGTCTTTTCATCGATATTCGCTCGCGGGTAGTCCTTCACCTCGTAACCGATCCGCTTAGCCTTCTCCGGGATGTGGCCCTGGATCACCACCGAGCAGGTGAATACTGACTTCTGGAAGGAAAAGTGCTTTGCTTGGGACTGTGCAAGCCCAACCGACTCCTTCCCAATGTCGATACTGTCTTCAGTGTGTAGTGTTACACTCCTGTTTTTGGGATATTGTTCAGATTCCCGGTTGATAGGTGTCGATTCCTGGTTATTCGACGTGGATTGTTTACTACTCAGTATCGATTGTTTGTGCGAGCAGGGCTGCGCGGGACAGTCACGAGGGTGTATTTCTAAATCCCGGGTGCCCGTTGGGGACTTCCTCTCGAAGTGTATCGACACCGACAGGCCGATGTAGCGGGCAAGAGCGACCAAGCACACGAGTTGTAAACCGAAACAGATCACGAGGTGCTTGCGGCGTAGCCGGGACTGCGTGACAAGTGGAAATGGAAGGACACGGTCAACTTGGAAATCAGTAAATTGGAAACAGTCGACTTGTCTTCCTTATCCACAAGCCAGATAAAAAAAAAATCAGCCTAAAATAAACAATCGCTTTCTGAACCACTAAGGCCTATAGACCCAAAAATCCGAGTGAGACAACACTAAATTATGAATGAAAAACAGTGTGCTCTATATGTACCACGGTTCTGTGTTTAAAGTTAGGACAAAGACTACTCAAGAATGAGAAAAATATCTCCTTGACATTTTCACAAAGGTCAAATGAGTAGCAATTGCAGATCAAGAGTGATGACCTGCATGAATATGGTATCCCATAAAAGGTAAATAGGTCTTGCGTGTTGGGGGAGGATCGGGGCTGAAGAGCGGTTGAGGTTTGAGACACAAAATGGAAAAGTCATCTTCGCATTTCACCGCCATCATTCACACTTACAACTGCCATGTCGATGTCCCGTGCACCTCACCGAAAACGGGCCCTTGCCTTTCTCCCACAGGACCACACTTCCTGGATTGATGACCTAAAAAAAATGAGTGATGGAAAATTGGGAAATGTATAAAGAAAATGCTCAGTTGTCTTTCTCATACAACACGTGAAATTAGAGTTATGAAAGAGACAAAAAGTGAGCTCGACAAAACAGAGGGCTTGCGGTAACACCATGTGGAAAGATCTCTTTTGAAAGAGGTATGGTTCTGATAAGAACAGTGTGCTCCTAAGGACAGCCAGACCACACTGGCTGAACGTCGAATTTACACTGTTCTTATCAGAACCATACCTCTTCCAAAAGAGATCTATCCACATGCAAAACTTCAAGTCCTATAAAGCCAGACACTCAGGGAAGAAGACTACGAAATGGTCTCCTTCTCCAGGCTTTTCATACTGCCCGCTACGTTTGTATGGGCGGCCAAAGGTTGTTAAAGGTTTACTCTTAGTTGGCTGCAGGTTTGTCTTGAAATGCCCATATTCCTCCTTACGTTATATCACGAGAGTTTTTTTTTAACTATGCTGTTTCGATGTCTCAGTGAATATTTTGTTGACAATTGAGGAATTGCTTCCTTGCCGCGGTCCTGACGGTCATGCAGCCACAATCTGGAATCTATTGTGGGCAAAACAAAACCTCACCTCGACTGTGGCGTTCATCTATCAACGAATCGTGTATTTTATTAATTTGATTTTATATGCTTATACATGTGCGTGTTTTACATTTCAAATATTTGTGTGTCTTCAATTCTATCGTTTTTGTTGCAAACTCGAGAAGTAGAATTTCCTGCTGGCGTGATAAACAAAGTGAATTAATTTGAATTCAATTAAAATAACCAAATAAATAATAATAAAAATGATAATGGTAAAGGGGTCTATGTGTCCACCAAACCCGGATTGATGGGACATATCTACCAATTACCGGTCGTTTTGAATCATTTTGGTTGTTTTAACCGATCCGTTTCAGAATATACCATAGAAACAAAAGCGAGATTGCCTATGTACACCTAACAGCCCCCTTTTGTAAATCGCGCTAAAAGACGACTAAACACCTGTCATAATTTTGTCCCGTGCTTCGGTGTCTTTCTCTCGATCAGTTTCTGTATCCTATACGATACAGCAAACCTATTCCCTCTTCAATCTGTTGACATGCATTTTCATTAACGAAACGTTGGGATAGCGAATGCGTCCCCGCCTTGAAGAAAATACGCCCTTCATGTCAGTTTCTCCTTTTTGTCGTTTCGTTTTTTTTCTTTTTTTTCTCGAGTAGTTTATTTTGATGGGGGGAAGGATACACAAAACACATTGGCTTCCTAGGGGCGTGTCCAGCCTCCAAGAAGAACTACTGACTACTGTCCGGACACTGCAATGTTCCTGCATAGTACTCAGAGGGAATCGGATGAAATCCGCCCATAACCTAGCAAAGGTTCAGCCCCACTTGCACCTCATAGATCGCCATCCTAACCCTGAAAACTGCTTCAGTTCTTACCGTTCATGGAAGAAATCAGTGGAGCAGCAACACGACTCGGTGTTTTGAGAACTCAGAAAAACTCAGGGAATCACACAACACATGACATGTCTTCTGATCTGCAAGGGCGACTCGTGGTGTTTTGTCAAGTAAAGGCCGACCTGTTGATCACACACCATTGGTGATGATTGTGGATGATCTGCACTTGTGATAGTCCACCGAGAAGACTCGCTCTTTGTGAAGGGTTACGTAACATTGAACAATGAGCAGGGTGAGGCTAGGCGCAGCCAAGCGTGAAAAGGGTAGGGTACAGTCTCCGCTCAAGTCGGAAACTCACTCCTTTGTGCAGGCTTGAGCGAATTTGAATCACAGCAACCCGCCAACGGGGCTGATGGCCACAATCTCTCCTGCCCTCAGCGCTTACTGTAGCTCACTGAACGCGAGGCATGATCTTGGCAAATGTTGTCGACAACTTTTGGACACGAGAGAGGAAAATGCGTAGAGCCTCATTTTCTTCAACTCTCTCTGCATCTGCTTCGCTTAAATGTGACCAAGGCGCCGGCCTTGCGCTCTTTGCTCAAAAGACAGCGTGTTTGAAGACTGCATTTCGTACTCCAAAATATCTGTTCTAACCAGAAAGTGGATACACTAGTGATTAAGAGGGTTTTCTACAGACAAACAGGCGAAAAAAAATCGGTACAGCCTGAGCAAAAATGGTGTTAAAATTTGTGTCCCTGAACATTTTCAGTAAGCTGCTAACTTTTCAGCCGCCAAGGTAATTGTTTCAACCAGAAGGGTTAGGGGTAGTGATAATAAACTGGGCGTATCTAATAAATCGTTGCACGTGCGGTTTTTGTAGGAAGGTTGGGGCCAATAATGGGTGGACGAACTTCTAACTTCAGCATAACAGACAACAAGATTCCTGCCTCGGCCAATTCCACAGCAGCACAGTCAGAAGAGCGCTTGACTCGTAAGCGGCAAGGTAAGGGTTCGAGTCTCCATGTCTGCAATGGTATTTTTGTTCTCTTCGGAGATTAGTTGGTAAGAGGATGTGTTATAATAGAAAAGCAAAGCCCGAAACTGACCTTCTAACTTAAGTTTCAAAGTGTCCACTAAATTGATTGAACGAATTGATGATCCACACCCATATATGATAATTGCCCATGACCCTCCTAGGAAGACAAAATACGCCGGCCACCATGTCCTTAACGCGCATGCGTGCATAAACGAGACTTTATTAGTAAAAGGTGAGTATATCAAAGAATATAGGGGTGCACCCTCGTATTTAGGCCAGAAATATGTCCGCCAAGCTCATTAATAAAAGTTATACACTCAAAAAATTCTATATTAGAGGGTCCTGAGAGCTATGGAACTGAGGAATTGAAGAAATATGAGACTGAACCTCTGGGCCGGACTCGGGGCGTCCAATTCTGAGCAATTTGGATGCAATCGGGTCCGAAAGTGGCACTATTTGAGCCATTTTGCCGAGGGAGGGTTTTCAAAATGGCTACTTTTCTGACAGGGACATTTTCTGCATTTTAGGGGTGGTCTGCTTCTGGTGAAAATTTCTCAAAAATTCATTGGTCAACCCCCCGAAAATTGAAAGGAAAATGAAAGAGGACATGTGGAACATCATTTTTCTGTGCAGCCTGAACACCTGTGAGAGTTGCGAGTATTTTTAAAATATTTGTGAAGTATGGGGTTTTATCACTGCTGTCTATGGGAATTTATTTTTACTGGTGCACCCATAGGCGCCTGAGCGGAGTTGTTAATAAGCGCCCTCACACGACAATCGAGGTAAATTTACTACAGGTTTTTCTCTTCTGAAGTGGGCCGTAGGCCGACTTCTCAGCCGCAGGCTTGTGTATAGAGCGAGTAGCACCAACTTCAGATTTTAGAACCAAAATGGCTGTTCATTATATGTGCTGTACAGCATGCAGCTCTGTCGAGTGATAATTGTCCTTGTGCAATGACGCATCATCCACCATTTTGGTTCCAACAACTGGGACACTCATGTCACAACTCTCTTCATTAAATAAAGCGAAAGTGCCAAAAGCAAACAAGGCTTGACACGTTGCTCTGCAATTTTCAACCTAAGTTCAGAGGTGTTCTTTTTACAAAACACGGAGAGGCTCAGGTTATCAACAAAGGCCGACCCGACGTCATTTCCACAAGCAAACGCGGATGTCAAAGCCTTAGTAGATAGCGCATGCAGGGTTTTCCCGCAAAGTGTTCCGATCAAAATATACCGTGCACAACCAGCATTATCAGCACATAAACTTCCTTGTTGGTTTGATTTGGGGGGGGGGACTCGGCGATGATTATACATGTTTCGTATCAACCAACCACATAACGTAGGCGCCATTATTATGCAAATTTGCGACAGAGAAAGAAAGGAGTACGGTACATGATATGCTTGAGATTTGAATGGTATATATTTCTTGAAAAAATAATGGTGTATTTTGAAAAGAGTATAGGTTTCGATCAGGACTGACTATTCGGTTAGTGGCTGGGGACTGAGATTAGGTTGTACTACGCAGGCAAGGGAAAGCCGAATGTAAAAAAGACTACTTGTATAAATGACCCCCAGAAAATGACTAACTTAAGAATACATTCTTGTCAACTGTACCCATTGTAGGCCTACAGGTGTTTGTTTTACTGTTATTGGAATCCATGTGCCGTTGCTGAAATGAAAGTAGGCCTACATGGACGAATTCCGCCCAACCCAGCCGGGAACTGAACAATGGAGTGTACAAGGTCACCGAAGGGATTTTGTGGAGCAATGCAACCATTGAACTTATAAAAACGGAAGCCGGTGGCACATCGTATTGAAACTCCAGTACGGTATACTGACTAACACTGACGCACAATGTGAGGTATTACAACGTGGGTGAGACTGACGATGAGGTTTTTCTTTTTGTGCCTTGGCGCAGGACGTGTGGCTTGCGAAAAAAGTCGAAAATTTGCCAGGATTCGACGAGTTGTGACCATTCCGTGCTTTCCCATATAGGCGGGAACAAAAGGGGGACTTGGCAGGGTCGTTTGCAACAACATTCGGTAAGTTATTACGTGCAGTTTTTCGCGTTTTAATTAATGTGAAAACCACGGTCTGTCGAATGATATGGGTTCACATTGGGCTCTACATGTATTTCAAAGATGCCGGAGTCATACGAAACCCTTAAACGGACGCTGCAGTGTGTCAGAGGATCACTGCCATTTTTTTTGCTGATTCGTTTTTTTAGTGACAATCAATGTTACATATTATTAATCATTTCTGGTAACAATACCAAGGATTCCTCTAAATGAGTGCCCAAGGCACTGTAGCTCGCAAGCCTAAAGTAACCTGTAGAGAGTTAGTAGCAGTTTTAGAGGCGGGAGGAAAACCACGAAGGAATAGGCCTACTCTGGGTAAAACCCTCGGAATCAGGTAGGGACTGAAAGCCCAATCCACCGTTGGACTGGGCCGGGATTCGAACCCGGACCGCAGGGGTGGAAGGCAAGGAAAGAACCACTACGCCAACCTGACTCCCCTGCAGGCAGACTTCAGAACCCTGTGAGCGAATAATAACGATGCTGCGATGATATCCGTGCGAATCAAATACATGGAAGTGGCGCAGTGACTTACAGGTATTTGATTCACATGGGTATTTGAAGGAGGTATTCACATCGGTATTTAAAGGAGGGGGCAAAGGACAGGGGGGGGACAAGAGTTCTTACGGGGAAGGGCAGTTGTTTTGCCCCTTGCCCCCACGCTACGTCACTTAGTCAAATGGGCCCATACAACCAGGTAACCAGATCTCGTGGAATGTTTTTACTGAGTTGAAAGTGGGCTTGAGCTAAGCAAAAACTGTCATTGCCCGGCCAGACTCAAATCCCGTGCGAGAATTTTGCTGAGCGGACCGGGAGTGGGCTTGATCAGTCTTACACATCCGCCCGGCTCTGGCACCCACGGGTTGCTTTGCTGCACGCAGGTGCGCAACAACGCTGCACATAGGCCAACAAAAAAAATTCCCCAAACCATTTTTACGGTAGGCTGAAGTTGAAAGACAAAAATGATCATGACGCCTTGACTCATGACGTGGGAGTGTAGTTCCAGACTTTTTTTTATTATCGAGCCTTTTTTATCAGAGATAAGCACTTGTCATGTTGAAAGTATTTAAAAGGTGTTTTTTATGACCGAAAACAAATAATCTTAGCAATAACTTTCATTAATGACAAGATCTAGGATGGTAAGTCGCCAGCATTGCCAAGAACACTGTTGTCTGCTCATATTAACGCGTTACTGACCCATTAACATACCCACAAGCTTTGATATGAAACAAACTCACAATGACATGGCATTCTATGACGTCACAGTTACTGGCATACCTCCAGAGAAAAGTGTTAACGCCTAAAGTGCCTTGCGTCCACGACACAGAATGTGATATAATAGTGGTAACCAACTTGTACCGTCCACGCATATGATGAAACTATGGAAATTCGCTAGAGAGGTCAACCATTGGTCTAGTGTGCCTGGTGCCCAACACATTATTTCGTGCACAGGTTACCAGGGCAACTCCAAGTGAAGACAAATAAGTTTACTTACTATTGCCGTATGACTTTAACCTGCGGGAAAAACTATTGGCTTCTTAACCGGCTTGTTGAAAATGATGCTCTTTGCGATAAGCGTACAAGGCATGTTGAATGGTTGACTTCTGTGACTTTTAACGACTACATTTGGCAACTTCCATGCAAAAGAGCAGAGCTGAGTAGACACTTGGGGACAAGAGGGAACTTTGAGCATGATATGTCAAACTGGACTATTGGTACATTTCAGTCACGTAGGCTACACCCGCTTGCCACAATAAGCTTTGGAAAATCGAGATGCTTTAAAAAAGATGTATGCCTTGAAAGACAACATGGAGTCGTGTCGTTGTATTGATTCTTTCCTTGTATTAAGAGGATATGTTCTCTTGGTTTTGGGTTTCAGAGATGGCCTACAAGCAAGGCGTCGCCCTGGGGGCCAGCGTGAGCCTTTTCCTAGGCTCAGTGGCCCTACTTGGCATGTACTTGGCCTGCAGCTCCGTCTCCTGCCAAGCCGTGGGGTACTCGTTCGCATCGCCAATCTGGACCAGCGTCCTGGTGAGTGGGCAAAACACAAATTTCCAAGACACACATCAAATGAACACTTAAGTCCCCATCTTGCATTTTTCGATGTTTATTGATTCACCTTTAACTTTTTGAAGATATTTTTACCCTTAGGGGATCACTTCTGAAATTGTCTAAGAGCTAGTCGCCATTTTGAAACTTGTTACCAACGCTCGATATTGCAAAATAGAGCCAGTTAGAGGGCTCCATTGCCCTCTTGTCAAAAAAGTCTCAGAAATACAAGCTGGCACGACTCCTGGTGGCTTCCACTTTTCTTTTTCAACAAATCCTCCATTTCATGCGTGACAGAATGCTCTGGTAGTAAAGGATTTTAACCGCAGTTCCAAACATGATGTGGTCCGCGCGTGCGACCTGATTCCAAGCACGACACGTGACAAAGGGGACCACTCCCATCATGATGCATGAGCCATAATTTTACCCCAGGTTATAGACTTCTGTCTGGGGGCAACCATCTTGCCTTGCTATCATTCAAAGCAACGAAACTTCTGAAGAAAGAAAAATAGTCTGTTTAATTCCTTCAGTCAACATGTGAAGTTGTATTACTGTTGCCAATAAGACCCTATTCAGTGGAGGCCATTTTTGATCTTATTCCCCAAACCTGTTTTATTTATTGCAAACTGTAGATTAGGATGGAACCAGACTGTTTTATACTTCCGTAGGTTCCAAGCCTCCTTTTCAATAATGTCAGAATCAGGCAATGTACACTTCTATGTGTTCAATCATGAATTTGAAGTTACTCATCAGAGTAGACAGGTGGAAATTTGTCACGAAATTTCATTTTATTGCTTCAGTTGTACTCTCAACATTCAAAAATGAAGAGCTAACCTCGCTTTCAAATTCAATATGGCCGGCCACGTGAATAAAGTCCATTGTACCCACTGCATCACCCGAAAAATCTTGGAGAAATCCAAAGATTTCAACAACGTAACGACACAAGGAAAACACAACATAAGGGGGTTCCCCTTGGCTCATATCGTGCATCATCATATGCAACTTGCTGGTCATTAATCGGCCGGTAACTTCCAACACTGGTAGGACGCACGGCAGAAACGGCGCTTATTGATCAACTGTGCCGTTAGCTACGTTTTGTATTTTTATTCCTAGGATAATAGGCTCGGTTGGGGGAATTCCCTTCGCGTTCCCACGGCGAGCAGAGGTTGGAATTCCCGTCCTTTAATCGCCTGAGGTGCGGTGTCCCAAATACCTGACATTGGTCTGGGATACATGTCCTCCGCCCTGGCGCAACCGGGGGGGGGTAGGGGTATTCAGTATCATATGCAGAAGGAGGCAAATTCTGATCCGAGCCCCCCCCCCACAAATCCTGGATGCGCCACTGGCCTGCACAGTTGGAATACCGACTGTCTCGTTCGTCTTTCACCTCTAGTTTTTTTTTACTTGTTCTTCCTCTTCAGATTTTGGCGACTGCTCTCGTGGGTATATTCATGTCAGCGACGAAGTCGGAGAAAGGATGCGTAAGTCCGATTGTCAGACTTAAAGATGGGCCTCATTCGATATCTAGTAACACTGACATCGATTGACCGTGGAAGGGGGCACAGAGATCCCCCCACTTCGTAAAATAAAGACAGTTGATTCATTTCTGCTGCCTCTTTGTGCGCATCCCCGGAAATAAATCTGTTTGTTTTTATGAAATAACTTTAGATGTGACAAATTGAAACCTTAATCTCCCCAAATCCTCAACCCACCTCGAACAGAAATTTACCCGCACTACCTTTACCGGGAATAAGGATTAATATAAGGCTTGGACATAACATTTCAAAGTTTAATGAAGTCGCAAGTAATATCTGTTTAATAGTGGACAAAACGAGGTATTTTTGCTTGTCTTACCTGGTTTTGTATGTAGGGGTATGATTTTCACGGTGCTTTTGGGTACCGGAACAATGGTTAGTACTCCACAGGGAACATTCGTTCTCCTGGTGGGGTATTAAAACGGTACCCCACAGGACATTCACAAAACTGATACTTGGTACTTACTCAAAAGTAATGAATTTTCAAATGCACACGTTTTAGGGACGTTCGGTCGAAATTTCAGCCAAGGAGAATGACTCAGGACAAAATGAAAGCAATTTGAAAAGTGTGCTTCACACTGGGTTTTTTTTTGCTACACAAAAACAAAGGAAATTCCCCACAAGGATACAAATAGAACAGAACACGTGAAGGCAGCTCATTAAGGGATCATTTTTAACCCATTTACTGAATTAGACTCGTTTACACAATAAAACACGTGGGCGTGGGCTATGCATGACAATTTCCTGGACTCTGCGCCACTGCACCTGTAAGACAAAAACAAAAGACATCGATTTTTGTTTATGTGCAATGTAACGATGAGTTCAACTAATCGTTGCTGTCGATAACATTAACAAAGGAACAAACATGAGCGAAGTGCACCCTGGTTGTACAAATGTCTGATTTCATTTGTTTGGATGATACGAAATGATAAAAAGCACTATCGATCTTAAAATGAGGGCTGAGCTTGAGGGGTAATTTACGATTAAAAGCCCTGCACTAGGCAGACAAGGTTCTTTACCAAAATATCTGTCTGGTGCAAGAACAGATCTGACATGGTTGATTGAACTGCTTCGTGCTCAGTCATCTGTGTGATAATTTTCATTGATTTGATTTGATTTCCATTGGTGTGATAAGAAAGAGGACATCATTACTTACTAAATGGTGGTTGCCAATTTCCAAAATATTTATCTATGTCCAAGAAATGAATAAATCAATCTCGTTTTCCTTTCTTTAAAAGCACACTGTATAATCGTTTTTATTGTCGTTCCTGTTTGTTACTTAATGGTACGAATTACGTAAGCTGTAGCTTGGATATCTAAAACAAAGAAAACCAGTAAAAGGATAAAATGGCATTAGAGGTTGAAAAAAAACCATGAAGATGGAGGTTGAGAAAGGAACATCGAAAACCACACACGCCGAAAACCAACCCACCCTTTTCTTCCAACTCTTCCCCAGGGTGGCCTCTTCCTCTTTCTCAGCATTTTCGGCATCCTAGCCACCATGGCCTGCATGTGCATCACCCTCTACGCTTTCTTCTGGGAGATAGGGCTTTTCGTGACGTCCTCCAGGACCTACCGGACTTATAACACCTTCGGCATGACCACCACCGAGGCCCCTACGACCACACCGGCAGTGCCGACCCAGGCCGACATCGGGGTTCGCATCGCTCTGTGGCTGGCCATGATGAGTGTAGCGTTCGTATTGAGCATCGTGACGTGCGTGACGTCTTGCCAGTACTGCTGCTGCTGTCAAGAGCCGCGGGTTGTGCAAGAGGTACGTCTGGTAACAAGATTAAATACGCCCATGTTTTTAGGTGTCCATGGAAAACGATTAAGTTGAGATGGACATTGTGACTGAAAGGTGGCCTATCTCTGACCTAAATTGATATAAACCATTTTCAACAAATTCAATTCACATTCAAAGCGTAGAACGATTAAGAACGATTCAGACATAAAACGAAACTTTCTTTTCAAGAAACTAGAGAATATATGTACAATGTATATGTTTTGTATTTGTGGCAATTGTTTTTATTCATGATATTTTTGACTGTCAAGCCTATCCGCCTCGAGCATAAGCACCCCCTCATCGGTTGAAAAGAGCCATGTTGGTCGGATTGCACAATTTGTTGGTAGCGATGCGACCGTACTCAGAGCGTGCATTTCATTGTGAACAAGCGAAGTACAATTTCAAGTACCAAACTGAGCCTGCGTTACTCTGAAAATTGTGCCCTCTCTAGGTTCAATTGGAGCCGGACATTGTGCATCTCTGAATCAAGATATATATATTTTGTTTTCCACTCAGGGACTTTATTCTATTTTCTCTTTCATGTTACATGAAATTAAGAAAAGAAAACATACAAGTAGTCAATTTATATTAGTTAATTAAACAGCCAGGAGAAAGGGTCCCATCTAGTGTTAAATTTAACAGAATTTCCATTGGTGGTAACAATAATTTTTTCCAAGGCATAACATCTTTTTAAATCGTCTCTAAACTGAATCGAGATATTGTATCGATGTGCATTACTGACATTGACACAATGGATTTCGGTTTCGTACGAAAAAAGCTCTATCGACCAGTGCTAACGCAGTCACGGTGATTGAAAGACATCTTGAGTTTTCTAATGGTTTTCAAAAGCAAAAGCGTTACATTGGGATGTCGTGCATGTCGTTTGCGTTCCAATGACATAGGAAGTTTCGTTGGGACGTCCTTTGTCAGTAAAATCTATTCAGGGAAACTGCAAGCGCGAAGGCAGCCTCAAAAACAGATGTTTTCTGCCGGGGCATATTTGGACGCTTAGCGGATGTTTCAGATTTGGTGTCCATGACTTCGAATAAACACGGGTGTGTGGAGGGCTCGCTGTCCGTGAATGATGACGAATCTGAACCTAATGTAGTTCGATCAAGGACAGAGCAATCCGCCCTGAGCAGAAGCACTACCTCATCGGTTGGCAAGAGCAATGTTGGTCGGACGCTTTCATTGTGCTGGCAGTGATGCGACTACATACAATCGTTCGTGGCCCAGCGATGCGCAGTCACTACCACAGGAGCCTCGGTTGCTAGGGAAATTGCGCCCTCTCTCCCTCCAGTTCGAAGCCCATAGTTTTCTTCAGTGGGCTCCACGGTTTTTGTCGTATTTTGGCAACCTACTATCTAAAATCTACTATCTAAGTCCTACTACAACCTAATATCTAAATCTAAAGAGACTGATCCCAGTAAACAACGCCAGCGTGCTCATACCACCGCAGCAATGGCTCCTAACCATCATTCTGCAGGTCGCAAACAATGTTTCCGTCTTGGAGAAGTTAATTGCACCTCATAGTAGGGGGCCTACAGGAAATTCTAAACGTGTAAAAATTATGACCGACTGATCCACTTCAAGCCTCTGCAGATTAATATTGGGGCTTAGTACTGGAAAATTTGAAACAACTTATTACAGTATATGCTCTACAAGCAACCAAAATGCATCTTTGCGTCTAAGTTGACCATATTAGCAACTTTTGTGTCACTTTTTTCAAAGGATGTTTTTCTGCCTTTTTGGTTTTTATACTAATGAGTATTTCCATACTGATGAGCAAAACTGTGATGCCTAAATGTTACATTGGTTTGTACATAAGACAGTTATTTGTGTGCAAGTGAGCACCGGCGGTTTTCTCAGAAATGTTTTCAGCAAGCAAATCTGGGTTGGCAATTTGATAAAACCTATGCAACGGCTCGGAACTGTATGTCTTCCCTGGGTGACATCACAGCAACAGTGCCCTCAGTTGTCCATGAAAGCACGGGTAAATTTAAATGTTTAAAATAGTGCACCTCTCAGTGCATTTAACCTAATTGTAAAAGAGTGTTTATACTTTGAAGAAGAGTAAAAAAAGTTGTAGAAAAATCAATTATATCTAAGCAAATTTCATTGTGCCTACCCTTTATAAACGGCTAATGTACAATGTGCCTCACTCCTCGGAAATTTTTCAATGAACAATAGGCCATAACTTTACAGACATCGCACAGCGCAGGTGGAAAACCGCAAGGTTGCAATAGTTTTGTGGTGGGCTCGATTTCAAGGCAGCCAGTGGCAGGGACTAAATTTTGTCTTCACCGGACGCGCGATACGCACTGCAGCCTGGGTTTGCTGTACCAATGTAGCGCGCTCTATCGGACGTTGACAATCATTTTTCTTTCTGCAAATGAGCTATGGGGGAACTAGATCGCAGCGGGGGTTGAGTTTAGAAAGACTTCCATTGATGGCCTGTTCCTTACATAACTATATCCTAGTTTTATAAAGGCTTCATCGTGTCTACTTTTTCTTTCCTTTTCTACTGCAGAGAATCATTTTGGTGAACCAAGGAAACGTAGCCTCCCCTCAGAACATCGTCTTGGAAAACACAAACACGATCGTGAACCAGCAGGCACCCCAGCCCGTGGTTTTCAACACCCTTTCCCCGGGAGGCGGCCAATTTGTACATCAGCAGCAGTTCCCCGTTCAGCAGCCCTACCACCAGCCCGTGCAGTTAAACCAGCCGCCTTCCTACCCACAGCCGGTACCCCCGCCCTACGCCGCCGTCGGCACGGCTCCCGTCTCCCAGCCCTGCCCGGTGATGGCGCCTCCTCCTGTGGTGCCGCCGAGCGCACCGCCGGCTCCTCAGGCGACCCCGACTCGGGCTTTTCCGCCACAGTCAGGACCGGCGCAACCGCAGCCTGCCCCCACTAACCTGACCCTGTCTCACCCGCTCCCTCCAAGTGCGGCGGAGCCCGGCCGCCCCGGACCCAGCAACAACATCACCGTGATAAGCGACGGCGGCCCGCCTCCAAGCACTTACCAACCGTTGATCCACGAAACTCAGACGAGGGCGCCGGACATACAGCACACCTACGACCAAACGGCCCACACCGGCGACGACAACATGGACTACACCTACATCGACGCCCAGTCCCCGGGCACAAATATGACAGCCCACCGCAGCAACTACGACCGAGCGCCCGCCCCGTCACCAACTGCTGGCAGCGGAAATGACCCCCAGGGGGACAGCGACATAAATAGCAGGCTGTACGCCTACGCGGACGACCCGTCAGAAGATTACGACGACACTCAGGTCGATTCAAATGTTTACGCCACAGCACCCGTCGAATCCTCAGACTACGTGAACAAGGACGTCGGGAAAAGTCCCAAAACTCGAAATCCAAAGAAGTCCAAGTAAATTATTGATGGCACCCGCTGACAAATCTGAATCGCACTGGCCAGCCGGCCCCGGCAAGGTCGGTGGTAGTGTGTATAAGACAGCTGCACTCGTAAGCAGGAGGTCGTGGGTTTGAGTGCCACCCTAGCAGGCTTGTGAGTTTATTTCACAAGCTCTAAGACAAACACCGAGTTTCAGTGAACAGAGACACTGTCGTGCGTACACAATACAAGGACTTTTTTGGGGGGGGTTCGAACCTCTCTGTCCCCCTTTTTATGTTTATCATTTTTTGGTTAGTATAAGCTGAAACTTTGTTCTAGATTGCAGTTCTCGGGATCTGCAGATTAGTGTTAATTCATGCTGCGCCTGCAAACTTGACCAAACTGTGGAAGTTGTAAAAATATAACTAATTTTTTTTAATGAGATTTAAACTGGTTACGGTTTTTAATTAAACAAATAATATTTCACTGTTATCATTAATAGACAGCATTCTTTCCTTCGGAACTGCTTGCCAGATGAATACCCAGTGTCTTTTCCTGCTGATCTCAGTGTGACGTGTAAACTGATATAACCTATCGCAAGAAAACGCAGTTGATATCCATGAACAAGTATGGAGATCTTTGCTCTACCTGAAACCCCCATTTTCACAATTTTATCTTTTGAACGATGGGCACTGAAGAGAGTCCATAATTATAGCTTTACACAAAAATCATTAAAGATTAAAAAAATGACAATCATCATTGATTAAAATTCAACAAACATTAAAGAACGCGGTAATCTTAAAACGACTCGTGCATCAAACAACAAAAGGGCCAAAGCCCTTTCGACACCTTGTCTTATACCTTCACTTTTGACAAAATATGGACAGGGAAAAGGGTGTTTCTTTCCAGCGATTGGCAGCGATTAGTCGATACATGTAATTATTTTGATCGATTTTATTTCATATATCAATCCAGGGTAAGCCGCGACAGTAAATGCCGCTTTAATGAATTAAATTAACATATTTATAACTCTACATGTATTTACAGTATACATACTTGATTTTAGAGAAAGATATAACCCAAAATCATAAAACTAAACACATCGGTGAAACTAAATTGAAGTGGATGAAATCAGGTTGAGTAATTTATTTGACTAAATGATATCTGAGTTTTTAAATGGAGTTCAGGTACAGGTAATAATTACGGACTGATATTTAGAGTGTCACATGGTGAAATTCTCACATACAGGTTTTCTCTGAATAGAAAGAATGACAGGATAGTAGCTGAAGGTCATCAAAATTTAGGCACCACCGAAATGCTAGCTAAAAAAAGCCCATTTCTGTCACGTGTGGTTTGTACCGGTACCCTTATGTCACGTCAGTCATTCGCGTTAAAGATGGTCTCCCACTGAGCCAAGTCGGTGTTTCAAAAAGGCAAGACCCTTCAGGTAAAGGCACCGCTAGCTCGAACATCTTCGGTGCTCGTGGCCGTGGGCATGTCTCATTGTCGCGTATGACCTTAAGGTGATGTGCTCTTTTTTTCCGCGTGCGCTTTCCAAAACCAACCTTGTTCAAAGTTAAGGGCAAGTTCAAGCGATGGCTATCTTAAACTATGGCCCAACACATATGTCCCAAACGAAGTTTACTTTCGATTATCTGGTTACTGACTTACAAGTTCCTGGGGGTATGGTTGCACCCTTGGTTATAATAGCCACTTAACATCCCAGTTGACTGGAAAGCGCATTATTGCTCGGGATGTCGTTGATCATGGGCACGGGAAAACATTCTACAAATATTTAATTTATGGTCATTTGAATTTGGCCGTATCGCGCATGCGCACTATTAGAAAGTACCATTGACTACTGGTGAAGTTGTGGTTCCCGCATTTGTCTTTTTTTACACAACTGTCTGGGGATACATCACGTAGCTTCCTATGGGAAAATGTTTCTTGAGAGGAGATTAGTGTCCATGCTGCACGGACGTTTCCCCGATTGAAAGCAGTACTTTTCGACAACCCTTTAAAAAAATCCTTGAAAAGAGTCCCGATTATAGCCTTTATTCAAGACGGCCGGTTTCCCGGCGTGTGGTGTTAAGAATGATGATGTCCGTGTGAGCTCTATGTCACTTGACTGGTGGCGTATGGCACCATCTCTTTGAAATTGTAATTCGACCGTGACGTCACAGCAAGTCACAATGTAGGTAGCGCACGTACATGGGCTTTGGATGACTGAGCAGTTAGAATGGTCCCTCAAGCTTTTTAGGCTGTGGCACGATGACAACATTAGCGATTTTTATTTCCGGGTAAGACCAATCCCTGTTAGCACGCCCCCATTAAAATGATAGTACCTGGTAAAAGTTCCAGTAAGCTGACTGCAGATTCGAGGAGATCATCGTAAAAGAGAGACTTCGGTACGCCTTTTCACACTTCCAGGGCATAGACGTAAGTACGGAAGCCCAAAGGACCCAGGCAATGCAAATGCTAAGTGCAGAAAAATACCGGTACTGCGTTGTGTCTAAGTTAACCTGTTCACCATTTTATTATTTTTTTTTTGCTGTGACTGTGCGTGCATTTTGGACCCTCATTCGCGTCTCTTAACTTCCTCCTCAGCCACGCCGTCCTTTCTCTAAAGCTCCAACCTCTTGCTATTTTCAGGCTAGTCCCCGATGGCGTACAAGCCTCGCGAAGTCCTGGGGCTGAGTGTGCTCCTGTTCCTTGGGGATGTGGTGTTTATTCTCTTGTACGTCATGAGCGCATCAGTCCTCCACTTGGAGCCAAGTGTGCAAGCCTCCTCGGTGGTGACTGCTGTCTCTGTAAGGTCTCAACTTTACTTTCCACATGCAAACGACAACAACCACATAGCGACATGTAGTTGTCGCGGTTTGGGAAGCCTTTATAATTTGTTTACATACAATATAAGACCCCTGCATGTTCATGCTTTTCACGAGGTATTCCAACCTTTAAACGTATAATTAGGTAGGCCTCGAAAATGGTAATCATCGCAGGGCGATATTTGACACCACACCCTCTGGATCTGCATATGCCTGAAACAACAAGGCATAAGCAGCGGCACTCTGTCACGGCATAGGCCTAGAAACAAACAGCGAAAGCAATGACAACACCAACGACTATGTCAATGACAACAGAAAATGACAGCACTAGCAGCGATGACACATTAATAAATATCCAGCCTAAGGAGAGCAAAACGATGACATATAAAAAAGGAACAAGTCCCAAGCAAGTTTGTTTTCACTCTAGCCGTATCCACCTCTAGCAGAAGTACCCTGGATTGAAAAATAGCCATACAGGTGGGGAGTGTTCATTTTGTTGGTAAAGCGACTTAACTATAACGCGTGCATATCATATTCTTTTGTGAACCAGCAAAGTGCAGTTCCTACGAAAGGAGCCTCCGTTGCTGGGAAACTTGCGCCCTCTCTCTCTCCAGCTGCACATTACGAGAATCAGAGACATCATTAGCAAATGAATTTTGAGAACTGTGACAGTTCACAGTGCCACAGTTTGTCACCGAGTGTTTTACTTCATAACAAATCAGAATTTGTTTTCCTTTTATACAGATTCTGATCCTGTCTTTGTTTGGATTATTCATATCAAGAAATGACTCGGATGAAAGACCAATGGTAATCCGACTAGTTGTCTAGATTATTCCTCCACGGTGAGAGAAAAGCAAGCAGCACCTACAAAAACGATGGTCACAGTATACCACGGTGCTGCAAGCAGACTTGTAACTGGGTTTTAAAAATATAGACGGTGATAACGACTTGTGAGTGGCTCATCGTCTGTTGAATTAGTTCGATCACCAACCACTAGTCAATTGATTAGATCCTTGTCGCTGTCGAGCGCGTTTGTGATTCAAGTTGGAGGACACAAACCAACACGTATCCACTAAATCATGTATGGTTAAGAGATAAGTATACAACATTCTGACATTTAACTTCCACTCTCAAAGAGTGGCTTTTCTGAGAGACTTTCCTTGTCTTTTCATCAGCCGGGGGGAGGATTCTTTGTCCTGGCCATCCTTGTGGTCTTTACGACAGTCGCCTGCGTAACCCTCATGTGGCAACAGCAGCTGCAGTCGGCCAGCAGCTTATGGATTACCATGATCGTAGTGTTGCTGTTCTTGTGCGTCGTGTCATCGGTAGCCGCTGCTCTGTTCTTCCACCCCTGCGACTGGACGATTCAGCTGCGTGTTGTGAGGAAGGTAGACAAAAATCAGTATTGTTCGAGCAAGGCCAGATTCAGTGTTATGTAGGAGCTGGTCCCGAGAGCACCAGTGTTTTGTAGCACAAGGTTAAAGTGTTCCACAGACGCCGGGCACCAGGGTTCCATAAGCCCGAGGCACCTGTGTTCCATGCGACCAACTCAGTCATGGGCCCCTATATAGGCACTACAGTGGCCTAAGCAACGCTGGGGTCTTATAATTTTTGTTAATTGGCACAGTGGTTTAATGATTTCCAAAATCGAAGATTTAAGGAAAGAAGCAGACTGTGATGTCTTCAAAAGCAATCAGGTTTCGGTAGGCCCTTCGCACAGTGAAACGGTGTATCATTCTCACGGTTATAGTTGAGGTGGAGATGGAACATTTTTATCCGAAAGACGTATTTCTTTCATCTGTAAAGAATCCAGCCCAATCAGCCACTTGAAACTAATGTAATACTTGCGCTTTTAATTTCTTCAACAAATTGAAAAAAACAGTGATTTGTGGTAGGGTTGCAGGGAAGAAAACTGTCAGAGAAGGTTTCGGTCCCGATGATTTCTCGAGACCTAAAAGCACTCTGTCTGGTTTTATTGCAGCATCAAAATGGTGGACGAAATGCCAATGTCCCGTCAGTCAGCGGATCTCTTTCCCTTGTAACTGGTGCCCGAGACGGAGCCGAGGTAGTGGGTCCGGTGACTGCTCAGTCGCCAGCCACGGGCCTGCCAGTCATCCCCAGTCAGCCCAAGTGCATCTACAGCACCAGGATTGCCGACGAGGCGCCGACAGCGCCCCAGCAGCAGAGTTACTATCAACCGCTGATTTTCGACAAGGGCGACGCCGGGGGTTCATCATCCTCATCCGCAGCGACGGCAGCCGTACCCCTGGCCGGTCCTTCTGGAGGGGATGCCGGGCGGCCGAGCCTTGGTCCCTCGCCCGAACAGTCGGTTACGGAATGTCCAAGGGTGTTAACCGCTGACGCTGACGACAAGACTTACGAGAACATAAAGTAGCCTTCATTCGGCAAGAACTAGTGCACCATTTCAAAAGTGTTACATGTGTAGTTTAAAAACACAAAGTGTCGTTACTATTATTGAACTCCTTGTTATGAAACCAAGGAAGCCTGAAGAAACCTGTAGAGAGGAGACAGTAAGAAGCAGCTACAGTTTGCGAGGTAGGAGGAAAACCCCACAGAAGAAATTTCTGGGTGAAACCCACAGAATCAGCTATTGGGACTGAAAACCCATTCCACATCCAGGCGGGCCGAGCTGGGAATCGAACGCGGACCGCAAGGTGTGTAAGGCACCATTGCGCCAACCTATTACTCCCCGATGTCTTGGAGTCTCTCCCGCTTCATCTTTCCTTGCCTTCCTTTCTTCGTCGTTAAGACTGTTGGTGGAAAGGTCAATAAGTTCAAATAGCAGCTAAAGATTTGGCATTCTTTTCATATCAATGATAGAAATGCCGGTCTTGACTCATCCCATGATTACTGAAAATTTTGATTACTTTTATTTAGTCTCATGTGCAGATACTCATTTGTAAAGTTTGCAGTTTCTAAACTGTCTTAATCATATGGCCGAAAGAAATGTTCAGTTAATTCGTAATTTCCAATCGTAACGATCTTATTAAAGATCGAGGAGTTCAAGTTCATAGATGACTGAAACTGTTTAATTAATTAAGCGCCCTCTGTTGTTAGGCCCTGGAATACCATGTAATGTGTGTTCCAATGTGGCCGCAGTCTGAGAGTGACGTGTTAAAGTAACATTGGAGATTTTACCTTATTATAACAATGACATTCAACAGCTTCAGCTAGTGCCGTTCGAGTCTAGTTGTATTGTGCGCACTAATTGTTGAAAAGAAATTGACCAGTGGTCAAAATAAAGTTCACACCTGAACTTACCCAATGTGATGACTTTGGGCGCTTTGTCCTAGCAACTAGTCTCACTGAATTTGGCCAATTGTGGATATGTACTGTTAGTTGTATGCAGAGGTTTGTTCTGTATCATTTTTAAGTATGACAACAATTAAACCAGATCAGACTAGACAAGGCCAGACCAGACGAAACCAGACCAGAACAAACCGGACCAGACCAAACTGGACCAGACCCAAACCAGCCCAGATCAGACAAGAACAACGCAACACCCCCCCCTCAAAAACTAACACTCCATCTTAGATCTGTTTTCATAGCTCGGTAGTTTAGGAGATCGTATTGGAAGCCAAAGATTAACGGCGGGATCCCTTCAAAGACTATCTTGATTACAGTTTGACGTCGCTTTTTTTCCTCCAAAATATATCTATAGATCCTTTGCGTCTGATACTTGGTAACTGTTCCTTTTATAACATGACAAGGAACCATCGAAAAACGTGGAGTTCAGTCCCTCTATTAGGAAGAATTGAAACTGAACTTTTTACTCTGCATGCAGCATAGAGGGTGCGATTCAATTTTTGCCAGATTGTGAAATGCAAAAAGGAAAAGACTGGGTTATGTCATGTGTCTATAGCAGAAACGTTTATAGAGAGAGAGTTATGGCATGAATGTCTCATGTGATGGAACCAAAATGGTGGATAATGCGTCGGTGAACATAGACAATTAGGACACAATAGCTGCATGCTGTACAGCACACATAATGAACAGCCATTTTCGTCCAAAGGTCTGCAGATGGCACTACGTATAGCGCCATCCCGCGGTGCTCCTTTGAAATTGTCAGCACCACTGATTATTCTACCGTGATGTTACAGAACGTCAAAGTGCACAGCACGCCACCGCTGTTTCCGTCTGTGTTAAACAGGGAACACCGGTTGTGCGCATGCGTCAGTTTTTTTTTACGAGTACGTGCAACTTGCATAATTCATGAATCTTGACCCATTTTGTAAACCCTGCGTAAAAGTCATGATAATACTGTATATTCACGATTTTGATGAATGTTTTCGACCACTCCCACACGTTTTACACTTTTTACTGACAAGTGCAACAGGAGAAGCGAACTGAAATGGATTTCTTAAGCGCGAAATTTAAAGCTAAACTGAGCTGCTCCGATTTTGTGTTTCTGGCGTGGTAAGATTTACAGATGAAAATTCTATATGACCTAGAGTTTTCCTAGCCTAAAACAACACATAATATCACAAAACAACTCTTCATCTTACAAACTGGATTTTCTCTTCTGTGCAAACCCCAAGGTTTTCGAGAAATGTGGACTTTGTGACATGGGTGATATTTTCAGCCTGAACCGCCGTTTCGGTAGCCCGGTAAGCGCGGTACCGGTGCCAGACTACATGTACATGTATATTACGCGCGAGCGATCTGCCCGACGGACTACTGCATACCCGCCTGACTAGAAAAAAATGTGGGGCGACAAGCACTTTAACTCGATATTCTTTGGTAAATTATGACCTCCCAGCAGTGCAAATTAATAACCTCCACTTTCTGATATATAAACAGGTTGGGTGCGGTATTGTCAAAACTTTTAAATGACTGGTATTTTAAATAACATCCTCAGAGGTCGATAAATGAAACAGTCCTCTTTTCAGATTACACGTACATGTACTTTCAAAAACTACATAACATGTGGATCACTTTTACTTGAAAGGCTTTGAAAGAAAATTTGAAATCGTTTTCTTACACTGAAACTGTTTGTTTTAATTTGCCACTTTTTAATACCTTAAATAAAAAAAAATAGTTCTGGAACTACGTAACAATCAAAAAGGAAAGAACAAAGCTACTCTTGACAAAAGTTTCAAGGATACAAGCATGTAAATTTATCACTTTTAATTGACAGACTATTGGTAAGTGGCCCTTTTGATTAATGGATCACGTACACAATCTCCAGAAATTATGCAGAATATGTGCTGAGAGAGTAAATCCATGGAAAATCCACAACAGGCAACCTAAGCCTTGCTCAGAAAATCAAGAGAAGATACAAGCAAAGTATAAAATCAATGTAGAAACTGATGAGCCACATTGCCACCCTCCCGTCATGTGCCATCTTTGCAGTTCAAATCTTTATCATGCAAAGCCTGTGCCAAATGATTGCCCCACTACCCTCCAACATGCCCCTGCTTCGTTTGTGACAAGGTGAACATTTCTACAAGAGGTGGTTGTCCTTCGAAAAGGAAGCGTGCTCGTCTTATGACTCTTGACAGGGAAGAGGAGAAAGCCAAGGCAACTGTGCAGAGGAACTTTGAGTGGCTTAGGCAAACAACGACTCCGACAATGAGGCAGGATTTTCAGTCAGATGATAGTTCTTTCATTTGCAAGTACTCTTCCAAAATTTTTAACAGACCTACAAAAACACAGTGTGAGCACATTGTTTGCTTGGAATGCCTCGAAGAGCTGTTTTCCAAATCGTCATCTTCAACAGTTCTTTTCCCAGTATGTAAGAAGCAAATCATCCTTCTGCATATCCAACCTGCCAAGCACTACTTTGTGAATGTCCTCATGAATGGGAGGGTCAAGTGCAAGAAATGCAACCAAAGCAGTTGGCTCAAAAATGCAGGAAGACATGACTGCAGTAATCCACAAAGTTCAGCACCTGTTGATGAGAAGATATTTAGAGATATTCTAAACCAAGCAGTAACTTTTGATGTGTACAGGCATGCATAGCCTTAGCTATGTTGTAAGCACGATTTGCAAATAATAATAACATAATCTTTAAACCAAAAACCGATATATTTATAAATGAACGTAGCTGTACTGTGCAATGGAGTAAACACACAGGCCTATTTGTCGTGTCTATGTTTGTCTTTGTCAAACTTGTTAAAAATAATGCTATTTGAAGATACGTACCTGACGGCATGTACTTCGGAGTAACTCCTTCACGGTGAGGGCGCCCATGAAACCATGACGCACGTAGAGCTCTCGTGGATATTTCTCCAAGATGTAGTGTATCAATGCAAAAATCAGCGTGTCGTGTAATGCCTTGTAAATGC
The DNA here is from genome assembly GCF_054643075.1 of Acanthaster planci. NCBI lineage: Eukaryota > Metazoa > Echinodermata > Asteroidea > Valvatida > Acanthasteridae > Acanthaster > Acanthaster planci. The sequence continues at coordinate 8,562,022 of NC_141797.1, read as the reverse complement.
GTACCGTTAGGTTTGCACAGCCCACAGAGCACATATAGATTGTAAAAGGTCTATTCTTTACTCTGGATGTCAAGCCTAGACTGGCAAAACTCCAGGAGCAATGCTCTTGAGGCTTTAACAACGGTCAAAAATCCCGTAGTCGTCGATCAATCACAAACAGACGTTAACTTTTAGACACTCTTCTCACGCGTATCCGGCAACCAAAGTGGCCGAACGTACTGACAATTAAAAGGCCAATTTTGTGTTTTTTAATAAGCCGTATTCTATAAATATTCATTAACACAGTGCCTCTAAAAAGGATTTAATTAAGGTAATCCTTTCAGCTCATTAATATTCATAGTGCTTTTTACTGCAAGAGGGCGCACTTAAGAGGCGCAAATATTGCGCATGCGCACAACCGTTTTTCCGCGCGGACAACGCCCCAGCAGCAGAATTACTACCAACCGCTGGTTTTCGACATTATTATTTTGATAATGATAATAATTTTGGGCGACTGAGCAACAAGAATAGGTCCGCCAACAGTTGAGGGGGAGCAGTTACGGTGTGATGTTTTGATAACACAACAGTTGTACGAGAACATTTCATTTCCGGGATACGCACTACCTCTTGGCGCATGCATTTCAGCAAGGCCACCATCGTGGAAAGTTACCCTTAAGTTTTAATAGCGATTGTGGATTCAGCGTGATCGTTGTCAAAGTTGGGCCGTCTCAACACACACCCTTCCACTGTCAGAGTACCAAAAACGTAGGTAGTGAGCCTCAGAGGTCTCAAACTATGTGCATTCCAAATGCAATTCTTGTGCAGATTCCATTGCAACCCATTCAACCTGATTATCCTTTTCTTTTGGGTACCATTTGGAGCGCATTTTGGCATGGTCATAGATATTTTGTGTTTCCCGTCTTAATCTTCAGCCGGGCTTTCCACTCTAGAAGGCTTCGCCCTCTTGTGCGTTCGGTGCCACTCCGGAATGGCGTACAAGTACCAGGACGCCTTTTTTTCGAGTATGATCCTGTTTGATGGGCTTGGGACATTCTTGTCACTGTACACTCCATGCATTCAAATAGGAGCCTGCCCAAACGTGCCGAATATCCACGACTCTCCAGCATGGCCTGCTACATTCGTAAGTCATGATAACTTAACTTTCTTTTGAGCAACACCGACAAAAAGCACGTGCGTAACCAGCTGGAAACAAGACATAGTGGCAGTAGCACTCCTTCAAAGCAGACTGACAAAAGGCGACAGCAATGACCATGACGACGACAGCTCACAGCAGCGCATGATATCAAGAATTTCTCGACGACGACAGCAGCGACAGTAGCAGACACATAAAAAATAAACAGCCTAACTTACTCAAAATGATGGAATATGGTTATCCTAATGCCATTATAATTTCAAGGAAATCTAAAAATATTGAAATTATTAAAAAGGAACATGTTCCGAACAAATAATGATGGCGTTCTGAAGTCGTGCTGCCAGAACGGGGGGGGGGTGAGTAGATGGTTTAAGTCGTCGAGTGTTAGGCTTTAAAATTCCTGCAACTTTTCAAAACCACTGATCAAAATGGACATTTCTTCTGCATTCTGATGCCCAGATTCTGCTCTTGTCTGTGTTTGGACTCGCCTTGTCTATAAACGGATGGGAAGGAATACCATTGGTAATTAGAAATTTGGTCTTTTTTTTCTCCTCCCAATGAAAGAAATGAAAACAGGACCTAAAACAATGTCATGATTCACCCTGGTGCTGTACCGGACGTTTGACCATTTGGGTTTGTGTTGGATTATTATCACATGTGAGTCGCGCATCGTCCATTGGCCGCGTTCGATCACCAACCACAATTCAACACTGGTTGAATTTGCCTGGTACCCTGAGTTTAAGTTTGTGTGCTGAGTCCCTAATTTCTGTCTTTCACCGGGAAACTAACTGTAAATTAGAGCCCCTTCTAACAGGTTGGGGGTCCCAAGCAACGTGTACCCATTGATATAGAGACACTCAGCTGTCGTTTGATATTAGAATTACATTATTTGGACGTTAATTTGTATTCCACCCTCCGACAATGGCTTTTCTAACTTTGTCATTCCATCAGGCACGGATGACTTTCCTCGTCCTGGCCGTATTAGGAGCCATTGTGACAGTCCTCTGCGTGGTGGTCATCGCCATCCGGCAGCCACAATCATTGTTAGCCAGCAAGCTGCGGATCGGCTTGATCGTGGAGTCGCTGTTCCTGTGTGCCGTGTCGGCCGTAGCCGCTGTTCTGTCCTTCCGCGATTGCAACTGCACGGTCCAACTGCCAGTTGTCGTAAAGGTAAGCAAAAGTCGGTTTTACTTCCATCCCTTTCAGTCATGTTGAGTACCAGAATCCATTTCACAACGCTGGCAAGCGCTGGAGACTCGCATTTCTTGTGGATGCAACGCTTTCCAAGTATACCATACTCTCAAGATTTTCCAAACTCGACAATTAAAGAAGCATGCATCGATGCCGTTGTATTCTCGTCAAATTCTCGTTGGCCCTTAGATATTTCGTAAGCCTAAGGCACAGTGCAGTGGTGTACAGGTATTGGGATGGATCGGTTAATGGAATATATTTTGAAACGGCTGTCCAATTGTTTCCGTCTTTCAAAAATCTCCACCCCAAAGAAAGGCTTTTTTACAGCGCTTGCGCTTCAAATTAATTGAAAGAAATGGAGAAGTTGAAAGTGGGGGTGGCAGGTGATCGGAGGATGCTACTGGAGGTTTCGGTCTTGGTAACTCCTTAAGGTTTAAAAGTTCTCGGTCTATTTTTATTGCAGCAGAAGGTCGCCTATCGAGGTGCAGGTGGTCGAGATGCCAATGTCGCATCGGTCAGCGGAGCTCTTCCCGTGGGTTCCCGTGCCGGGGTCGGGGTTTCGGCACCATCGACAGCTCAGCCGACAACCACAGGCCTGCCAGTGATCCCCAGTGGGCCGGAGCACATCTACAGCACCAGGATTGCCAACGAGGCACCGACAGCGCCCCAGCAGCAGAGTTACTACCAACCGCTGATTTTCAACAAGGGCGACGCCGGGGGTTCATCAAACTCATCAGCATCAGGTACTGTGCAATGGAGTAAACACACAGGCCTATTTGTTGTGTATATGTTTGTCTTTGTCAAACTTATTAAAAATAATGCTATTTGAAGATACGTACCTGACGGCATGTACTTCGGAGCAACTCCTTCACGGTGAGGGCGCCCATGAAACCATCACGCGCGTAGAGCTCTCGTGGATATTTCTCCAAGATGTAGTGTATCAATGCAAAAATCAGCGTGTCGTGTAATGCCTTGTAAATGCGTACCGTTCGGTTTGCACAGCTCACAGAGCACATATAGATTGTAAAAGGTCTATTCTTCACTCTGACTGTCAAGCCTAGACTGGCAAAACTCTAGGAGCAATACTTTTGAGGCTTTAACAACGGTCAAAAATCCCGTAGTCGTCGATCAATCACAAACAGACGTTAACTTTTAGACACTCTTCTCACGCGTATCCGGCACCCAAAATGGCCGAACTTACTGACAATTAAAAGGCCAATTTTGTGTTTTTTAATAAGCCCTATTCTATAAATATTCATTAACACAGTGCCTCTAAAAAGGATTTAATTAAGGTAATCCTTTCAGCTCATTAATATTCATAGTACTTTTTACTACAAGAGGACACACATAAATGGCGCAAATATTGTGCATGCGCACAACCGCTTTCCCACGCAGACAGCGCCCCAGCAGCAGAGTTACTACCAACTGCTGATTTTCGACATTATTATTTTGATGATGATAATAATTTTGGGCGACTGAGCAACAAGAATAGGTCTGCCATCAGTTGAGGGGGAGCAGTTACGGTGTGATGTTTTGATAACACAACAGTTGTACGAGAACATTTCATTTCCGGGATACGCACTACCTCTTGGCGCATGCATTTCAGCAAGGCCACCATCGTGGAAAGTTACCCTTAAGTTTTAATAGCAATTGCAGATTCAGCGGGATCGTTGTCAAAGCTGGGCCGTCTCAACACACACCCTTCCACTGTCAGAGTACCAAAACGTAGGTAGTGAGCCTCAGAGGTCTCAAACTATGTGCATTCCAAATGCAATTCTTGTGCAGATTCCATTGCAACCCATTCAACCTGATTATCCTTTTCTTTTGGGTACCATTTGGAGCGCATTTTGGCATGGTCATAGATATTTTGTGTTTCCCGTCTTAATCTTCAGCTGGGCTTTCCACTCTAGAAGGCTTCGCCCTCGTGTGCGTCCGGTGCCACTCCGGAATGGCGTACAAGTACCTGGACGCCTTGCTTTCGAGTCTGCTCCTGTTTGGTGGGTTTGTGACATTCTTGTCATTGTACAATCCATGCACTCAAATAGGAGCCTGCCCAAACGTGCTGCATAACCACGACTCTCCAGCATGGCCTGCTACACTCGTAAGTCATGATAACTTAACTTTCTTTTGAGCAACACCGACAAAAACCACGTGCGTAACCAGCTGGAAACAAGACATAGTGGCAGTAGCACTCCTTCAAAGCAGACTGACAAAAGGCGACAGCAATGACCATGACGACGACAGCTCACAGCAGCGCATGATATCAAGAACTTTCTCGACGACGACAGCAGCGACAGTAGCAGACACATAAAAAATAAACAGCCTAACTTACTCAAAATGATGGAATATGGTTATCCTAATACCATTATCATTTCAAGGAAATCTAAAAATATTGAAATTATTAAAAAGGAACATGTTCCGAACAAATAATGATGGCGTTCTGAAGTCGTGCTGCCAGAACGGGGGGGGTTGAGTAGATGGTTTATGTCGTCGAGTGTTAGGCTTTAAAATTCCTGCAATTTTTCAAAACCACTGATCAAAATGGACATTTCTTCTGCATTCTGATGACCAGGTTCTGCTCTTGTCTTTGTTTGGACTCGCCATGTCTATAAACGGATGGGAAGGAATACCATTGGTAATTAGAAATTTGGTCTTTTTTCTCCTCCGAATTAAAGAAATGAAAACAGGACCTAAAAACAATGTCATGATTCACCCCGGTGCTGTACCGGACGTTTGACCATTTGGGTTTGTGTGTTGGATTATTATCACATGTGAGTCGCGCATCGTCCATTGGCCGTGTTCGAGCACCAACCACAATTCAGCACTGGTTGAATTTGCCTGGTACCCTGAGTTTAATTTTGTGTGCTGAGTCCCTAATTTCTGTCTTTCACCGGGAAACTAACTGTAAATTAGAGCCCCTTCTAACAGGTTGGGGGTCCCAAGCAACGTGTACCCATTGATATAGAGACACTCAGCTGTCGTTTGATATTAGAATTACATTATTTGGACGTTAATTTGTATTCCACCCTCCGACAATGGCTTTTCTAACTTTGTCATTCCATCAGGCACGGATGACTTTCCTCGTCCTGGCCATATTAGGGGTCCTTGTGACAGTCCTCTGCGTGGTGTTCATCGCCATCCGGCAGCCACAATCATTGTTAGCCAGTGAACTGTGGATCAGCATGATCTTGGTGTTGCTGTTCCTGTGTGTCGTGTCGGCCGTAGCCGCTGCTCTGTTCTTCCGCGATTGCAATTGCAAGGTCCAACTGCTAGTTGTCGGAAAGGTAAGCAAAAGTCGGTTTTACTTCCATCCCTTTTAGTCATGTTGAGTACCAGAATCCATTTCACAACGCTGGCAAGCGCTGGAGACTCGCATTTCTTGTTGATGCAACGCTTTTCACGTATCTCAAGATTTTCCAAACTCGACAATTAAAGAAGCATGGATCGATGCCGTTGTATTACTGTCAAATTCTCGTTGGCCCTTAGATATTTCGTAAGCCTAAGGCACAGTGCAGTGGTGTACAGGTATTGTGATGGATCGGTTAATGGAATATATTTTGAAACGGCTGTCCAATTGTTTCCGTCTTTCAAAAATCTCCACCCCAAAGAAAGTCTTTTTTACAGGGCTTGCGCTTCAAATAAATTGAAAGAAATGGAGAAGTTGAAAGTGGGGGTGGCAGGTGATCGGAGGATGCTACTGGAGGTTTCGGTCTTGGTAACTCCTTGAGGTTTAAAAGTACTCCGTCTATTTTTATTGCAGAAGAAGGTCACCTATCGAGGTGCAGGTGGTCGATATTTCAATGTTGCATCGGTTGGCGGAGCTCTTCCCGTGGGTTCCCGTGCCGGGGTCGGGGTTTCGGCACCATCGACAGCTCAGTCGACAACCACAGGCCTGCCAGCGATCCCCAGTGAGCCCAAGTGCATCTACAGCACCAGGATTGCCGACGAGACGCCGACAGCGCCCCAGCAGCAGAGTTACTACCAACCGCTGATTTTCGACAAGTTCGACGCCGGGGGTTCATCATCCTCATCAGCAGCGGCGGCAGCAGCCGCAAGTCAGGCCGGATCTCCTGGCGGCGTTGCCGGGCGGCCAAGCGCCGTTGCTTCGCCGGTACCGCCGGTTACGGATCGTCCGGGAGTGTCGACCGATGATGCTGACGTAAAGACTTTTGAGAACTTAAAATAGCCTCCACTAGGGAGAAGCATTGTTTTCGAAGCAGACGATGTTATCTTAGATTGCGTTTGTGGTTTTCCTTCTCAGTCTAACCCATCCGACCTCACTCTGCATCTCATCTCCTCTCAATCTTACTTTGTCGGACCATTCCCCAATTCTGTTTCCCTATAAACACCATTGCTGTTGCTTTTAGTGACATACCTCTTTCAATCGTAGACTCTCAACCTGCCTTGTCTGTGCCTCGTGCTTAAGGCCAAGTGAAAATTATGATGTTCACGGTCGACGTCTGGGTCTTTTAAAACAAGGTTGTAGGGGATTTCTGTCACTATTTTAAAAGTTATTCTAACGTCTCTACGAATACATATTGACAGAATCTAACTTAGAGGAAACAAAATTAGTGACATTCAGCTAAAATATCTTTAAAAATCTGGTATAACGAACCATCTAAAATATCATTTACCCTGTGGCATATAACTCACATTAAATGTCTCCTTCATTTTACCGTATTTGATTTTCGAAATTCTGTCCGACTCTTAAATGCAAAAGAAATACTCTGCCGAAACGAGCACTTAGGGTAATTTCTAAAACTGGGTTTCTGAACACTCAGGACCCATATTTGCTAATTTGAAACTACTACGTCTCCATGACTGGAATTTTTTCATTTAAGGCAAATTTTGGTGCAAATATATGAATCATGCATCACCTGTTTGCTAATTCCTGTTTTACACCAACTTCCAATATTTATTCATATAATACACGCTGTACAACTGCTAATTTGGTTGTGGTTGTGGGCCGAATCCAACAACATCGGGCAGGGACCGAAAACCCAAATCCACATTTGGATCGAACCAGGGTATCGAACCAGGGTATCGAATCCGGATATCGAAAGAGGTGGAAAGGCTAGGAAAGAAGAACTCTACACCGACAAGTCTCTCTTCACACCTCCTTCTGCAAAACTAAGGGAAGAGAAAGTCCGACGCAAATGAGCCTGTAGTTTCCGGCTGGGAGGAAAAAAAACTCCGCAACCAGTTGAGAAAGAAAACTCTTTTTCTAAATAAAAAACCACCAGTATCAAACCAAATCGGATCGGAATGGGCTACATGGTTTCCAGTTACTGTTTGACTGCTGCCACAATCGACGGCTGGGTAATTACTCCAGTTTAAGAGACCTGACTTACTGTCCAATTAGACATTGTTGAGGTGCGTGCTGTTCGATCGGAAGTTTAAGGTACTTTAAACCCAATGCGTTTTTGTTTTTGTCTCAATCTATCCGAAAGTTTGGTATGTAATATGTCGTAAACTTGAGGTAATTGTTGTAAGCACATTGACTTTACTGGTCTTTTGTTTTCCAATTGAGAACTCTGTCCTGTAGGTAGTGACTTCCTATTATGCTCAGTGGCAAAATAAATACATGTATAATCATACGATTGAGAGCTTGTACCTATCTGCCCCGAGCTGGACCAAGAGAGGGCACAGTTTTCCTGGCAACTAAGGCTCCTTTGGCCGGGTTGAAGGGCACTTCGCTGGTCCACAACCATTTATGAAAAACACGAGTCAGGGTCGCGTCGCTGCAAGTGAAATGAACACTTCAAACCAACATGGCTCTTTTCAATCGATGAAGGGGTGCTTCTGCTCAAGGTGCAGAGCCCCAACGATCTCACATTAGAGCAAGTTCGATCAAGGACCATAGTTAACCATAGTTTGACTATCTCTGATCAAACATACGTGAGTCGAAGATGGTTGGACTAGTCTAGTCAACTATTCGCGACCAGCCTACCGAGGTTGTCGTCATCGTGGTTACCATAAGCCATTTTCACAGTGCAGAGAGGACCAGTTGAAAGAAAATGTCACGTGCAAATGACCATTTTCACTGTAATGTTTGCTATTCTGCCCTTCCTGCGGCTACTTTTTCTCCCCTTCGGCCTGACGACCTGACAACGGTTGACTAGGGTCGTTCGCACTTCAACTTCACTACACATGGGCTAGGTACATGACGAATCAACCACTAGTTTAACTAGCGGTCCTTGATCGATGTTGCTCAGCAGTTTTGCTTGGATTGGTTTTTCATCCCACGGAGGCCCCCTAGGGCGGTTCTTGTCAGGCAGTATAGGAAATTAATCGTCTCGCTCCTCCAATTTTACAACTGAATTGGTCTCTTGCTGCCTTCACGGCGGACGACATCCTGTAAAATTATTTTCAGGGTAAAAAATCTCTCTAATAAAGCGATTTAAGAGTCCGCGATGCACGGGACTGCGTGCCCAAGGCTTGGCTCGAAAACAGTCGACGAGACCGATTAATCCATCCATCATTTGCAGCGACGCAGGTCGAATTTTGTCGAAGTATAACTCTCACTTTTTGTCTATAAACCGTACAGCCCCGCACAGGTAAACTGTGTGTAATAATAAAATTTCCCCAACCTTTCCCGAGTTGCCTCTAAAGAGAGCATTCCAATTCAGATTCCCATGTTTACAGATTTGCATCACAAACGCACGATGAATGAACAACTGCATGAAAAAATTGCGTGTGACGCACCTCAGAGGAAACTGCACAATAGCTTATACTTATATGACTTATTTGGGGTAGATCGGCAGTCCTATGGGCGCGTGATATGTAAACACAGGCAGGGCACTCTTAGCCGCGGTTAGAAGTTAAGGTTTTCCCATTACCCGACACATCGGTGAAAGCGATCGAGCCATCATTTCACCGCCTGTCCCGTCATCCGCGGTCTTCATGCCGTACGCGCGACGAGCAGCTCTCGGGGGAAGCCTGTCCTTACTGCTCGAGGATTTCAAACCCAATTTTCCTTATTTGACTTTTAAACTGTCTGATGGTTTGGGCCCAGACTGAATGTTTGGACTTAGTGCTTGAATTGGTTTGATGCACAAAGGGTCCTGAAGGTTTTGAACTCTACCAGTGTTTCTTTCCAGATTCCAAACGATTCATTTGAAATTGGTTGTTTACCACTCTGAAATCGGTTCCAAAGTTCCTGTATGTGTTTTAATGTTTGGTGCCACGAGACCCATGTTCTCAGTCGGCCTGATCATAATCAAAGCACCAGGCACACAAAAGTGCACGCATAACTGCAGGAAGGCATTTTCACCGTCGGTGGAAACCAGTTTACATGGCCTTTTAACCCTTACCTTCAACAGCAAGCATTTAACAATAGGCCATTTCTACGTATGAATTCATCGAATTTGTTTTGACGCGTAGTACGACTTCCTCGTTACACGGAAGCCCGCACCCATGTTGTTGCATCGGTGTTTATGCTGGGACTGAGAAATCTTGATAAAAATAATGCTAGTTTAAGGACAGTTATTTCAAAATAAGAACAGCAGAAACCAAATACAAAGTCAAAACCGTAAAACTACCCAGCCAGCATTCCAAAATGTCAGCGATGGGATTTGGTTGAAAACTACGAGTGGTATGAATGAAATAAGCTGGTGGAGGTTTGTTAAGAGTAGATCTTTTTCGCGTAATAGAAACTGTTTTTGCTCTCATTCCCTGGATCTGTTGTGTCAGTCACAGAGGCAACAGGCTGTTTTTAAAATTAAGGCATGAATTTCTAGCTCCCTTTTTTAATATTTTTACTCATTCTTGCTTCAAACACAATGGTAGGTTTTTGCACGTTTCATCACTGTGTGAAATTATGCATGATAGTCGGAAGATACTTTAGTTTACCATTAAAAGTCACTGCGGTTGATTTCCTTTCTACCGTCAACTTTCCAAAATGAAGAGTTATTTCCTTGCTTTGAGAACGAACATGGCGGACTCATGAGTAAAGTCTACGAGAAGGGGTGATAGTCCCAAATAGGGAAGGCAATTATTCTTCCCAATTTCAGGCGAAAGACAAGGCTGAGCCAGTTTGGTGTTCCAACAGCGCATGCCCAAAATGAAGCGCGTCAAAGGTCATTCTGGAATTTGCATAAGCGCGCACATTTTGTCCGTCCTGTCAGCGTAGCCTGACACCGACTTGTTCTCAATTTATGTACCTTTTTGGATCCCTAGACTAGCCCATTCTAAACTTCTTGTCTTCTCAATTTATATCCGTGCTAGCCACGGTAGCCTGCACCTTCTTCACTGTCTAGGCAGCCTTTGTCGAGTACGGTTTCCAGCTGTTGGGCATGCGGATAGATTGCTATGACCAATCCCTGTTAGCACGCCCCCATTAAAATTATTTTACCTGGTAAAAGTTCCAGTAAGCTGACTGCGGATTCGAGGAGATCATCGTGAAAGAGAGACTTCGATACGCCAGTGCAGTTCTTGTAAATACCGGTATTCCGTTGCGTCCAAGTTAACTTGTTCACCATGTTTCTGTTTTTCTGTCACTGTGAGTGCATTTTGGACCCTCATTTGCGTCTCTTAACTTCCTCCTCAGCCACGCCGTCCTTTCTCTAAAGCTCCAACCTTTTGCTATTTTCAGGCTAGTCCGCGATGGCGTACAAACCTCGCGAAGTCCTGGGGCTGAGTGTGCTCCTGTTCCTTGGGAATGTGGTGTTTATTCTCTTGTACGTCATGAGCGCATCAGTCCTCCACTTGGAGCCAAGTGCGCAAGCCTCCTCGGTGATGACTGCTGTCTCTGTAAGGTCTCAACTTTACTTTCCACATGCAAACGACAACAACCACATAGCGACATGTTGTTGTCGCGGTTTGGGAAGCCTTTATAATTTGTTTTCGTACAAAATAAGACCCCTGCATGTTCATGCTTTTCACGAGGTATTCCAACCTTTAAACGTATAATTACGAAGGCCTCTAAAATGGTAATCATCGCAGGGCGATATTTGACACCACACCCTCTGGATCTGCATATGCCTGAAACAACAAGGCATAAGCAGCGGCACTCTGTCACGGCATAGGCCTAGAAACAAACAGCGAAAGCAATGACAACACCAACGACTATGTCAATGACAACAGAAAATGACAGCATTAGCAGCGATGACACATTAATAAATATCCAGCCTAAGGAAAGCAAAACGATGACATATAAAAAAGGAACAAGTCCCAAGCAAGTTTGTTTTCACTCTAGCCGTATCCACCTCTAGCAGAAGTACCCCTTCATGGGTTGAAAAATAGCCATACAGGTGGGGAGTGTTCATTTTGTTGGTAAAGCGACTTAACTATAACGCGTGCATATCATATTCTTTTGTGAACCAGCAAAGTGCAGTTCCTCGGAGCCTCCGTTGCTAGGAAACTTGCGCCCTCTCTCTCTCCAGCTGCACATTACGAGAGTCAGAGACATCATTAGCAAATGAATTTTGAGAACTGTGACAGTTCACAGTGCCACAGTTTGTCACCGAGTGTTTTACTTCATAAAAAAACAGAATTTGTTTTCCTTTTTATACAGATTCTGATCCTGTCTTTGTTTGGATTATTCATATCAAGAAATGACTCGGATGAAAGACCAATGGTAATCCGACTAGTTGTCTAGATTATTCCTCCACGGTGAGAGAAAAGCAAGCAGCACCTACAAAAACGATGGTCACAGTATACCACGGTGCTGCAAGCAGACTTGTAACTGGGTTGTAAAAATATAGACGGTGATAACGACTTGTGAGTGGCTCATCGTCTGTTGAATTAGTTCGATCACCAACCACTAGTCAATTGATTAGATCCTTGTTTGTGATTCAAGTTGGAAGACACAAACCAACACGTATCCACTAAATCATGCATAGTTAAGAGATAAGTATACAACATTCTGACATTTAACTTCCACTCCCAAAGAGTGGCTTTTCTGAGAGACTTTCCTTGCCTTTTCATCAGCCAGGGGTTTTTTCTTTGTCCTGGCCATCCTTGGGGTCTTAACGGCAGTCGCCTGCGAGACGCTCATCTGGCAACCGCAGCTGCTGTCGGCCAGCGGCCTATGGATTGCCACGATCGTAGTGTTGTTGTTCATGTGCGTCGTGTCAGCGGTAGCCGCTGCTCTGTTCTTCTGCCCCTGCGACTGGACGATTCAGCTGCGTGTTGTGAGGAAGGTAGACAAAAGTCAGTATTGTTCGAGCAAGGCCAGATTCAGTGTTGTGTAGGAGCTGGTCCCGAGAGCACCAGTGTTTTGTAGCACAAGGCTAAATTGTTCCACAGACGCCGGGCACCAGGGTTCCATAAGCCCGAGGCACCTGTGTTCCATGCGACCAACTCAGTCATGGGCCCCTATATAGGCACTATAGTAGCCTAAGCAACGCTGGGGTCTTATAATTTTTGTTAATTGGCACAGTGGTTTAATGATTTCCAAAATCGAAGATTTAAGGAAAGAGGCAGACTGTGATCTCTTCAAAAGCAATCAAGTTTCGGTAGGCCCTTCGCACAGTGAAACGGTGTATCATTCTCACGGTTATAGTTGAGGTGGAGATGGAACATTTTTATTTGAAAGACTTATTTCTTTCATCTGTAAAGACTCCAACCCAAGACAGCCACTTGAAACTTATGTAATACTTGGGCTTTTAATTTCTTTAACGAATTGAAAAAAAAAAGTGATTTGTGGTAGGACCTAACAGCACTCTGTCTGGTTTTATTGCAGCATCAAAATGGTGGACGAAATGCCAATGTCCCGTCAGTCAGCGGATCTCTTTCCCTTGTAACTGGTGCCCGAGACGGAGCCGAGGTAGTGGGTCCGGTGACTGCTCAGTCGCCAGCCACGGGCCTGCCAGTCATCCCCAGTCAGCCCAAGTGCATCTACAGCACCAGGATTGCCGACGAGGCGCCGACAGCGCCCCAGCAGCAGAGTTACTACCAACCGCTGATTTTCGACATTATCATTTTGATAATGATAATAATTTCGGGCGACTGAGCAACAAGAATAGGTCCGCCATCAGTTGAGGGGGAGCAGTTACGGTGTGATGTTTTGATAGCACAACAGTTGTACGAGAACATTTCATTTCCGGGATACGCACTACCTCTTGGCGCATGCATTTCAGCAAGGCCACCATCGTGGAAAGTTACCCTTAAGTTTTAATAGCGATTGTGGATTCAGCGTGATCGTTGTCAAAGCTGGGCCGTCTCAACACACACCCTTCCACTGTCAGAGTACCAAAAACGTAGGTAGTGAGCCTCAGAGGCCTCAAACTATGTGCATTCCAAATGCAATTCTTGTGCAGACTCCATTGCAACCCATTCAACCTGATTATCCTTTTCTTTTGGGTGCCATTTGGAGCGCATTTTGGCATGGTCATAGATATTTTGTGTTTCCCGTCTTAATCCTCAGCCGGGCTTTCCACTCTAGAAGGCTTCGACCTCGTGTGCGTCTGGTGCCACTCCGGAATGGAGTACAGGTCTGTGAAAACCCTGGTGCCGAGTCTGCTCCTGTTCCTTGGGGGCGTGACGTTGGTGTCACTGTACATTCCATGCACTCAAATAGGAGCCTGCCCAAACGTGCCGAGTATCTACGCCTCTCTAGCATGGACTGGTGCATTCGTAAGTCATGATAACTTAACGTTCTTTTGAGCAACACCGACAAAAAGCACGTGCGTAGCCAGCTGGAAACAAGACATAGTGGCAGTAGCACTCCTTCAAAGCAGACTGACAAAAGGCGACAGCAATGACCATGACGACGACAGCTCACAGCAGCGCATGATATCAACAACTTTCTCGACGACGACAGCAGCGACAGTAGCAGCAATGACACATTAAAAATAAACAGCCTCATTTACTCAAAATGATGGAATATGATTATCCTAAAACCATTTTCATTTCAAGGAAATCTAAAAATATTGAAATTATTAAAAAGGAACATATTCCGAACAAATAATGATGGCGTTCTGAAGTCGCGCTGCCAGAACGGGGGGGGGGTGAGTAGATGGTTTATGTCGTCGAGTGTTAGGCTGTAAAATTCCTGCAATTTTTCCACTGATCAAAATGGACATTTCTTCTTCATTTTGATGCCCAGATTCTGCTCATGTCTACGTTTGGACTCGCCATGTCTATAAACGGATGGGAAGGAAAACCATTGGTAACTAGACATTTGGTCTTTTTTCTTCTCCGAATTAAAAAAATAAACACAGGACCTAAAAACAATGTCATGATTCACCCCGGTGCTGTACCGGACGTTTGACCATTTGGGTTTGTGTTGGATTATTATCACATGTGAGTCGCGCATCGTCCATTGGCCGCGTTCGATCACCAACCACAATTCAGCACTGGTTGAATTTGCCTGGTATCCTGAGTTTAAGTTTGTGTGCTGAGCCCTAATTTCTGTCTTTCACCGGGAAACCAACTTAAAATTAGAGCCCCTTCTAACAGGTTGGGGGTCCCAAGCAACGTGTACCCATTGATATAGAGACACTCAGGTGTCGTTTGATATTAGAATTACATTATTTGGACGTTAATTTTTGTATTCCAACCTCCGACTGTGGCTTTTCTAACTTTGTCATTCCATCAGGCAGGGGTGACTTTCCTCATTCTGGCCATATTAGGAGTCATTTTGACACTCATCTGCGTGGTGTTCATCCCCATCTGGCAGCCACAATCATTGTTGGCCAGCGAGCTGGGGATCGGCATGATCTTGGTGTCGCTGTTCCTGTGTGTCGTGTCGGCCGTAGCCGCTGCTCTGTTCTTCTGCGATTGCAATTGCAAGGTCCAACTGCCAGTTGTCGTAAATGTAAGCAAAAGTAGGTTTTACTTCCACCCCTTTCAGTCATGTTGAATACCGGAATCCATTTCACAACGCTGGCAAGCGCTGGAGACTCGCATTTCTTGTGGATGCGACGCTTTTCAGGTATACCATATTCTCAAGATTTTCCAAACTCGACGATTAAAGAAGCATGCATCGATGCCGTTGTATTACCGTCAAATTCTCGTTGGCCCTTAGATATTTCGTAAGCCTAAGGCACAGTGCAGTGGTGTACAGGTATTGGGATGGATCGGTTAATGGAATATATTTTGAAACGGCTGTCCAAATGCGTCCGTCTTTCAAAAAATTTCCACCCCAATGAAAGGTCTTTACAGCGCTTGTACTTCAAATTAATTGAAAGAAATGGAGTAGTTGAAAGTGGGGGTGGCAGGTGATCGGAGGATGCTACTGGAGGTTTCAGTTTTGGTAACTCCTTGAGGTTTAAAAGTACTCTGTCTATTTTTATTGCAGCAGAAGGTCACCTATCGAGGTTCAGGTGGTCGAGATGCCAATGTCGCATCGGTCAGCGGAGCATTTCCCGTGGGTTCCCGTGCCGGGGTCGGGGTTTCGGCACCATCGACAGCTCAGTCGACAACCACAGGCCTGCCAGGGATCCCCAGTGGGCCGGAGCACATCTACAGCACCAGGATTGCCGACGAGGCACCGACAGCGCCCCAGCAGCAGAGTGACTACTAACCGCTGATTTTCGACAAGGGCGACGCCGGGGGTTCATCGACCTCATCATCAGCAGCGGCGGCAGCCGCACGTCAGGCCGGATCTCCTGGCGGCGTTACCGGACGGCCGAGAACATAAAATAGCCGAGCACATAAAATAGCCTCCACTAGGGAGAAGCATTGTTTTCAAAGCAGACGATTTTATCTTGGATTGCGTTTGTGGTTTTCCTTCTCAGTCTAACCCATCCGACCTCACTCTGCATCTCATCTCCTCTCAATCTTACTTTGTCGGACCATTCCCCAATTCTGTTTCCCTATAAACACCATTGCTGTTGCTTTTAGTGACATGCCTCTTTCAATCGTAGACTCCCAACCTGCCTTGTCTGCGCCTCGTCCTTAAGGCCAAGTGAAAATTATGATTTTCACCGTCTAGGTCATTTAAAACAAGGTTGGAGGGTGTTTCTGTTACTATTTTAAAAGTTATTCTGCGTCTTTGCAAATACATATTGACAAAAATCGAACGTAGAGGAAACATGATTAGTGACATTTCAGCTAAAATATCTTTTAAAAATCTGGTATAACGAACCGTCTAGAATACCATTTACCCTGTGGCACATTACTCACATTAACCCCAACAGTCCTCAGTCCTCCAACAGGTGAAGGATTAAGGACGGTTAGGGTTAAATAACTCCTTCATTTTACCGTATTTGATTTTTTGAAATTCTGTCCGACTCCTCAATGCAAAAGAAATACTCTGCCGAAACGAGCACTCAGGGTTATTTCTAAAACTGGGTTTCCGAACACTCTGGACCAACATTTGCAAATTTGAATTTACTACATTTCTATGACTTGTATTATTTCATTTAAGGCAAATTTTTGTGCAAATATATGAATCATGCATCACCTGTTTGTTTCAACTCCTGTTTTGCACCAACTTCCAATATTCATTCATATAAGACACGCTGTATAACTGCTGATTTACTGTTAGCTTTTGTAGAACCAAAAACAAATACGACGCGGCATTTCAAATTGGAATAATCAGGGTGATTCTATAAAAAAATCATCACCCGCTCTCCATAGTTTTACTAGTAAACTAAAGCCCCATTTCCGTACTGCATGCTAAAACGCTGAAGGGGTAATAACGATTATTTCCCATGGCTTCATGTATGTCTCTAGTCTGTCTGTCTGGCTGACGGGTCTGTCTCTCGGGGGACTGGGCTGTCTGTCCGTTGGGCTGTCGCCATAGGCTGGAGAACAAAAGCTGTAGCATCACTCTGGACCTAGATGTTGCCATTCGTTTTAAACGGTTGTTCTGATACATTTTATACACGTTATGTTATTGTAATTAAATCATTTGCGACCGCAAAGTATGCATTTCGTAGCCTGTCGGGCACCAGCGAACTGAATAACCAAAGGAGTCTCTAGCGCTAGGAAAAATGGCGCCCTTTCCAGGTTCCGCTTGGGGCGGATACAATTATTTATCAAGTTTGTTGCAACGGTAGCGCTGGGTACCTGCGACACCAGCCATTATTATTATTATTATTCTCTCTTTCCATTAATAACACCGAGGATTCCTTAAAAGTGCCGTGAAGGTGCCCCCGAGCCGAACCAAGAAAGGGCACACTTTCCTTTGAACAGAGGCGCTTTCGGAACTGCCCTTCGTCCATGGTTTACGAACCACTTTAAAATACATACGTTGCGGTCGCGTCGCTACCCACAAAATGAATACTCCCGATCAACCTAGCTCTGTGCAACCGATGAGGGTGTGCCTCTGCTCAAGGTGCCTTGAGCAGGCGCATGGGCACTGTAGCTCGGAAACCTGAAGAAACCTGTAAGGAAATTACAGGTTCAGTACATGATAGGAGGAAAACCCAAGAAGGTTGTGGGCCGAATCCAACAACATCAGGCAGGGACTGAAAACCCAAATCCACAGGTGGATCGAACCAGTCCGACACAAATGAGCCTGTAGTTTCCGGCTAGGAGGAAAAAACCTCCGCAGCCCGTTGGAAAAGAAAACTCTTTCCTAAATAAAAAAACAAAACACCAGCATCAAACCAAATCGGATCGGAATAGGCTACATGGTTTCCAGTTACTGTTTGACTGCTGCCACAATCGACGGCTGGGTAATTACTCCAGTTTAAAAGACCTGACTTACTGTCCAATTAGACATTGTTGAGGTGCGTGCTGTTCGATTGGAAGTTTAAGGTACTTTAAACCCAATGCATTCTTGTTTTTGTCTCAATCTATCCGAAAGTTTGGTATGTAATATGTCGTAAAGTTGAGGTAATTGTTGTAAGCACATTGACTTTACTGGTCTTTTGTTTTCCCATAAGAACTCTGTCCTGTAGGTAGCAGCTTCCTATTATGCTCAGTGGCAAAATAAATACATGTTTAATCATAGGATTGAGAGCTTGTACCTATCTGCCCCGAGCTGGACCAAGAGAGGGCACAGTTTTCCGAGCAACTAAGGCTCCTTTGGCCGGGTTGAAGGGCACTTCGCTGGTCCACAACCGATTATGAAATACACGAGTCAGGGTCGCGTCGCTACAAGTGAAATGAACACTTCCCACCAACATGGCTCTTTTCAATCAAGGTGGAGAGCCCCAATGATCTCACATTAGAGCAAGTTCGATCAAGGACCATAGTTAACCATAGTTTGACTATCTCTGATCAAACGCACGTGAGTCGAAGATGGTTGGACTAGTCTAGTCAACTATTCGCGACCAGCCTACCGAGGTCGTCGTCATCGTGGTTACCATAAGCCATTTTCACAGTGCAGAGAGGACCAGTTGAAAGAAAATGTCACGTGCAAATGACCATTTTCACTGTAATGTTTGCTATTCTGCCCTTCCTGCAGCCATCTTTTCTCCCCTTCGGCCTAACGACCTGACAACGGTTGACTGGGGTCGTTCGCACTTCAACTTCACTACTCATGCGCTAGGTACGTCACGAATCAACCACTAGTTTAACTAGCGGTCCTTGATCGATGTTGCTCAGCAGTTTTGCTTGGATTGGTTTTTCATCCCACGGAGGCCCCCTAGGGCGGTTCTTGTCAGGCGGTATAGGAAATTAATCGTGTCGCTCCTCCAATTTTACAACTGAATTGGTCTCTTGCTGCCTTCACGGCGGACGACATTCTGTACAATTATTTTTAGGGTAAAAATCTCTCTAATAAAGCGATTTAAGAGTCTGCGATGCATGGGACTGCGTGCCCAAGGCTTGGCTCGAAAACAGTCGACGAGACCGATCAATCCATCCATCATTTGCAGCGACGCAGGTCGAATTTTGTCGAAGTATAACTCTCGCTTTTTGTCTATAAACCGTATAGCCCCCGCACCGGTGAACTGTGTGTAATAATAAAATTTCCCCAACCTTTCCCGAGTTTCCTCTAAAGAGAACATTCCTGTTCAGATCCCCATGTTTACAGATTTGCATCACAAACGCACGATGAATGAACGACTGCATGAAAAAATTGCATGTGACGCACCTCAGAGGAAACTGCACAATAGCTTATACTTATATGACTTATTTGGGGTAAATCGGCAGTCCTATGGGCGCGTGATATGTAAACACAGGCAGGGCACTCTTAGCCGCGGTCAGAAGTTAAGGTTTTCCCATTACCCGACACATCGGTGAAAGCGATCGAGCCATCATCTCACCGCCTGTCCCGTCATCCGCGGTCGTCATGCCGTACGCGCGACGAGCAGCTCTCGGGGGAAGCATGTTCTTACTGCTCGGGGGAGTTGCACTGATCGCCCTGTATGTGACGTGTAACAGCCTCAACTGCTTGGCGGTGTCGGTGACTTACTGGGCTCCGGTATGGACGGGGTGTGTGGTGAGTATTCCACTCTCCCATAAAAAGAAAATAACAATTTTGCAACATAATACTCCTTCCTGATGTTAACGGGTATCTTCATTGTAGGTAATGTCTTTTTGAGAAGAATGATTGCACAGACAGGTGTATGTTTGACTTTAAGTTAATTTCTGCAAATCCCTTGCCAGTGGCATTGACCGATTTGAGCTGTAGGCCCTATACAATTAACAGTGCGCACTATCAGCAATTCGTATCTACGCATGATCGTGTCAGCCCCCGGGCCTCCCTGTCAAATCAGCTCGCCCTCGGTTCAGACGATCGAAAGCGCCATCTCAACTGAACAACAACACTGGCAACGACCAAATCAACCCCACCTTATCAGCAACCACTCCTATCCGACTCGTGTCCTCGATATTCGGGTTTACACGGCTCTAAACATTGGGTTGAAATGCTGCCTGTGTGCATTTATCTCATATACAGATCGTAGTTGCCGCGTTGACAGGCATTCTCATGTCATGTATGCACCAGGAAAAGGCATGCGTAAGTATGAAAAATTTGTGTTAGAATTGAGCAGTGCTCTGATTAGTTAGTATCAAGGATCTGTTAAAATACGAGAGTACTGTTGAATGAATATTGAAATGACATTTCCTTTTGTTGAATCAGCCACTATCCATTAATAATGACCAATAAAGTCCCACAACTTTTCTGAAAATCTCACTGGAAAGTGTTAGTCGATCCATGG
Source organism: Acanthaster planci (assembly GCF_054643075.1). NCBI lineage: Eukaryota > Metazoa > Echinodermata > Asteroidea > Valvatida > Acanthasteridae > Acanthaster > Acanthaster planci. The sequence goes on along the minus strand of NC_141797.1, from coordinate 8,541,697 downwards.
TGTGTTTTACTCCTCCATGGCTGATCAATTGAGGGTGCTGACCTTGCGAGTGCATTGAGATAAACGAAATCTGTAACATATTCTGTTTTAGAGCTAGTGTTAAGTATACACCGTGCGGTAAGGTATACACTGTGGGTTTAGAATGCAGTCTTAGTGTTACCGTTTGGTCACAATTCACGACGAGGATTTCAAACCCAATTTTCTTTATTTTGACTTTTAAACTGTCTGATGGTTTGGGCCCAGACTGCATGTTTGGACTTAGTGTTTGAATTGGTTTGATGCGTAAAGGGTCCTGAAGGTTTTGAACTCTACCATTTTTTTCTTTCCAGACTCCAAATGATTCATTTCAAAGTGGTTGTTTACCACTCCGAAATCGATTAAAGTTCCTGTCCATGTTCTCAGTCGGCCTGATCATAATCAAAGCACCAGGCACACAAAAGTGCATGCATAACTCCAGGAAGGCATTTTCACTGTCGGTGGAAATCACTTTACATGGCCTTTTAACCCTTACCTTCAACAGCAAGCATTTAACAATAGGCCATTTCTACCTATGAATTCATCGATTTTTTTTGAAGCGTAGTACGACTTCCTAGTTACATGGAAGCCCGCACCCATGTTTTTGCATCGGTGTTTATGCTGGGACTGAGAAATCTTGATAAAAAATAACGCTAGTTCATTAAATCCAGATTTTAATGAAAAAGGACAGTTATTTGAAATGAGAACAACAGAAACCAAATACAAAGTCAAAAAACGTTAAACCACCCAGCCAGCATTCGAAAATGTCAGCGATGAGATTTGGTTGAAAACTACGAGTGGTAAGAATCAAAAAAACTGGTGGAGTTTTGTTAGGAGTAGATCTTTTTCGCGTGATAGAAACTGTTTTTGCTCTCATTCCCTGGATCTGTTGTGTCAGTCACAGAGGCAACAGATTTTTTTTTTAAATTAAGGCATTAATTCCGAGCCCCCCTTTTCAATATTTTTACTCATTCTTGCAATGGTAGTACAATGGTAGTTTACAGTGGTAGTTTAGTCTACACAGTGGTACTTTTTTGCACGTTTCATCACTGTGTGGAATTATGCATGATAGTCGGAAGATACTTTAGTTTACCATTCAAAGTCACTACGTTTGCTTTCCTTTCTACCCTCAACTTTCCAAAATGAAGAGTTATAACTTGCTTTGAGAAACAATATGGCAGACTCATGAGTAAAGTCTACGAGAAGGGGGGATAGTCCCCAAATGGGGAAGGCAACTTTCCAATTTCAGGCAAAAGACAAGGCTGAGCCAGTTTGGTGTTCCAACAGCGCATGCCCCAAATGAAGCGCGTCAAAGGTCGTTCTGGAATTCGCATAAGCGCGCGCATTTTGTCCGACATCAGCGTAGCCCGACACCGACTCGTTCTCGATTAATTTATCTTTTTGGATCCCTAGATTAACCCATTCTAAACCCTTTGTCTTCTCCATTTATATCCATTTTGACCAGGGAACGCTCTTCTTCCTTCTCAGCGTGCTTGGCGTGCTAGCCACGGTAGCCTGCACCCTCTTCACTGTCTTGGCAGCCTTTGCCGAGTACGGTTTCGAGCTGCTGGGCATCCGCATAGATTCCTTGTTGGGAATCCCCCTCCCTACCCGGGTCCCGATCTCCACGTCAACCACGCCCACTGTTGGGGCCGATTCCACCCTAGCGCTTATCATTTGGTGTGCCATGGCGGGAGTGTCCTTCATCTCGTTCATCACTTCCTGTGTGACGTCATGTCAGGCTTGCTGTTGCTGTCAGGAGCGGGTTATCGTCCAAAGGCCATGGCCCGTGGTATGTCTGTACAGTATGTTATTTGGTTTGATGGAGCACTCAAAAGATAACGTTCGCACTGATCCGACCAACGAGGTTTAGTCCTGCTATTTACACGTCAGTGTAAATGAGCCCCAAGCTGGACCAATTGAGGGCGCAATTTTCCTAGTAACAGAGGCTCCTTTGGTCGGAACTACACTGGTTCACGAACGACTTGAAAATGCACGCATTACGGTCGCGGCCCAAGCACCAAAACGAACACTCCAAACCAACATTGGGGTATTTCTGCTCAGGCGTATTAGTGCAATGATGCTCATGAAGTTTCGTAATTTTAATCCTTGTATAGCATATCCTCTTCAAAAGCAGACGTTGTATTTAAGTCTTTGCTCATCAGACATTGTCTTTTGTAGCTATTAAAAGAGAAAAAACTTTTGACTTGTCTGCCCCGTGTCATCTAAAAGCTCGTCTCATCTTGTTTTATCTTGTCTCTCGCCCTGTGTTGTCTCCCTTCGTTTTTGCCGATCTTGTCTGGTCTCATCTTGCTTGTCTCATAATTTTTTCGTCTTGTCTTACCTTGTCCTGCCTTACAATACACGTCGGCCAGGACAAAAAAAATCTTAAATCGTCGTGTCTTGTCTCAAGTCCTGTCTTGTCTCGACTCGTTTTGTCGCGTCCTGTTTTGTTTCACCTTGTATTGTCTTGTCTCGCCTCGTTTTGTCGCGTCCTGTTTTGTTTCACCTTGTATTGTCTTGTCTCGCCTCGTTTTGTCGCGTCCTGTTTTGTTTCACCTTGTATTGTCTTGTCTCGCCTCGTTTTGTCGCGTCCTGTTTTGTTTCACCTTGTATTGTCTTGTCTCGCCTCGTTTTGTCGCGTCCTGTTTTGTTTCACCTTGTATTGTCATGTCTTGTCTCGCCTCGTTTTGTCGCGTCCTGTTTTGTTTCACCTTGTATTGTCTTGTCTCACCTCGTTTTGTCGCGTCCTGTTTTGTTTCACCTTGTATTGTCATGTGTTGTCTCGCCTCGTTTTGTCGCGTCCTGTTTTGTTTCACCTTGTATTGTCATGTGTTGCCTCGCCTCGTTTTGTCGCGTCCTGTTTTGTTTCACCTTGTATTGTCTTGTCTCGCCTCGTTTTGTCGCGTCTCGTTTTGTTTCACCTTGTATTGTCATGCGTTGTCTCGCCTCGTTTTGTCGCGTCCTGTTTTGTTTCACCTTGTATTGTCTTGTCTCGCCTCGTTTTGTCGCGTCCTGTTTTGTTTCACCTTGTATTGTCTTGTCTCGCCTCGTTTTGTCGCGTCCTGTTTTGTTTCACCTTGTATTGTCTTGTCTCGCCTCGTTTTGTCGCGTCCTGTTTTGTTTCACCTTGTATTGTCATGCGTTGTCTCGCCTCGTTTTGTCGCGTCCTGTTTTGTTTCACCTTGTATTGTCTTGTCTCGCCTCGTTTTGTCACGTCTTGTTTTGTTTCACCTTGTATTGTCATGTGCTGTCTCGCCTCGTTTTATCGCGTCCTGTTTTGTTTCACCTTGTATTGTCATGTGTTGTCTCGCCTCGTTTTGTTGCGTCCTGTTTTGTTTCACCTTGTATTGTCTTGTCTCGCCTCGTTTTGTCGCGTCCTGTTTTGTTTCACCTTGTATTGTCATGTGTTGTCTCGCCTCGTTTTGTCGCGTCCTGTTTTGTTTCACCTTGTACTGTCTTGTCTCGCCTCGTTTTGTCGCGTCCTGTTTTGTTTCACCTTGTATTGCCCTGTCTTGTCTTTCGTCTTGTCTTGCCTTGCTGTATCTTGGCTTCCGTACTGTTTTGTCTCGACTCATTTTTGTCTCTTCTTTTCTGGTCTCATCTTGTCCCATCTTGTCTTGTCTTAATGTGAATTGTCTCTCGTCGCGTCTTTTTTGTCACATTTTGTCGTGTTTCGTCTTGTCTGGTCTCATCTTGTCTTGTCTTGTCTCGTTTCCTCTTTTGTTTTTCTTGTCTCGTCTCATGTAAGCGTCGCTTCCACACAACTTAATCGCCTTTCCATTTAGCTCGTTGATTCCTTTATCCATTTTCCCGGTAGCAGGTGCCTCGGTCTCGGACGGGCCATGACCGGCCAAGAAGCACCAAAATCATTGTCAATGCCAGTGGCGTGCAGGGCGGAAACCAGCATATCCAACAGACGTCCGAAACGAATCGTTACCAAAGTAACCCGCAAGGGAACCCCGCCAACAGCCCGGCCTTTCAACCAGATCCGCAGAGGTCGTCGTTTGGACCGCTCCCTCTACCGACCGAGCCTCCAAGTTACGAGCTCCCGCGCCGCCCGTCGGAGCCCCAGCGCCGTCCTTCGGAGCCGAGCCCTGTGTACGCTTACCGCAACCCAGTTACAGACGGCAGCTACCTCCCACCACGCCCACTGCATGACTACTTGGAGATGAATGACATGGGACACGACAACTTAGCCGACTACAGCCACCGGTTTTACGACTCTCCCCAGGTGTAGTCGAGTCTCCTTGGGGTCCTCCATGAAGCACATTTACGGAAACATTAACAAACTTGTTGACTTCACTGGTGGTTGTGTGCGGGTGGAGGTCAGGCTCAGGTTCGGGGTAATAACTACACAGAGAAGTAATTTGTTTTCAACAAACCCTCATTGCTTCTGTAAGGCAACATATTATTAGGTATAAGACTTGCAGTATAGCTTATTTTCGAAATGTCTTGTAAGATAACTGTTTTCAGTATGGCTCTTTTGTAAACCCGGTTACGCTTATGCATTTCAATTTTTTTTACGAGCTCAAGGTCAAGAAAGGACATATGCCTATGTACCGAGTAGAAATGTACAGTATGGGTAGTAAATGGCAACACACACAATAATAGTTTAATTATACCCTATACTTTTCCTTACCAAGTTTTTGAGACTTTTGTGGGTGCATCGAATTTCCATTTTTCTTTTCAATGTGCAATCTGACTGGTTGACTATTTTTGTCTAATTGTGGGAATTAAACGACTGATTGTCTCAAACATTGGCGCAACATGGAATGAATACGGGCGATTCCCAATAGTGCGCCTCCAAGAGTTTACAACGCGTTGACCAATCACAGTGTGCGAAATCTGTGGACCCTTTCCAAACACGCATTGGGTCAACGTTTCGCGCACTGTAATTGGTCAACGCTTTGCAAACTCTTGGAGGCGCACTATTGTGAAACGCCCTATTCTCCTCAGGCATGAGCAGCCACATCCCCGCAGAAATTTCCGAGATATGTCAAATTGCACACAACTGCAGAGAAAGCAATGGCACGATACGGCTTAAAAACCATTTATTGTATCAAGGTCCTCGTGAAACTTGTTTCCATCCATCAGAATCTTAAACGGAATGTAGTCATCATTTTATAGTACCGTGCAGTCCTTTAATTGTCAATATAAAGGATCTGCTTTCACTGACTTCGAGTTAATCGCTTAATACATCGCGACAATACGCATAAAAAAGTACATGTATGTACAAACATACTGGTCCATCACAAGAGGCGGAGAAGCCATTCTTGCAGGGCCATCGGCCTCACGCTTCTGCCTCAATTTGAGCGCAGGCGCGCACTTTGGAAAATTACAGCATCTTATTGGTCGGAGAGGAAATGTACTGTGATGAATATCGCCAGCTATTCTAAAGCATGCAGGCTGCACTGGAGATTCTTAATAAGAACAGAACTCAAACGTACAGTTAAGAAGCTGTCCAATACATGGGTGAGAATCAGTTACGTTTGTGCAGTGTCCGTGATTTTTGAAACTTAATAAGACACTGCGACTGAAATCCCCTCCCAAAAGGATTCGCCGAGGTATGGGGAATCGAAAAGCGACTGATAGAACTTGTTATGGTTGCTGAAAAGTTATTTGTTACACCCAAATTTTAAAAATAGAACCAAATTTCACGACGTTCTTACCCAAATAATCAGCGCGTATATACTGGACCAAAACAGAGACAGTCATCTGGACAGAAAACAATCTTGTGTGGATATAAAGTTGATTTTTATTTGACTTAACATGTAACACGAATTCAGTATTTATGAATGTAAAGGAACGGAGTACTGGGTAACATTTCGCATGAGTTGCATCTTGTGCCAGACACCAGATCTTACATCGTTCTGGCCACAATTCCTCGACAAATTGCCGCATGTCAAGTACAAACATTGACAGTTACATTTTTAACGAAAATAAACAGTCCTAGGAATATGTACATACGTCTGAAAATCAGTCTTGTTAGTAACGACAAAATGCCGAGTTCTTACAGGTGTATCACATGCAAAATAACTGGGAACTGTCGATTCAAACACATATTATACGCAAGAGTCCTACTTAGTCATTCACAATAAAAAACGAACAATATTAAAAAACCCTTTCACCGCTACAACAATCGGTGTACATTTTTTTAATTCAACAAAACACTGTTTAAGTCGTGGTATAAACAAAAGAAGTTTGAAAGAATGTTCGTCGGTTGCCTTTAGACGAGTGGTGTTCTCTCTTCATGGGTTCATAATGTAAAGAGTTGATAAATGTAAACAAAGTATACGTATTTGACAATTTTTTGGGGGTGCATCAACGGACGTTTGGAGGTTATAGCTACAATCCACAAACCTGCGCGTCCTAAACGCGTGGACGCATAGCGGCTGGAGGCTTCCGTGTACCCGTTGGTCAGTGACCTTGTCAGGTTCACGAAAACGCTCCACTGCAAACGAGAGTTCATTGGCTATTGTACAGTAGACGTATGCCAAACTTTCAGCTGTTCCGTTGCTCCAGACCGCAATCATGGGGCATTCATTAAGCTGTTGTAGGCCTACCCTTTAAACCAACCTAACCAAAATGAGGCTGGAAGGGAAAATCTGTTCCCTTTTATTAATTATCAATATGTGCAGGTGTACTCCCACGGTCCCAATAGGTCTACAGGGAACCTATACACCCGTGACTCTGCAAGGGGGCGTGGTGTATTGGTTGCAGTGACGTCACACAAGTTTAAGCTTTTTTATTGACGCCATACGGGAGGGGTGCTTTGCGCGGGACGAGATCCCAATCTTGGCTTCGTACAGTCTTTGGCTCCGGCTTCACGCATTCAAGTTCAGCCTGCTCAGATGAGACCCAGTGGATCAGTGCAGCACCATTTTCATAAGGCTTGAACAGCGAGTGTCGCCTAAGCCAGAGACGAAGCCGAAATTTAGACCACTAGACAATGGAAAACATATTTTCAACTGTTCCCATGAGGAGCTCAAAGTCGTGAGTTGTTTGGGCAACACCAGCACAAATAGTAGGTGGTACAAGTTAATTTATAGCCTGCAACTACTAAAGATTTCATCCTCGTACTGGCTTGCTCTATATCCTTCCTTTTCGATCGTCCACGATCTGCAAAACGGAACAAACAAGCGACAGTGGTAAGTAGCGGTCACAGACATCTCAATGCTTGTGTAATGGGCAGAGCACTCGTTCATCTGACAGGGGGCGCCCTTCATCTTTTGCTGGGTGCCTGAGGTACACGCGCGTGTCAAGTCACGTCCACGCCCGCGCGCTGCACACCCCAGAATTGTTTCCCGGAGTTAATTCTGTCGTGCTCACGTTAGGAACAGAGTGATCTGGATGGGACATATGGCATTCCTGAAGTAGCTGCTTCCTTTTGCAAGTGCGTGTGGGGACGATTAGTGGGGTGGGGAGCCAGCTATTGGCAAGTCTAAGGTTTCTAGAGCTACGGCTAGGTCTATTGTCTGCTATTTCCAATGGAGTGAAGACCTAGTACTAGCTCTAGACAACCGTTTTAGATGCTGCCTCTTTGACAACCATTGTCCACCCCGAGAGAACCCAAGAGAGGGCGCATTTTTCCTATAACACCGGAAACTCCTTCGGTGGAAAATGCTCTTCGATGGTTCACAAACGACTGGGAAATGTACCTCTTGCGGTCGTGTCGCTACCAACAAAATGCCCAACGCCCACCAACATGGCTCTAGTCAACCGAAAAAGGCATGCTTCTGCACGGAGGGGGGAGGCGGCACCCGCAAGTCAACGCCTGGACGCCTTCAAAAGATGCCAGGTTTATCCACTCACCTCCGAGTATTCCGAGCAGCAGCAGCCGATGCCGAATGCCGCCAGCCCCGACAGAGTCGCCAGCAGGGCCAAGAAGTCGATGCCGGCGTCTGCGATGATGACCCCAAGCCACAGGTCATAGGTCAGGTCGTAGGTCAGGTTCTGCTCGGCAAAGGCCTCCATGTCGTACTCCTGGAAATACTCCTTCTCATACAGGTTGTAAGTGTGAAGGGCCACGTTGGCCAGAGCCGAAAATATGGCCAGGATACACATGAAGGCGGTACCGCGAGAGCTCTGAGAAAGGGGAAAAAACCAACAACTCTATTTCCTTTCTACGATAGCCCTGTGGTTCCATCAAGTAAATACATGTATTTTTTTAAAGTGAAGGGTTATTTATTGAAGTCCGTTTCGATGGCAAAACAGGACCTTCGTGCCTTTCTTATACAGGAAGCTCTTCATCTGACGAATAAGGAGATAATCATTCCATACAGGTGAATTATTTTGATTGATATCTCTTGACCGAGTCAGACGTGGGCGTGGCCAGATATAATCTGTAGTCATTTTACTTTGCTCAAAGATCAACCCTTCTTTATTTCACCCTAGAAACGACGCCAGTGGGTGAAATGAAGTCGCCAAATCATAACCTGCGAAACCTGTATTGGTGAAACAATCCCCAGTCCTTCCCCGACGGCTCAGAAACCTAACAACGCCTCGTCAAACTCATGCTTGGGCTCATTCTTTTCCGGATGACCACTGTCAAGTGAGTGTGTACTGAGTGAGTGTGCATTGCGACTCATACTCACCCAATCGTCGTCGCTCATTTTCTTTGTGATAAATATCGACGCCACTCCGGCCATAAACATCTACAACAAAATGCAAATTCAGTACAAAATCAAACTCCCGATGCTCGACATACCTGTAGGGTTGACTAATGTGAATTTGTACACTGCAAATCAGAAAACCATTCCAACACTTTTACCGGTGTTACAATTTTGGTGTTACTTTTAACACCCTCTGGTGCATTACAACACTTGTAAGTGCATAAAGTAACACCAGCAGTGCTAAAGTAACTCATTCTGGTGTGGTAATCTGACCATACCCAAGAGTGTTGTTTTTAACACCAGAGTTTTTGCAGTAAATGTACTTTTAACATCTACGCGTATAGACCGCCGAAATAGCACTAGCGGTTCCCCCGCCCCTCGGACCTGCACCCGCAGGGAACCCTACCTCGAGAGTCAACTGTTTTCCCAAGCAGAACATCTATCCCGAGACGGAACTTTGGCAATTAGAATGACGTACAGGAACGGGCAATATCTATACTGATCTAGACCGATATATTCAACTTGGGTGGGTGAAGAAAGTGCGAATTACGACCGCATTCCTATTTCGACAGCCTGGTCTTACTCACCGCTGCCCCGCCCCAAATGAGGGCGTGCCCCGCCGTGAAGATCTGGAGGAAATCGAAGAAGTTGAAAAGGACCCCGGCCGCCGCGTACAAGACGCCGATGACCACGAGCAGCGAGCCGCTGCACCGGAGACAGCGGTAGCGGCACCTGGTGGATCCGCAGGAGCAACACATGGCGGCTGGAGAGGAGACTTCGCAAAATCTATGACACGAGAGGTTGACATAAAGAGAACATCATTTGGACACTTGTCGCAAGACATTTGGAGTCTGGTATTAACACCTAGGCCCGACTTACATGATACCCCTTTACCATGGGCGGAAATCCCGAGGGGACAGGGGGGACACGCCCCCCCCCCATGAATTTGGTATTGGGAGAAACAATGTCGAATGTCCCCTCCATGTTTTAAGCAAAACAAAATACTAAAGGACTTGATGGGTCGAGTTTTTATAAATGGAATAAGATAATAAACACGATGTGCACAAAAAAGTGTGAATTGATGTCCCCCCCCACCAAGATCGAGGAAAGATTTCCGCCCATATGCCCCTTACGCAGTAGACGCAACCCCAGCAAAAATCGGCCGAGAACCAGTCCTAGGCAATGCTCACCTCACGGTATTCGCTGGTGACCTATATACCACTAAGCAAATACATGTATCTTCTTTGCTTCCAGATAATGAGAAAATGTTGGTATTTCAACGGCGCATGCCCAAATGAAACCCGTCCAAGGTCATCCGAGAACTGCAGTACATGTATACACTCGCTCACAAGCTGCCCTGCCAGCGCGGCCATGTACATGTACGTATACGTCGACTCACACGCGTGCTCGAAATCAGTCCTCGAATGACCTTACCTTTTTGCAATACCAACCTGACCCACTGGAGTGCTTAGCAACTCTACAGAGGTCGGGTCCAGGTGTAAAGCTTTTCATCAGAGTATCCTCTATTGACACTCAATATTACAGCAAATGGGTCGGGTTTTCATCGATTCCAGTTTTACTCCACACTATATCAATATCGATCATATCATAGGCCAGATATTCTTTTCTCCTTGTCGCTGGCTCTCAAAACACCCATGTTTAGGCCACATAAAAAAATAATTGGTTTAGCATCAGCGCCCACCTCAAAAAATCTTACCGCGTGTTTTTTTCTTTAAAAGTTGTCTTTTCCGATGTCCTTAGCCGTCCCCCGTAGTTTGTACAACGCCCACATAATTTCGTGCACGCACGACATGCGACCTGAGTACATACAGACACACATTGTCATATGCACTTCTGTGCACGAATCTGAAGTGAACATGGCGCTTTCGTTCTGTGGTTGCATACTAAAGTATCAAATGAAAAAAAAAACCACCAAAAAAAAAGAAAACAAAACAAAAACACAAAAAAACCTCCTCCCTCCTCTTTTTTTTGCAAATACAACCGATGCTAAAGTATTGTTTTTTAAAGTGGCCTTATGAGCTCATGTTAACCCAACAACAGCAGTCAGTCCTCCAACTGACATAGCAGCGTCACATGGAGGGATGAAGACAACGTCCAGATCCCCAAAACCATTAGAATGTTTCACGGCATTGCAGAGTCTGTCGCAGAGTCTGCCGACCACGAGTTTGAAAAGCTACTCCGAATGACCAAAATTAATAAATGAATGAATAAAGTAAAAAAAAAAAAATACATCACGACTTCGATTCTATTTTGTTACCATATTATAAGAACCAAAGAAAAAAAATACCGACTGCTGTTGAGATTTTAAAAAAATGCTAAAATCCAACGGCTGCAAAACATGGGACAGGACTGTTTTACTACTCATAATAGAAATACGATATCTACAAGTAGAGCAACCTCCAACTAGGAATATTTTATGCCCAATTTTCTCTATCTATCCTGTAGCCGGATGAATACCTAAATCCCTCTGTTTCAAGCGGTAGAAAAAAAATGTATCCCCGAAACATGCCCGACGAAATATGCATAAAACGATACATTAACGAAATCACACCTGCATGCATATCGATATTTTCCGCTGTTTACTATTAAACCGACCTAATAATAAACCCCACCGTGCACGGTCTATTAGTCCCGTTGAAAAGAGCGAGGTCGTGACGTCACTTCGGGATAATAATAATATCATTGTGGTCGCCATCGACCTTTTCATGTTAACATGAACGCCCACGGGAAAAAAGGCCGTTATTGTACCTACATACACAACCATGTTAGGACTAGGGGTCACTAGTTTACGGGTATGATATTGGAAATATGGTCGCAACATCAGATCGCAATATGCTAACAGAAAGGATGGTACACCAGATCGAGATAAAAAACACATTAACCGTAAAATGCAATCATTTGCAGTAAAATGCTTCAACTTCAACTCTTGAATTCACATTGCACTGGCGTGCTGAGGGTGTACAGTGAGTAAAGTAATGATCCGCATTGTATGTACCAGGAGAACTGAACACACTATCAATTACGATTTTACGAGGGAACTGGCAGGTATTATAATGTGGGCATACAATGTTCACCGTTTACGGATCCACCATTACAGCAAAAGCGTATCCGTCATTATTGTCTAAAATAAAATTGACCTCTTGAGTCCATTCAATTTAAGTCTCTATTATTTTAGTATTAGTTAGTTTGTTTGTTTGTCGGGGTGTTTTTCTTTTTTATCCCGCTTTGAATGCTGCAAACCTCACGAGCGTGCGACGTATGGACGACCCTGTAGATCCCTCATGCATCAACCTTTGGCAGGCATCACCTTCATCATTCTGAGCAAGGCTACAGTTGGTAGCGGGTTGGAGGGGTTAGCGCTCAAATATTCAAGTCGACAAATTATACCCTCACATTCGGAAGTGCGTGTTACCCATGCCGTCTTGCATCCTTTGCTCACGTTATGCCATTTGATCTGTCTTTCATATATGAGGGGTACCATTGATCCGCCTTGAGCAGAATCGCCCCATCCTCGGCCGAAAAGAGCCAAATTGGTAGGAAATGGTTAATTTGCTGCAAGCGACGCGACTGTAACTACGCGTCCATTTTATTTATTTATTCTTTTAAATTTGTTTTGCTAAAATTTTATGTATTCCAGGAATAACTTCTGACATTTCACCAATAGGTAAGCTTACATGTGTTCAGGCAAATAAACAAATGAACGTCAATATGTAAAATTATACCAGTCATAAAAAAACACAAAGTGGAATTAGTCGAGAGAAGCACCAGGAAGGAATTCCATTTACGATAGAATGACCCTACGCTGTTGTTGCACATAGAAATATATTTTTCGGCAAAAAAATATCCTTTAAAGCACTGGGAAGAGGGAGCGGTCTCTTTTGGCGAGTCCATTGGAGCTAATTAACGTTTAATTTTTTTCCTTGCCCAATATTCTTTTAAGAACTTTATTCCAGGTGCAACTTTAATTTGAAGGCATAAGTACCCTGAGCTAAATGTTAACGGTACCACGTAATGCTTGGTTTTGCTTATTTCCATTATGGTGTTGTTCGTTTTTCATGTTTTCCCTGATAAATAATAAACGGAATGAAATGAATTGAAATGTATGAAATGAATTGAAATGATACGAATTGAAATAAATTTAATTGAAATGAAATAAATGTTCCACAATACAACGCTCTGGAGCGTTGTACACTCCGGCCACAAACGCCACATACAAATTACGCTATTTCCGCGATGCAACATCTTGTTCTGTTGGAATCTGGACTTGGAACTGAATCCGTATTATTTTGAGATTTTAAAACACCACGGTTAGATATGAGGGATTCCAAGAGTTTTCTGACAAAAATAACGGGGAATACGGTTTCAAAAATAAAGCAAATTACGCTGAGAACCGAACTGCCCTGACACAGAAATTTCCTGTTACTTTTTGGTCTCAGTGGTCGACTTTATCCATTTCAAATGTGTAATTTCTGTCTGACAGACAGCTGAACAGTTTCGTATTACAGGATCGATTTTCACACCATTTTCCCTGCCAATTACTCTGAAAAAAAATAACAATCAATGTGGAAATCAGTGGAAAACTGCTTACCTCAAATACAATCACTGCACGCGTGGCATGAAGGAACGAAACACTAAAACTCTAAAAAAAACACTCGCGGGTCATTTACATACCCCTGTAAAGTATGCAGCTTCCTTCAAATTTAATTGGTCGATGGAGCGTGCTTTCGCTTCTTGGAATTACTACGGATTGGTTGCGTACGGTTGTGGTCTGATGTAGGGCGCAGTCGTGGCCAAAGTGGGCCACGTCAGAGAGGTTGTGGGTAAAATGGATGGAGGACAATAAAGGGGGCGGGGCAAAATACATTGAAAGCCTTGCAGATTCAAACTGAAAAATTGCAGCCGTAAAGCTGTCATATTGCCACATCTGTGACACTAGCCTTCTTTACAAGTCGGCCATGTGGAAACCAAAAAAGATGATGCAATTCGGGCAAATGACAGATGACTGTCCTTGTGTTCTGATTAGGACATTCTATAAATTATTAATGAAAAGACACGTCACCTAAACACGGTCGATTCACAATAGTGCGCCTCCCAGAGCTTGCAACGCGTTGAACCTTTCCAAACGCGCACTGGGTCGACAGATTGTGATTGGTCAACGCGTTGCAAACTCTTGGAGGCGCACTATTCGCCCGTATTGTCAAAACGAAAAATATCTCTTCAGAGTGAGGCTGTACCTGTAGCATACAGCAAATAGTTAGGCTTCTTCCCATTTCAGAGTGTTGAATATTTAAAGTGGATTCGGGGGTACGAACTTCACTGAGTTCAAAAAGCCATCCTCGTGCACGTGGATAAGGCCCTCGGGGGAGAATGCTGTGAAATATCAAGCCAAACTCAATCGTCATGCACGCACGTACATGTCACCGTGATCAACACCCCAAAAAGGGTCGCAAGGGCACAGGTCGCCGGTACATGATTCTGGGGCAACATTGAAGGAAGTACCACGACAGGGGAACACTCGTGCACTACACGTTCTATTCAATCGGAGTGCGTGTGTGTAAAAGATAAGAAACGCAGCTCTCGAATCTTATTGCAGTCCGCACGACAGGATGGGGGCTCACGACTCGCACCTGAAAACTGTGACATATATACCGCGCGCGGGTTCGTGCGTCCACCTGCGACTTTATTCGCCGTCGAAGTGAACCCTACAACGAATGCCAACTACGCACCGCAGTTTTTCCATTCCCAGTACAATTCGCGCAAATTTGTCATGTCTTGAAAACCTCTCGCACCTAAGCCTTTCCATCCATAAAACCAGAATGAGTTTGGATATTTCATGTACATCTAGGCCCTACATGCTTTCTCCCGGGAAAGGCTATTTCCTATAGAAGCACATTAGCATTTAATGTTAGAACGCACCGCACATTAATGGCGTCTTTATAATCTGTTTTTGCACATTACTGTCGAGGGATTCCCCCCCAGAAACCTGCCCGGCCTTTGTGTTTTAGTCCTCCATGCTATGCCCGCATGGATTCACAAGGAAGTGTGACTCAAAAACAAAGCACTGATAAACATCAGCTGATGCAAGATAACACCGGATGCGAGCGGACACGTGACTGTGGAATAAAACAATGCGGAAAAGTTCTGGTTTTGCGATAGCAGAGTCTACGAACATGTAAAAAACCCTTGAATCCCGTTTCAAAATCGAAGGATTTTCTTGTAGCTTTCGAATATGATACATGAAATATATATCTAACCATACTCAAAAAACTAACAATGGTGCGCAGTCTTCTAATCAGTTTCCAGACGCTAAACATAATACGAGTCCAGTTCCTCAACATCAGTGTCCAACTGCTTTGCACAACATCCTTGGATACTGCAAACATGTTTGATATTATGTTCGCAATCCAACAGTAAAAGGTACATGTACGGTTCCACTCAGAAAAGTGCTCGAGGGGACCGTGTCCGAATTAATGGCTACGGCCTGCTATCACGAACAACCCTACGGGTAGTGGCTGCGGCCACTGCCATAGACTCTTGCGTAAACAAGCCACGGCCAAACAGTTTGGACACGGCCTATTTGTCAAACACAGTTTGGAGCTTCAATGAATTGGTACTAAAACCAACGTTAGTGTAACCACATTGTGTACATGTCGTTATGCAATAGTGAATAACCCAAGTGTGATTCACTGCCGGGAATTCGTTACAACTACCCTTATAAGTTCAGGGGCAGAGAAATTTACGTGTACTTGGGTTATTTTTAACCGTTACTGACAGTCGACTTGTACGGTGTGCCCTCACTGGGGACAGGTCTTTGTTCCTGTGTGATCTGCCTGAGTAGACTCTCTGTACTTTCACCATTATCAGTGAATATCAATTTCGAAATTGCCCTCCATAGGGGTGGAAATCTTCGGGTTTATATCCTGCAACGTACTCGGGGGACACTCGATTAATATGCGCATTGAAGACTGAAAAACCGAGAACCAAAATGAGTCCTGATAAAAATGATAATAATTCGAGCAAGTCAGTCTGCAAGTATTCTACGCACTACACCTCCATCATCTTGTAAAGTGTAGGAAAGAAATTTAACCGTGAAGGAATAAGAACACGCATAAACCCATTAATTCCAGATTATTCCAAATGTACTGCAGGCCTATACATACATGTATTAAGAAATATTACGGGATATTCCATGCTGAAATGTGTTAGCTGGGGGGGGTTACCCTAAATGAGCCAGTTCGGTGGACCCTTCTCACTCTCACAAGGGGGGGGGGGAATGGGCACTCCCTCCGATTCCAACTATCCAATCAGGTGAAAAAAAAATTGGCATATGGTTTCCTCCACAGTGGAGGCAAGGGCATGCATCCATGACCTATAATAATACAACAGCGGTTTAACTAAACAGTTTCTAAAAACTTGTTGTCGGGCAAATAATGATCGAATTTTAAGTTTTGAAGTGCAACGGCTTGGCTTCGCCATCTGGTTCAACAACGCCGAAGAGAGACTTGCTCGTGATTTCAAAAAAGATCTCAAATGTTATCCATGGTAATTACAGGTACCTCACCTTGGGGTAACTTTGGAGAAGATTGAGAACAAATGATCGATTAAAAAAAGCGAAGGTAGCCTGATTTATGTTCCAACAAAGGTCACCAAAATTAAGTCGAGGGCGTCCACCCATCTGCATTCGGCCGCGAACGCTGGTAATAAAACGGAGCCTAAATGTTTACAGATTCTATCCCTGAAGTTATTATGAAGTTGTCTTCGAAATGCAGAAGATGGTATTAAAATTTAAAAAGTTCGACGCTTTCTGGGGCATGTGCTCAGACCCTTCCCCATTGAGGGTGGTACGTGTATACATTCGACACGCCCACAGCCTGATTTCAAAGACCCGTGACATGGAATCTGTACTTCCGTTTAAGCTCCGTGTAGATTTCCAAAGAATTTACAGCGCAAAAAGTGTCGACCGTTATTCGTATTTCGCAGTTTGCCTCAAAGCTTGAACCACACTCTTTACGGTTCGTGCGTGTACAGCTAACAGGCCGGACGCCTGGCAGGCTAGGAACAAGGCGCTGTTCGGGGAAAGCTTCGATGCTCATAGCCTGGTATAAAGAATCTTGAGTGTCACTTGTCTGTTTCTGACTTACCGTTAATTCTTACACCGGAATCAGCAAGTTGATCAACCCACCCACACACTTGTCGGACAGTGCGCTGTCGCAGTTCAAGTTCACTCACAGATAGCGATACATATAATGGCTCCACACCGCTGATCAAACCTGAGCACAGTTCAGCCAAGCAGCTACTCTCGATCTTCTTTAATTATCGGCTAACTTTGCCCGACACTTAGCTGAGCAAATTCCGTCAGGGCTAAAAGATGGGAGCGGCGGATTTGACTGTATGGCCAATAATGGGACTAGATCTCACTGACATACCATCCTAGCATAGTCACTGGATTGTGTGTGTGTTTGACTGAACGCTTGGATGCACCCAGCGAGAGAGGGTCTCCTTCAGCGCAATGACTGGCCGTGGAATGCCCCGATTCGCCTCACCGTTCTCGCTCTGTGGTTTCATTCAGTCTGCACAGTCACCACACAGTACTATTCAACCAGCGCTCTCCGCCGAGTGAGCATTGTCATGTAAAAACTCCCCTCACAATGAAGTGCTCCAGCGGGGAGCCAGCAACCAGCGGATGGGCGCAGAGGGTGCTCGTGACGTGTCATGGTTTAGACTCCACTACGAGTCGCTGATGTGATGCACTACACGTATAATATGCTCACACAGGTCAAACTAGTCAGGATGCGGAAAAAAAGCAGGACTCGACGCCGCATATCCCGCCCGTTTCTATAAGAAGTGAAACAAGAGCATAGTATTTCCGGCGATTGGTTTACATGTACTCATTGAAACACTGGCATGTGCATGATATGCGTTTAGCTTTTGTTTCCTTTTTAGGGGCAGGACGGAAGAAGGTTTCGTTGTTGGCAAAAAAGGGTCATTGCCCCCCCCGTGGCTGTACGTGTAATCACTCTCTTTCTTAAAACAGCAAGAGTAAAGTAAACTGTGAACTTCAGGCAATAGGCCTACATTCCGAGGACCGTAGAGGACGATGTGAAAGAGTGTTACAGCGGGTGCAGCGTACCATTTCAAGTCTGTGCCTGTTTGTGGACGGGGAGGGGGGGGTTAACCCTAAATGAGCCGGGTCAGTGGACCTTTTCCCCTTTCACAATGGGGCAGACACTCCCTCCGATCCTAACTATCCAATCGAGGGAAAAATTTGGCTGGCTTGTGAAAAAATTCACTGACCGTAACTCATAGCTGTATACTTCGGCTCTACATCGATCAATTATACTGTCAAATTTCTGAGGGGGCGCCCTAACACAAGTCGGAGTCGAGATTCTTCAGCGCGTGGATTCCGTGCAGTGTGACACTGCACAAATTGATCAGGCCAGGGACGAACAAGATGTCAGTAAGTGTCTTGTTTTTGTGTTTCGATGTTTACGATCGATGAATGAATTGTGTGGAAGGCACCCACTCCAGCCTTTTGCCCATTTTGGACTGAGCCATGGTTTCTTTAGTCCTGAAAAAGGTTTGTTTTTTCTGGTCTTCATATATCCCAATCCTTCAGACTAACTCCCCCAAATCAACAGAGATCTTAGTTGTCTCGCGCTGACTGCTTGGATTGCCTTGCGTGCCCTTGTAACAGCGGTATAATTACAATCCACTTCATCCACATGTTGATTATTAAGATTTCAGCCTCGTGTGTTGCTATTTCAGAATCTTATCAGATGGCTACATCTGCAGGTAGAAAAGAGGGCGCTCTTCATATTTAATGAAACCAAACTATCGTATTTGCGTCTTCGAGACCTATCTTGCTCTAAGTTTAACATTCAAAATATTTCGTTGTGAAGAAAAGCTAACAATGTCCGGCAGTGTAACAACATGGAAAAAACAACAAACCCTTGTTCCTTATTCGAAATACATGTAATCTTTGAAGAAATTTACATTTTACGTAGCACTTGAAAACTATTTATTGCCTAAAAGACCGGGTCGAATTGTGGCCGAGATTCTTATTTGAAAGTTCAATACGTCCCTCTTGTCAGCCAGGCCTAAAGAAGTTCAAACGAACTCATAAATTATGCACTTGGCTAAATGTCATGCGGTAAACGTAATCATTACAGCTATTAAATGCGCAAAAATTACTGTGACTGGGTAATATGCAGATAAGAACTAATGCATCCAATATCAGCGATGCGCAGAAAAAAAATTACCTGTTACAACACTGTAAAAACTCGGGTGTTAAAATCAACACTTTTGGGTTTTATCAGATGACCGCACCACAGGTTGTTACTTTAACACTGATAATGTTACTTTGCACACCTATAAGTGTTACAGAGCACTAGAAGGTGTTACAAGTAACACCAAATAACACCAAAATTTTAACACCAGTGAAAAGTGTTGGTGTAGTCTTCTGATAACACACCGCGGGTGTAAAATTCAACACCCCAGTTTTTGCAGTGAATGCGTGCATGTACACGTGTACATTTCAACGAAGTGAAACTAGTCAAATGTGCTTCCATAAGCTCTTGGAGGGTGGGAAACGCATGGATTAGCAGACTGTACGATGCCTCACCTTCACACTGGGCATGCGCATGTTTCTTTGGCATAGTTATAAAGAAAATGAAATTCCTCCCCTTGGAAGCATGTACGTACTATAATATTCGGTCAAGCGAGATCTATAGTACGTACCAGTTCTTTCCCATCAACTCTTTCTATGGCTGCATCCGAATCTCTTGTCTAGAGCTAGGTCTGGGTCTTTGCGCCATTGGAAATGCGTGGACACGCGTAGACAATAGACCTAGCCGTAGCTCTGGAAGCCCGTTTCGTACACGGCCTGAGACAATGATTTGCGGTCCACCATCATTAATGCCAGTTAGTGTCGCAATGGCACAAAGCACATTTTGCTCTAAGCAAGCACAGGAAAATGCAACAAGCCATAGCCGTAGTGCCCGTTTCGGACAAGACCTGCCATCAAAGATGGCGAACCGAAAGGGTTGCTGGGTAGGAAACAACGTTCCATACCATTACTCTCTGAAAATCATCGTACTCGTATAAAGGTGTACGGTTTTACTGTTAATATCAAAAAGGGGGAAGAAAAATGCGTCTCAACTTTCAAACTCTACGGTTTATATGTACACGTATATCGCATCCACTACCTTTGTCATGTCGGTGTGAATTACATATACATATCATCTAAAAATATCAAACAAAATAAATGTTTGGTTTCCTGTCTACACTAAGTACTTACAAATCTCTACATTTAGGAGACTGAGAAATTGGCGACCAAAACTATCCACCTAAACTTTGGGGCTGTCTACGGTAGCAACAAATGTAACATTACACAATAATTATATTCAAGTTAAAACTTGACAAAATACCACGACAGTGCAACAAACCAACGATCCCGATTGTCTCATTGAACAAAAATGTACAACATGCTGAGGACGTAGTCTATCCTTCGCTTTTTTTGGCTCTCTGACCCCTACAAAGCGCACCATACAGGTAAAAAAAACAGCTTGTCCAGACTGTATAATTGTAAATTGTCTAAAAGACAGGTCGAAAATTGAAATGTAGAAAAATGCCTTTATTTCAAAGCCACGGCTTGTAAGGCACCGGATTAGTATTTGGTAAAAGGTCCACACTTAAGGAGTAAAGGAGGCAGTTCATATACTACGCTTGAACTTTTGATGTCCAGGCAAATTTAACCTCCACGGGTCATCACGCACGCGTGGTTTTTACTGGGCCCTGGGCTCCGCTGGCACAGTCAGGGTGACGTAGGCATTTTCTGTTTGAACCGTGTCCAGAGTCATGACGTATCCCTGCGTCCAAAAGAAAAGAACACAAGTTGAATGCGAAGAACTCTGGCAGACGTTCACACTCACGACGACTTCAATAACGACTAAATCAAAATGGCGGCCACAAACCCAGGCCGAATTTTGTGGCTAGGGCAGGCTATAACTCGTAAGTCAGTAGGAAATGCCTGCAGCCACTAGATGTAGCGGGCTTCCGTTACATGTACTCGCTGTTGCTTCCAAGCCGTAGCCAAGTCAATACGACACGGACTTACCTTGGAGGGTCTGTTGTCACAGCAGCAGTTCAGCCAGGTGGCGTAGCACGAACAGATCAGCAGGATCAGTCCGAAGACCAGTATGGCACCATTGATGGCCAATCCCGTGGCGATGAAGGTACCACGTGACCCCGGCTCGTAGCCTTCCCTGGCTTCAGCGTCGGCCAGGGCGTACTCATTCACCATGGTGTGGCCAGCAGTGATGATGATACACGCTAGGCTGGTCACCATGGCGACAATGCTCAGAAAGAAGAACAATTTGCCCTTTGTTTAGAAGACAAGGAAGCGACATTTATTATTAACCTTATCGATAATATTATCCCTTTTTTGACGCTAACTGGCATTTGGAGAAATTTATGATTGAATTACCTCTTGTACCAACCCTGAGCAACCTTCCAACCAACGCTGGCCCTGACCAACCTTAACCACAACTTTAGCTGCAATCTCTTAGCCCGACGATAATAGGCTACATCTTCAGTTTTGGTAAATGGATTCTTGTCGGAATCCTTCAAATTGAAAGGGGCTGCTAACAAGGTGATGGTCTTAGTCCTTATCTATTTCTTTTGTGCGTCAAGGTTTTGCCCATGATGGTGTCTACTCATGATGAACTCAAAGGTATTGAGATAATTAGATGGTAGAGAATTTAAACTCTCTCAATATGCAGACGAAAAGTAACAGGGGCTTTGCATGGTAGCCAACTTGCAGGGCGGTTCTTTCGTTCCACAGTGAATCCTCCTTTGTGCAGACCCTGTGGAACAAAAGCACTGGCCGGCAAGATGGCAGCCATGAAAACCCTCTATACGCAGTTGACACGCTAACGAATGGAAGGATGGAGAGTGATACTTGAGCTTACCCACTTAATCTCCTTGTAGGAGCAGATCATGAATATTCCAAACAGTCCCGCGAACACTGACTGCAAGGTGAAGAAAAGGCAGACAACCATGGCACCATCTCACCTTATTTTAAGAGCGACTCTTCTTGAAGTTTCCAACCACACATAAAGGCCTACAGTTATTAATAGTTACATACCCTGTACACCTTTACACAGAATGACACACTCCGGACTCTTTCTGAAAACTTGGACTTTTTGAGGATATTAAAATTGGATTGGATCCCATTATTTTGGTTAAAGGCGTAACCCCCCCCCTTCAAAAAAGAGCAACTGCTCTTTCTCTATTAAAGACGATTTCACTGCTGCTCCCGAGGGAGCGGAAATGTTATATTTAGGGACTTTAACGTGATGAGACCTGCTAAAGTCCTTAAATCTAACCTCACACTTGCAGAAGCCATAAAGATTGCACTAGGAATTCCCCCTTAAAATACCTTCCCCAATAGTATCAAAATCTGCCCTTGCACTAATTGCCTACATGTAGCAACGGAGGCTTCTTTGGTGGGAACTGCACTTCGCTGGTCACGAAAGACTATAAAATGCACGCGTTACGGTCGCGTCACTTCCAAGAAAAACGTACACTCCCTACCAACATGGCTCTTTTCACGATGAGGGGGTACTTCTGCTCAAGGCAATTAGAGCAAAGGAGACCAAACAACAGAGACAAAAACATGTGAGAGTTGTTCGAGTTTCTTACACGCGGAGGAGATATACTTACCAGGCCACCGCTCCAGGCGGGCGAAGCAAAGTCCATGGGAAAAGCTGCAAAGCAGCCAAACAGACAACTGACGAACATACCGATCTGAATCAGACCGAAGACGATCAGGGCAATGCTGACGTTGAGGGCGTTGGAATACACGTACGCCATCTTGAATCTGTAAAATGTTTCCTGCAATGACAGAAAAAAAAAGCCACGAACAGACAGGCCGTAAGATTTTGGTGAAGTGAGGATGATGGCTTACAAGGTGTAACAAAATAGGCTTTTTGTTTAATCTTGCTTTCGTCAAAATAAATAAGTCTTTAAGCATGTTTTCTTTTTAGGAGATAAATTGAATGAACAGATAAAAAAATTTCAACTGTCTTCGTAGGTTTACCTTGACGAGTGTTTGGTTCGTTGGTTAAAAAATTCCTTCATTACATATTTCGAGTAGAGTTTTACCCTCTAAAAGACTTTCGCTGATTTCATGTGATGTGCCTGTCACATTCCCAGACGACATGAGCGATTAATACAACACGGGCCACATAATAAACATCAAGCGCCCGTTTCGTGCCATCACTGTATACCGTACCTCGGGGCACCACGGAAACCTACCGGCTACTTGATACATATAAAAGTGTTCTGAAGGGCTTCGAGCCACGCAATGATCGCTACACGTACATGTACATCCTAATAAATAACATTTTGACGTGAACAAACACGACGGGACAGACTCTATTCCAACGGCGCGGCCGCTGCGTAACGTGACACTCGCTGTTCACCATGACATCTTGTGGAGCGAGTTCGTGGCCAATGGCAGCAAAGATTAGGTATCTCTGACAGCTAATGTTACGGCCTTGACATGTCAGTTTTCATAAGTTCTTGACATACATGTCACGGCAGAGGTCCCAATCGCCAGCAGAAAGTTCCACGAGAACTGAAAGATGGACTCCAAAACCCTCTAAGTTTCTTTTTTCTGGCTGCCGATTGCTTGTTTATTTTCACACTCATAAGAAAACCCAGCACCGGTCAACATTTGCCCATCTTCAGTGACAACAGAGAGCGCAAAATTAATTGCCTGGGGGAAACGGGGATCATTTCAAAGGAATGTCAGCAAAGAAGTTGGCTCCATGCGATGTACGGCGCTACAACAAAAACCTGAAAACAGAGGTTTAGTAGTTAAACATTTCCTGATATGGCCGATTTTTTCCTACCATGAAAACAATGTCGCGCAGGCTTCTTCGAAAGCAAACCGGTTTTGCTCTATGCAAAATGAACATAAGCATAAAGGATCCCATGGACATTATTTCTCTTTCATCATTTATCAAGTACGTTTATGCAATCTATGAAAACATATGCAGCATGAGATATGTGACCCATTTATGAAAACGAGACTCGACGTTTAAACGTGGATCCACCCACTCTGGTTGTTTATTTAAAAATATGACATCGTGCAAGAAAGGAAAGTTAATAAAAGGACACCGGATTGAAAATAAAATCAACCATCAATGTTAGAGTGCAACTGCAAAATATACCCTTTGAAATTAACTCCCATGATCTCATCCATATCCTTTAAACCCCTCATTTTATACCCCTTGTTGTCTGGAAGCCACAAACGAATGGAGATCGAAATATATCAGCCGGCTTTCTAGCCATTTACATGTATATTGAATTTGCCAATTACCTGACAACAAATATAGTCCACACTGAAACACCCTACAAGGAAAATCAAGCCGGTCTGAGCTAAACAAATTGCCACTGTGTGTTATTCAGTTTCTAAACACCCCCAAGCGAGCTATAGCCCTTTTGTAAGGACGGACAATGCCGTGACGTAACAATACGAACCCACCACAGGAGAACTGTAATTGCCTGTACTGGCATGCGTTGCTTCCACTCGAATAATATCCAGTGGTTTCTGTCCAGCATGCTGTGACAAATACTACTATTTTAGGAGTATATTACGCAGGTCCAACAGCTATACTCATTTGAAACGAGATATGGGACGGAGAGAACCCCCCCCCCCGCCTTTGTGTTGGTCATTGTCTGATCGGTATCTCAGGAATTCTTTACAGACTTCTTGGGGGATGTGTTTAAGGTAAAAATAGTCTACAGTGTGTTTTGGGATTGGACAGGTAAGGGGGGGGTACCCCTTCGTCCCATATCTTGCCCGGTATAGCTACACTACTGCAGACTGCGAGGTCTGGTAGTGAGCTTCGGTTTGGAGGTTGAGGAAATATAACAGTGTAATCAGATGTCGCAGTATAGCATTTAGCTCACTTGGCAGAAAGCTTTCAGTGAAGAGTTCAAGGAGTGAATTATGATCTTTGAATGCAGTACCAGGGGAAAGGAACCTCAGCTACCGTGCATGTAGTCTTTACGATTACACACTGGCAGGAAACAATACATTGCAGATTAGGTTACCAACAAGTTCCGCAAACGGAAGATATTGTTTAAGTTCTTCAAACCATTTCATTTCTTGAGCGATTTCGTCAATTGTTTCAGCTGTTAAAAATGCCCCTGTGAAAATACAAAGTGAAATATATTTATTCGTTCAATGCCGCCTGTTTTCGGTATTCATACGAAAATGTTAGACTACAAATTGCTAGAGGGCAATGATTATTGTCGGCTGTGATGTTATCGGTCTTCACAGTGTCGTACTTGAATGTAGTTCTGAGTTTCGTCTTTTACGCACGCATTTGGAGTTATATTTAGCACTGATGATCATCAGAAACATTCCTTTTTAAAAAGACCATACGATGCTCATTTGTTTGGTGGACACGGGGAGGTAATTAACCTTGAGGAAATATGCGGGTTATCTACAGCTGCGATTCACGATCAACGCGCAAGGTTTTTTTCCCACAAGCATAGGGCGAACTCAGTTTCCTGCTGCCCGTGGCTTCCTTGGACCTGACAGCGTGCGGATCAGTGCGGAAAATTCCCGTCTGGATCTGTTCATCTGTTCATGCGGATTCTCTCTCTGCAACAGACTAGATGCGGGGTCACGGCTCAAGGTTAGTTAATTCAGTCGTGAATAATGAGCGCTGGCAAAAATATGACGGTATGTAAACAAGGTGTACGGCACGAGTGTGGGAATGCACCCGTTGTGAATGGCAGACCGATGTGGTATGAGACTGCATGCAATTAAAACTCCCTTCAAAACCAAGAGCTGTATTCCTATGGAGGCTTTGCGTGGCAGCCATCTTGCGGGACAGTTCCTTTGTTCCACTGGGCATGCCCAGAGGAGGTTTCCCGTGGAGCACAGGAACCGCCCTGCCAGATGGCTACTAAGCAAAGGCCTCTCTAGCTTTGGTGGCAATGACCACAAAGAAATCGCTCTTTGCTCTGACCATGCTCTGACCTACTGACCTACACGAAACGGCTCCTCATTGTTGTCTTTTCCCGCCATTTGAAGCCGCCGTCTGCTGTTACTCTTGGCCTGTCCTACGATTCAGTTCAGTCAAACTGCACACGTAGGCCTAACTGTGAAACGTAAACTTCTGGGTAGACAGTGCGACTGGAAGGCCATATTCACGAGACGGTTATTTATAGATCCTTCTCATCGAATCCCTTTCACCTGTCGTACACTTTAAATGGGAGGGTTCTCGAGACTACTTCGGACTGAAAAGAGTGCGTCTCGATTTCAGAAACACTTTGTGCATTTGGGACAAAACGCAGAAGTGCATGATGACCCTTCATCCCTATGAAATTTTTCTGCAAAGGAGAACACGTAAATCTGGGCATTTCCCTATTTTACATATCTTCGATCCCTATCAAGTCTTCCAAATAGTTTCAGAATTCTTCGGTTTTTGATTCGCCTTGGGAAGAGTGGGAATTTCACTCCTCTCGAGTGGATTTTACTATTTTTTTAGAGTCGTTTTTACCCTTTCTAAAGGAAGGCTTCGATCCAGGCGAGGCTCGATTTAGTTGCTTCTGCTTTGGTAGATGCAGCTGTTACGGTTTTTTTTTGTCGTCACATGATTGATAGTAAATGTGTTTTCAATCATTCCGCTTCGCCGATTTAGTGTTCAACAGACAACGTCCATGATGTTGGCCCTTATGCCTAGCATTCAAGTGTTGTCTCATCTTTCACACTCATCCATTAATAATCGTATGCTTCGCTTGTTCGAAGCATGATGGCAGAAAATGTCACAATCAAATTTACAGTAGGTCTTTAATTGAATATTTTTTTCCTGTGTGAAGCATAGGCCTTGTAGGTAAAACCCCAAGTGTTCCACTTTCGCACAGCTGTATGTGAAACTTTCTCTGCGACTCAACATTAACAAGAAATCCCTCCAAAAAGCATGGTGTTGGGCTTTCACGCCGTTGCATTATAGGGTCCGAGCTGGACCAAGAGAGGGCGCATTTTTCCTAGCAACGGAGGCTCCTTGGGTAGTAACCGCGCATCGCTGGTTGACGCACGACAATAGTGAAACGCACGTGTTGCACTTATATCGCTGCCAATAAAATGAACAAGCCCGACCAACATGGCTCCCTGGGGGGAGCGGGTTAGCGAAGTGGTTCTTTCCTCGCTTTGCACCAATGAGGCCCGGGTTCGAGTCCCGGCTTGGCCCAGGCTTTAAGTGCATTTGGTTTCCAGTCCATACTCACTCTCGCAGGTTTTCTCCGGGTACTCCGGTTTCCTCC
Organism: Acanthaster planci; assembly: GCF_054643075.1. Lineage (NCBI taxonomy): Eukaryota > Metazoa > Echinodermata > Asteroidea > Valvatida > Acanthasteridae > Acanthaster > Acanthaster planci. The sequence goes on along the minus strand of NC_141797.1, from coordinate 8,514,701 downwards.
TGCCTGTAAAACAGGACGCTCTTCCTAACTCCGTAATGTGATGCTGATTAATTAATAAGGTGTATGGATAAACGTACAGTTATTGGCGCAAATCGCCTGAATTGCTAAAAGTGCCATTAAAACAAAACAACAACATGGCTCTTTCCAACTGATGGAGGGGGGTGCTTCGTCTCGGGCGTACATAGGCTGTCAGTCCGCGCTTAAATTGGATACCACCCAATCGCATCATTCATCACTTTACAGTGTATCAGTCCTTTGACAACGGCTGCAGCTGGTCTACCAGATGGGCAGCGGATTCGTGCCGAATACCATCTCATTTCCCGAAATTCGCCGCTTTGGACTGATGCCGAAATGTGGACGCCAATGTGAATCGGGGGGGGGAGACGTGATTTGAAAGGTTACTAACAACATTTTCCTGTTACGGCCCAAAGGCGAGCTTCGAAAGCAAAACAACACTCCATGCCCGTGTATGCAGCGTTGCACTTTGCGATAATTCAAATGAAAAGCTAAACTGGCAGACGGAGGGAAACAGCCTCGACAGATTGAGCCGCAGCCTGTCGGGCTGGTTTGTAAGCCTGTGCGGAGGCTTAATTCACCGAACATACGAGGAATCAACTCATGATCGACAGTGCAAAACGCCAAGTGGGACAAATTACAATTTACATTCTCTTGCGGGCAACATAAACTTTACTTCGATAAGAGATATTCTTATCCCACTGTGCGGCCAACAAACCCAATTAAGCCGCGCGCGGCCAACACACGCTGTATTGCATAAAAGCCATTCAAGTGATAACAAAAAAGCTCCGCTTTTCTGGCCACCCTTCGACCATACTGCGACTTGCAAGTTGAATGCTATCTGTTAACCAAATTTACACCGCAAATGTACCCGGTCCCGAGAGGGAACTATACGTGCCAGGGTGCAACCAACTACACGTGTGACGATGACCTCTAAATATTCCGGCAAACAGCGATGTAAAACCACGGTATAGGCCTCTGTGGAACTTGTTCGAAACACAAGCCTGGCCGGGGGCACGGGGATATCATGAACCCGCGTGACCCGACAGTTCAACCCACGACCTTGCCTACTTTCTCACGGTCTTCCTACGGTGTGACCTCCCTTTGCACGTAAGCTACCGAGGGTACGTAGCCTCGACCGTACAAGAACGATAACTACTCCATGTGACGTGGCGATGACATGCACGTGTGATGATGTGTTTGGTCAAGATCAAACGGGCATCTTTAAAACTCGTTCACAAACAGTCAGCCCATCCTCTCGCACGCGGGCACTAGACAACCTGTCTCCTCAAACATCCTTTCCAGATCACAATCAGCCGAAGTGAAAGGACGAGAATCCCCGAACAAACACAGACGTCACACCAACTGCCACAACACAAAATGCGTGTAGGCCTACATAAATACATGATATACTGTACATGTACATGATATTGCACGTGAAGCTGTTACAGAACTGAGCACACATTTTTCTATGGACTAGCACATGTAAAGGATCCTCCAAAGTCGTCCAACTCACCTGAGCTTTCAAGTTGGCAGCTCCGCTCTGCAAAATCTGTCCAACGATCTCGTCCGTACCGTATAGGTGCGTCTTCGAGCCAGCGGAATCAACTTTCCCTCCAAGGATATATCACGCAGTTGCTCCACGAGATCTCACCTCTCTGGTGATCTGAGGAGGCGCTGGGATGGGATTGCCCCGGCAGTGCGTACACGACCCACAAAAGTGCGCTGTGGGATCGGGCGCACCTAGATAATTGCCGCGCTAGTTTGTAGAAATACACAGACCTTGGGCGGGCATTACGCAGAAGCGAAACCTCGGAGTCCTATCCCCCGCAAACCACCCGCAAGTAATGTAAGGCAGACCTGCGCGCTGGGCCCGCCAGACGATGAGCGCAGTAAAGTGAGCAGCTCGAGAGGGATCGCCGTGAACAATAATAACAGAGGAGACCTGTCCACGTACTGTACATGTACACGTACAGTACACCGATGTACATGTACAATGTACATGTACTGTACACTATGCCGCATCCTCACTGAACGACTAGCGTGGAAGCAACACATGCGCACTCGACAAACAAGGTCAATTCATCAGACACAACAAAACGTGCACAGCCTACAGGCGCAAAAATGATGAATACATCGACGGCCTTGATATGTTTACAACATGTGACCTGGATAGTATTGGATGCGCACATATTATTATCAATCGTGCACAATTTGATTGAATAATTGTGCTAAAATAGCGCGGAGTAGTATATCGTACATATAAATATGTAAAAGTAGCATAAAACTCAAGTTTTGTTTAGTTGAAAATTGAAGGGAACTGGCATTTGTGAAAATTGGAGCATTATGCTCCCTGGAGATAAATGGAAATCGATAATATATCCAACAGCTCCCAAGGACGGAATCCCTCGGAACATTTATATAAACACTTTCTACATTTTCGCTTTGCAATATCAAAATGGCAAAAAAGAAATCAGAAACCAGATCCCAAAGATCGAAAAACCAACAACCCAGGTCTAAATTTACTAATCCCCCCAAAACAGAAAGGAAAAAAGGAGAAAAAGAAGAGAAAAAGAAAGTAGAAGTAATCTATACTTAAGCCGTGAGCGGGAGCGTTTCATGTAAGAATGCCTAGCCACGACAGATGCATTACAATACAGCAAGAAGTTCTTCAAGCCTTTTTTGCTAGCTGGAACAACCTACAATAGTCTTTTCAAGTTCTGTTCAGTATGCTCCTTGGCATCAAAAGAAATAAACGAAAAGCAAATTTACTCTCTAATACATTGTAATCTCAGGCAAAGAAAGCGCGCACTGCTGGGACCTTGTTTACCTAGTACGAGAACAGCCTGAACAAAGCGCCGGACCGAGGCCTGAACGCGCGGATTTCACCCGCCGTGAACTTGAAAGTAACCTGGGGCCTAGGCCGGGGATTTAGCCGGCTTACAGAAGATAAATGGGTGGGCGCTGTCGGGGGCGGGGAGGAGAAGAAAAGGGACCATTCCATTCGATACGAAAAAGGTGTAATAGAGTTTTAGCTCACGGACCCCTGAGCTGTACCATCGGAGGGCGCGATTTTCCTGTAGCAACGGAGGTTCCTTCGGTAGGAACTTCATTTCGCTGGTTCACTAACAACGACGAGGTGCATGTGTTGCGTGGGCGTCGCTACCAGTTACAAAAAAACGAGCACTCCCAACCAGCTCTTTTCAACCGATGAGGGGGTGCTTCTGCTCAAGGCGGACAGTGTTATCTAGCGAACATTTCAATATGCATTTCTTCTCGGACTGGTATTGTCCAGAATGCCTCAGATTTCGGCACCAAGCTCACCTCGATAAGGAGTGCCAAGGTACTGCTAGCGATGATAGATGCACTGGCCGGGCCGTGAATCGAACCCGGCACCACAGAGGTGGAAGGTGAGGAAAGAACTACCTTGCCAACCTGACTCCCCCAAGAGACAAACAACAGCTGCGAAAAAAAGACAGACTGGCTATTAATCCAACTACTCTTACGTTTGAATTATTTAAGTGTAGGTAACAGTTAAAATTAATTTATTAATTGAAAAAAATCTTTGTTCATTTACCAACTGTCTTCAAGGGGTGAGAAGCACATCATGTGGTAAGAATGAATGTAATTGTTAAATGTTAATGTAATTTTGAAATCATTTGAACTCCAACATCTGATCGCTAATTGAGCACCACATCTACGGTTCTACTTTCAACGTTATCCTGTTTACCATCTCCCTCGCGATTTTCATCCATACGGGTCGCCACTGACGTCTGCATTCCTCGGCATGAGAACCAGCACGGTGTCCTGATAATCACAGCCAAATCTTCCCTCTAGGTTCCATTTCCATGTTTACGACTCAGATACCGGCGTGGCCGTCTTCGGGTTAATTGGCCGATTTCTCCCGGCTGGGTCCCGCTGCGCGACGCTGCGTCGCTGAAAAAGGCTCGGCACTCGTCTTTCGCCTCCGTTTCATTTGGCCCACTCATACCCAACTAAAGACAATGAACTTGAGCAAGAGACAGAGGAGAGACTACACACGAACCTGACGACGAACTGTGTGAGCGAATTATAGACTCAGCCGGGGAATTCTCCCGCGCCGTTTTTAGATCCTGACATTTAGGTCGGCCGCCGATTTCTTGGCTCTCTCTCCCGTTGACGCGTCGTAATGAAATGGACATTCGGTTTACCGTGGCCGCCCTCGTTTGGTTTGCCTGCCGGCCACTGAAAGATACCGATGTTTATAAAAACTATTATGGACTTACAAGGGCAGGCATCGTGCGCTTATTGCAATGCTGGGCATACACATACGAGGCCAATTGTCAGAATTTTTACACTGGGTCTTCGTTGTCCGTTGCATCCGAGAAGTAACCTTATCTCTAGATCGGGAATAATACGAATTTGAGATAAGTACATGCAATACAAATAGAAACATTTTTAATCAAATAATATTATATCGCGGTTCACTGTCTTGCTCCCCGCATGCTCTCTCGTTTTTGTCTAGTCCTAGTAAGTCTTTTCTTTTTTGACCGGACTATTTCTTTGAACCAAGGTTTATTGGTGCTAACTGACGCGTTTTAAGGGAATAACTGCTGCTATAATCGTGGACTGTCAATTTTTTGCCTTTCGTAGTGAGGGCGCACCCGAAATGCGTGCGGTGAAAGGCAAATCTGGACGATCTAACAGAGGGCGCTAAATTGCCCGCTTGATCTGAATCATGACGAAAAGTTACATCGCTGTTTGTTTTCATTTGCGGGGGGGGTCTGCGGCTGGGTATAATGTTTGGTTTTGTTTGTTTGTCTGCCTGTCGGGGGTGTTGGGGTGTTGTTTGTTTGTTTGTTTGTTTTGGGAGCCTACTGCTGTGTTTCGCTTTCATGAAACGTTAAAAGTTCCGTTTTTGTGCGCATAATGTCAACCGCGGGTTACTGATGTGGATGACTAAGTGAAAAAACCTGCCAAACTTCGGAAGAAAATGAGGTCACCTCATTGACCCTAATTGTGATTAAAGCGTCCGTGTACAAGCGTCCACTTACAAGCATCGGGGGGAAAGTTCCATCTCTCTGCAAACAGTTATATTTTTCAATTGCTCAAACACCGAACACCATATTCAACACTCAATCAGTTTTGCGTCTATTACATGTTGCAATTTGAATGTACAGATAACTGAACATTTTGGGCTTTCAATTGCTGCTTCTGACCTCACTGGAGATTGTTCTGACCGGAAGGGGGAAAGTACAGAACAAGCGACAGGTGGCAGGATAGCTAATACCGTAAAATAGCGAAGGTTATACTTTCTGTCGATCGAGGGCCTTACTCAAGCACAACCCGCACGTTGTTTGTGTTGAACAGGTCCTCAAGGTCGGCCATGGTTGTATTTTGGCATTCCGCGCATGGTTTTTATACAAACACACTGTTCCCTTTGTGGCGTCTGCCTGAAATGGCGCATGAGCAAACCTTTGCGTTTTGACCTGATCCTTCTAATCGATGAGGTTTATAGGCATTGGCCGAGAGTTCTTGTAGTTGTACGCATCGTCCAGGTCAGCACATCTGTTTCTGCCTCCATGGTCAGCATAAAGGAAAGATGGAGAGATAGAGGACGGAGTAATATTACCTTTTGACTGGATTATTCTGAAATCAACAAGAGACATCATCAGAGATAGCTGTTGCGCATGTACATGGACATGTACATGAACGGGTGACACTCAGTGTGCGGTGGAAGGTCCTCTGGACGACCGAGAGGTCATAAATCCCTCCTGCCCCTCGTGAACATGTGGAGTTCCTACCGAAAGTGTACGGGCTGCACGGGCGTCTGCAATGTCATCCTCGGGTTGACGCTCGTCTTGCTGTGGGCCTCCTGCTACCGCTGGTGCCTGAGCCGGCTGGACGCGAGCAACGACCTGGCAGCGCCGCTCTGGCTTGGAATCCTAGTGAGTGATACCTAGTGATATTCTGCCAAAGCTCGATGCGCGAAGGCAGCACCATCGGCGGCATAGGCCTACTATCTCTTCACAGTAAAATAAAGCGAACTATGGCAAACGCTGAACGGAAATTTTGCCGAATGAAAACGGTTGGTCAGACTTCGGTCAGAGCAGTTTCATATCATAATTGATACGAAAGGTGGAAATTAACCAAATCAGTCTCCCTCTCTTTATTCAATATATCTGGGCAAATGCATGACATATGGTAGGTATGCAAATCAGCATGTAGCTTTTCATCAGCCGGCGGCTCTGATCATGATTATTATTAACGCCTTTCTGGCAAAGAGCTGAGGATTTCACAAAAGCACCCTAGCCACTGTAGCTCGCAAGCAAGAAACCTGTAGAGAGGAGACAAAGTGGAGTAGTTACAGTTTTAGAAAGTGGGAAGAAAACCCAAGACAAATGTCCTGGTTAAAACCAGCAAAATCAGGAACAAACTGAAAACCTAATTCAGCTGTGGACCGAGCTTGGAATCGAACCTGGACCGTACAGGTGAAAGGTGAGGAAAGGTAAGGAAAGAACCACTGCGCCAACTCGACTCCGCCCCGAATGTTTGGTTTTCCTTCTCGACGGGGAAGCGTCAGACTGGTATAATGTCCGATTTTTGTCTCTTTGTGGTCTCTATGACTTTCCGTCGTTTGAACACGATGAAAGAACAAAAAGTAGAAACAAGAGGGAAAGTTGATTTGGTTTCTTGAGCATGATGCTGAATTTGAAAAAAAGGTCAAATGCACTTTCGAGATATCACACTGGGCTCGAAAATAGGCCATCCTGTCTCGTGCCACTGAGCACAAGATCTCAGTCGCTTTGGATTTTGTCTATCGTCTGGGCGTGATTACATTGTAAATTGTATGTTTTTTTCCCGAACAATATTTTGCTGTCTCTGTGTTATCACTTATTTCTTCCATAAATACATTGTGTAACAGAGCGTCGTGGTCGGTGCTTTCGGCCTGGTGGCCTCCTGTTTGTACTGGAAACGAAAATATGTAAGTACAAACGTTCACTTTGCATGGTTCCTGGTCCTTTGTGGTCTTTCACGCATCACGGGTTCTTCCATTCGCTGCGTACCGTAAATTGAACCCCGTTTTGAGTGACTCGCGAACACCCGGGTTGCCAATTACTAAACTTAAACACCCAAGTGCAGGCAGACTGCAGTTGACAGGTTGCCAATGAGGAATCAAACCACTGAATGAAATGAAGAGATAATGTTGACCTAACAATCAAGATTTAAATCCCGTTACATGGATTGGCCAATATACGCATTCAAAGGCTATGTATGACTTTTTTTGAATAATTTATTTGGCCTTATTGCTTCTTCACTAGTGCACTGAATGAGTGCTTTCAACTGAACCCACAAATAAGCAGCGTTTTGCCGCGCCGGGTTGATGCCTAAGTCCGCCATCTTTATTCCTGACATTCCTCATCCTCTTCGCGTGCATCGCACTCATTCGAGGCCTTGTCCCGTTGAAAGAAATGTAAAATCAGCTCGTTTGAGGGTTAAATAACATGCAAGCCGTCGTGACAGGGGTTTCTCAAACAAAAATTAAAAAAATTGTTCCGTCCTTATCTTTCAGGTTTTCCATTTCTGTTCCATTTTTGGCGGGCTAGACAATTCTACTTTTAAATATTCACACCAAAACAAAACTCCAAAAAGCGATATAGTTCTTACACCCGAGTGCAGCCATTAAGAAAAGAATTCGGGTGCGTGATGTGCCACTCCCAGCAAGTGAAAGTGAACACCAAGGCCGTTTTCCAATACTCAACTTCGGCTCCGTCTCAGGCTTCAACTGCTTTTTTTCTACTAGCTGACGTTGAAGCTGTAAGCGTAGTAATTAGTTTAATAGTGCCACAAAACATCAAATAAGATGCAAGAGAGCCAGAAATTACAGTAAACCAGTTTAATTTAAACGCTTCAGGCCCACAATCGGGGATTGGTTTTGGGAACGAACCCTGAGACGGAGACGAAGTTGATTATTAGAAAAGGGCCTCAGTATTCGGTCTCCCGTCCTCGTGTTTAAACAGCACAAGTACAAAGCTTCCGATTACAGCCTCATAGAGGTCCAAATTCCACCCAACCTCTCACCGTGTGTTCATCACATGACAGGAGACGCTGCTCTGCACCCTGACGGTACCCGCGGCTCTCTGCAGCGGGGCGGGCCTTGTCCTCTCCGTCCACGCTGCTTTCCGGGAGTACCTGCTATATGAGTCCATGGGGCGCCCTCCGGAGAGCCTCACCGAAGCCCTGCTGGGCGTGGTACTCTTCGGCGTCATGGCCGCTCTCAGCTTTGCCCTGTTCCTGCTGACTGTCACGTGGGGTTGTACCTGCTTCTTCAAGCGAGTGCAGGGAAAGGTGAGTCAAAAAATCTCTTTTTTGTGAAACTCAGATGATATTCTTAAGTTAAATAGGTCGCTTAACCAGGAGTGTCCACATATGACAAGTTTTCCATTGCAGTATTGAAAAGAGCTTTATTGCATCGAACTGAAACATCACGTTTCAAAAACAGGAGTAAATCAAATGATGGTCCGACACCGCGTCTTTGTTTCCGTAAGAAAGAAGAGGAAATCTCGCTGTTTTGCCCTGCATCACGGGGCTTTTAAGGTGGTGGCTTGGGATGTGAAACTGCTCAAATATCGGTCATTTCATTCAGCAACGTGACAATAATTGAGTTATTAAAACTTGACCTAATTTGGTTTGATCTTTGTTTCTCGCAGAGGCGGACAGACGAAGACTACGATATCGACGACGTGGATGCAATGATCTGGGCCTACCAGACGGCGGTGAGCTCTCCTCAGTCATCCGCCGACCCGCGCCGTGTCGGCCCCCGCCGCTTCTACTCCACCAGCTCCAACCTGATCAGCGAGAACGAGTCAGAGGCCCGGCCGGCCGCCTCCGACAACGCATCCAATAACACGACCGGGCGCGGGCCGCGAGAGTCCCCAGGGACCGACCGGGGCAAGGAGGAGGGGGAGGGCGTCGACGCCGCTGCTGCCGCCAGCTCGTCATCCCCCAGGCTCTCCCCGGCCGGTCCGCGATTCGCTTCGGTCACGGCAGCCGAGCTGCGCTGGTGGGAGTATTACACACCGCCCACGGAGAAGAATGGATTCGGTGGTTTCTAGCTGCTTGCCACACTGCAAAAGTCCTCGGTGCGTTGTAACACCATCCTCCCTCCGTTGATTCGAGTAAATCCGCAACTCAGAAACAGAGTTATTGGTGTTTGCTGTATTCCAATTTTATTGCAGTGCAGGAATTTGCTTGTTTTTTATTCGATATTAGAATCACATTTAATGTTATTAGAACTGGAGGACGATTGATAAAATTGTTGCTCCCTGGAACTTGATTTCTCAAGCCAGAGTTGGCCTAATTAGTTATTTTTTCAAAGATACGACAATAAATACAATTTTGGGGGTTCTGGTTCATAATCTAGCACCCTCTTCAAGACTACCCTGTTTGAGAGTGTCTTGCATGAAAAACAAGCTTTAACTTTAAAATATACCGACAAAATAATAGAAATAAATGTACACATGACTTCATTCAAAATTTAATTAGATAAATAGCATACACGTTAGCCCCTTCACGCGGAACGCGGTGAAATTTGAGTATAACTAAGGTCAACTGAAATATAAACAGTAACTGATGTATTTCACATGTTGTATTTATAGTAGTCTATTGGTTTTAAATATGTAAGTCAAGCACGGTCGTCTAGCATCCTATATGATATGACATGATGTTAGGTCATTTCTATTTGAGGAACGAACGGTGACCATTTTACTGTGCCGTCAATTTGCTCCATTATATAAATGCATACACTAAATGTCTTAAAAAAAGACCTGGAAAATATGAGAACGACATAACTAACCGTGTTCTTTGTTGTTCTTTCATCATCCTTCACTGTTTGAAACCTGTTTCTTGTGTGCAAGTGTCTATAACCTGAGCTTCTTTCTCTGCGCATCTTCATGAAGCATTTTTCCCCCAAGTGCAGTAAATATCGTCGGTTGTAGAATGCCATCTTTTGTGGCTCAAGTTCTCTCTCCCGAAGGGTGTTATTCCATACGAGACTTATTTCAGAACTTTTCCAGTTGACTTGAAATCGACTTAACTCTGAGGCTTAATCTGCAGGTCAGATCTCATGCAAAAGGAATTGATGAACAGTCGCAGTGGAAAGCCTTAAATTTCTTTCCCAGCAGTAGTTTTCTTCAATGGCTTTTGACGACGAGAGACTCGATGGCTGTTGAAAGATTCCATTTCACCCTCGCGTTGTGTAAATATGCATATACATCTGCTATAAATGTCATCCGGCATTGTTAACCAAACAAAGGTCTCGTTTGTAACCTATACGTACTGCGTTACGTAGAAATAGGCCTACTCACCTCACTCATTCACTCGACTTTCAAACGCAGGAATCAGCTATACGTGGGACCCCCATGCCTTGAAATCCTCTAACTTGTCGAGACCATATATGAGATTGTTGTTCTTCACTCTGGCAATTCAGATTGCAAAGTTCAAGTCGAACAACAACTTGACACGACGGTCAGAATACAAAAGAGCACCGTGACTAGTGATCTACCCCCGAAATGAGCGCACCACAAGGGTGAAGTGACACGCCACAAGGGTGAAATGGGGGGCTGGGGTACTCGATTTCAGAGCCAAAAAGAGAAAGCTCCACTGAGTTCTTGTTCGACATTATGTACACAATTGGACAATCATTCTTTTCCCAGCTCGAACAGGCATACAATTTCTGCCCAGTCTTGACCACGGTTTTCAAGAGTGCAGAGACTATTACAAAGTAGATGGTTCATTCCACTTAAAGTGACCATGCACAAACTGACCCGTCTTTCGTAAGACATGTACTTTACAACCCCGTTCATCGAGCAATGACCTGACTCGCTCACCACCGACTGCAAGTGGGGTGGGCGGAGAAAAGCTACGTCGGGGGGGGAGTGTTCTTTCTTGATACTTACTTTGTTGTACAACTTTCCGATGGGGCGACTTGGGCGCGTTTTATGGAGGGGGGCGTTAGCCTGGCACGCCTCTTGTAGCTGGGGGGGCAGACATCAAACCATGGCGGCTGTTAAATGCGTCATCGTTGTGGGATGCAAAGTGCACACCGCGTTCACATTGCTTGCCATTTTCGCCTGTTTACCGATTTCCATAACAAAAAGAGAAAAACTCCCCTCCTGATTAATCCGATCCATTCAGTGAGAGTTCACACAGTTCGACTGCCGATTATGTACATGTACTGCTCGTGGCTTTTCGTACATCGGCGTACACACTCCACTGTTCTGAATAGTCAATAACTAACCGGACGGCTGTTTCGGATTTCAATTTATAAAAGCACCGGGCGTCCGTAGTAAGATGCTACGGTCCTCATATCCAACCGACCCTTACGTCTCTTACTCCGTCCCCGACCGTCCTTCCGACCGTCAGGTAAGAAATAATAAAAATATAAGACTTTAGGCAAGTTATAAGAGAAGTGGTTACTCTTCCTGTTTTTCCATTGTATACGTAGCACATCAAATCACCATTGTTTTACTTTTAAAGCTGTCAACATGTGAAGCTTTCAACACATACAGAATCGGAACTAGAATGAATTTTGAGGGGGTCATAAAGTCAGTAATAAATGTGACTGAGGATTTTGGATTGGGTTTCGTCAGCTCTGAGTGTACGCAAAATCTGTGGGCTCTCTTTGCACTTTTGGGGGTAAAAAGGTAAACATTTCCATCATTGCCCCCTTTATTGAGGGCAGGCACGGCCCGTGCATTTGCTGTCATCCAGAATCCACCTGTAGAGCACGGCACGACTCCACATCTTCATCAAACAGTCGTACACAACAACATCAGTTCGTCCACAATGGGCGGGCTATTCAGAAGCACTCAGTCGCATCCGTTCTACGTAAGTGAACAGAAGTCAAAGCAATATTGGGGTTAACACGGTACACTCCCAAAAATTGCTTTCACATACATTGCATGGCACTTTCCATAGTGGAGAGTAATTTCGGTTAGTGTATGCAAAGAGCTCTTTTTTATCGGCAGATGTTTTCGGCTTCTGGGAGAATTTTTGAAGCTCCAATTTTTACATGAATAGCCTGTAGACGTGGACCGGGACTTTGACGTTGATATATTTGAAAGAACCGGATCTGACAGGTACGAAACAGTGTGTTTCTTTTCATGTCGAATGAGAAATCATTCAAGTTTCATATCGTAGAGGCGACGCCATTTTGTATTACAGTAACAGTGTGTTAGTAACTGTGATGTACACCAATATATAAGATTTGATTGACTACACCTGTGCCAATGTTGGGACATTGGTTTGATTCTGTAACCAAACTTATCTCCGTGTCCTTTGTTGAAATTTTGAAAAATAATTTGCCAAGTGTTTCCTTTGCGACACTTTTTTTAAAAATTTGCAAACACGTTTTGCTTTTGTCTGCTTTACTTTAAATTATGTTAATCCAAATTGCTTGTTTGATGTCACTCGAGTTTTATATTCGAGTTAAGCCTAGAATCTTTCCAGCGAAGGGAACGTTTGTGGAAGATGGGGGCCAGTAATTCTTCCATACAGTGACTTAATAGCCATCAGAAAGCAAAACCATGTCCAGTAAAGTTCAGTTTAGGAGGGAAAATACCAAGTGGTTTACAAAGAAAACATTTAGCATTTTCAGACCAGTCTCATAGGGTATGTGCACAGGTTGTCAAGTGGCGTCCGTATACGGAACTCTCTCCCCAACGGGACCAAACTTGACCCAACCCAATCTAAACTAACCCAATCCAACAAATCCAGCCCAGCCAGACCCAACCAGACACAACCCTACCCAACTCAACCAGCCCAACTCAACCTAACCCAAAACCTCACTCACCACATCCCATCCGTTTAACTACCCAACCCCAACCCCTTCATATAAAAAAATCGCACAATAGAAACACCAATGTATTGTTCCCGCCATAACGATTTTCTCAACAGCACCGAGTTAAACTTCATCGTCCAAGTCCCAAACAACCCGGCGACACCATGTGCCTTCCGGACAAGTACGGTCGACCGAGTCCCCTATGCCTGATCCCCCTGGCATTGCTGTGCATGATCCTCGGTGGTGGCCTAGTCGGGTCGTGGGTTGCCTGCTACTACAGGTGCGAGGATGGAACCAATGTCGACTACAACTACTACGCCGCCGTGTGGACTGGCGGACTCGTGAGTTCACATCTCTTCACATGAAAGTTTCCTGAAAGACTGATGTTGCTTGTGATTATGTTTGGTGTCAAGGGGAGGGGGGCGAAATTTCAAAGCATCCCCCCCCCAGTCACCCTGAATCACAAAAGTGCCTGTCGTTAACCAAAAGACTCAGGGTGCGTGTAAAATCACATTGAAGTGAAACTAAGCCCTGTTAGGGTTAAAAAAGTTCCTAAGTGCGACATCAGTTATTCCGATTTGCCTCGGTTATGAACGCAATTCAAGGATAGAATCTCCATTTATCATGTTTGATTACAGACAGTATTGGTGAAATCACATTTTTAAGAAGGAAGCTAGATTCTGTACAATTGTTTGGCGTTTTGTCTTCGTAATTATAAACGCCAAGTGAGGGTCTTTGGTTTTGTGCAATAATGCCGCCATCCTGATGAGAATTAACATTTTGATGGTGGAAATATTTATGTCCATAGTTTTGTTGATGTCCATTGTCGAAGGGGTTTTCTATGCCTGCAATAAAAGTGGTTCTGGTAACTAGTCGCTCGTTACTGGATAGGCCAGCTCTTGGTGAACTCTTCCAATTAGGACTAGATACATGTATTTGTGTAAAGTCACCTTTATTTAACTTAAATCTTGATATTTGTCTCTCCCTACCCCCAAAGGCCGTCTTCAGTGGACTGTTGCAGCTGTTTCTCGCATGCTTCTGGAACAAAATCTTGGTAAGATGAATGATTGAAGTTGTATAGCTGATTATAGCTTTGCAACATTTCACAGCTGGGTTATGCGTGCCTGCCAAGAATGGCGCCCTCTGTCGTCACAGATTTGCTATACCAAAGAACCGGCTATAATTTCTTTTTAATGGCAGTTCAGTCAAACAAAATTACTGGTAGTTTTTCTCTTGGGATGGTTTGAAAGGTGAATACATTGACTTAAAATTACAGCAGGTTCCAATTTGTAAAATCTGCTTTTGGATAATCACTCATGTCTAACAAAGGCCCCAGGTTTCATGATATTGAGCAAGATAATTAAACCAAGCAGTATCGAGCAGGAACCGAGAGTTGGGCAATTTTCCAAGCAACTTATTTGGCTCCTTTGGTGGTTCGCTGGTTCACAAACGGCTATGACATCCGCACATAACAGTCGCGTCGCTGCCAACAAAATTAACACTACCTACCGACATCACACTTTTCTATCGACGAGGGGGTACTTGTACCCAAGACGGATACAATTTAAGCACACGTAAATTAGTTCTCACACTTCCTACCCTCAGAAATACTTCCTGGTTGTCTACAACGTCGTCCTCATTCTGTGCTGCCTGCTCAGCGCTGCTCTGTACGGCTACCGCACCTACCTGGAGAACGAGGCCACTCCCCCAGGCGCTGCGTCCCCCTCGGTGGGAGTGATCCTGTCCGCTCTACAGGCCGCGCTGGCGGTGTTTATCCTCATCTTCGTCATGGTGTGGAATTGCATCATAGGTTGCGCCAGCCTGGACGCAGAAACGGTAAGCCCAAAAGATTCACTAAAACGACCCCCGGAATTTCCTGAGGAACGTTCCCCAACCCCCCTCCCCCTCGCCCCGCCCCCTTCCATAAGGCCTGTTTGTTTCATGCAGACCCAGATTGAGATCAGTTATGCCATTGGCTCACTAACACCAGAGCCCGCCGAATGGATAGAGCAAACCAGGTAATGGGATCCCTGATCGACATCCAGATCTATGTGAAACAAACAGGCCCTCAGAATCAACCCTGTTACAATGCACCAGACTTTTTCTCGTCAGATTGAGGTGGACGTATAGAGGCTGTGCATTAATTTATCCGGTAACACCTTTTGTTGTACAGTAATATACATGAATATATCTCTCACACAACAAACGCAGTAACCTTAAAGATGGCTACCAGGCACAAGCCTCTACTGCGCAAAAAAACACACAAAAAAACATTAATTCTGTGATGATTGGAGGCCATAAGATACCTTGGCTTTGCAAATCAAAAGTGAACCACGCCATGTTAGCATTTCATCAAAGCAACATTTCATCAGCATGTTGATTGACACCTTTTGTTAATACATAGTGTGTGCATGAAATACGAATGGAGAGCTTGTTTGACGTCATTCAACTGGTCTAGCATAAGCTAACTTTGGGTAACTAAATTCCATTTCTGCCCCCCCCCTGCCTCCACATTTCAGGGAGATTACTACGATGACCGTAGAGCCCGCACAAAATCACGTGATAGGAAGCGACCCCAACAAATCCGTGGGCCGTACGAAGATGATTTCTTCAATCGCGAGCCGGCTATCTACAGTGCTCAGAGCCACTACCAGGAGCGCCCCCAAGAGGTCAGCTACGGCCAGATGGACCGCACCAACACAGGAACCAGTGGATACATCATCCCCAGGGCGTCTGTGCGCGGCGCCCTGCCGGAGAACGGCTACCACAGCAACGGCGGCACCATGGTGGTGGACGGAAGGGAGCAACTCCGGGCTGGCTGGGGGGAACGCGAGGAGCCCCGGAGCTTCTACACTGGCTCCGGCCGCTACGACCAGCGGAGCTCCACCGCCCCCCGCAAAACTGGTCACGCCCTGCAAAACGGCGGCACGTTTCCCAACGGCACCGGCGGGGGCCGGGTTCGAGATCTGGGCTCCCGAGCCGGGGAGTTGACCAGTAACCGGTACGGGCGAGGCGTCAGTCTGATGCAAATGCACGGAGTGGCTTCGACCTCTAACATCACCGAGGGGTACTATTAGCCCCTGTCCCACTATAAACCTCAGTATTTATCTTTGGGGGTTCCATCTTCAATACACAAATGAACCTTAAATTAACCATTCCCGAGATTCATCATACGTCGAACTGATTATAGGCCTACACTGCCTGATGTAAAGAAAGTTAGCAGATGGTCAAGGGTAATTCTTTTAGGGATATTATTTGCACTTATTTACTATGGTTTCTTCATTTTGTTTGTGTGACAGACTTGTCGGGAAAAGAGCCCTTTATGCCAACGTCAAAAAATACCGACCACTGTTATAAATACCTGTATCCAAGTCAAACAATTTTAGAATGCGACGGAAGACCTTCCAAATGGACATCCGTTAATCCTCAGTTTACCGTAGATTAAAATTTGACATCGTAAATGTCCTGGATTGTATTGATTATGTAGTGCAGTCAGTCTTTGATTAAGGATTCAACTTTTAATTTTTAAATTGCATTTTATTCAAACGTACAAGTTATACAGTACTTTATTTAGTAGTGGAATAACATACTTTCATCTATATTGATATATTGCCATATGCAGAAAACGAAATTCAAGTTTGAAAATTCGATAATGGAAAGTGAAAACCACATATATATACAGAATGAGCTGAAAAATCTGGTGAGGTTTAAAATGACATCAGTGAGTTAAAAATTGTTGATTTCGTGCAGCTAATGTTTTTTCTACGCCTTTGGCGAAGCACGAGCCTGTTGGAACTGGCTGCAGCGACATCAATAGTCTAGTAAATAATTTCTAGCCGCAGCCAAATGCTTCGGGCACGGTCCGAGCAGAAAATACGGCATTTTGAATTTATGTACGGAGCCCAAAATCAGCTGGGAACCAGTCAACAGATGCATACACACGACATTAAAGTTGGTGACCAGCTTTTCTAAGCAGAAAATCTTCTGTGTTTGAACAAAGAGAAAAGAAGCACACAAGGTTATGATGAGAATGACTCCACATACCTTTATTCTTCGAGATAAATTGGCGTACTGAAATAATTCAGAAATAGCTAAAAATGATTATTCCCAGTGTCCTGGAATAACTGTAACTCAACTCATTTCGTTAATTTGTGTATGACTTTATAAGCACTCCAAAGGAGTGGTAAACCGAATTCTAAATGTAAACTACTCTTGTGATTTCTATAGCCTGTCTTGGGCAAAATTTTTACTCAGTATTTGAAATTGTATGTTATATTTTCCTATCATTATGCTATGTAAACCATAACTCCCGTGTTTTACTCCTTATATTTTCGTATTTATAACTTGTGTTTTTTAATCGTCCACATTATCAGATTTGGATGGAATGCATGTTGTGGAAATGGACACATTGAGGTGTCTTTATATTTGAAAAGGAAAGCCATTTTGCCGTCTGCAATGGATGTGAAAATAACGCGGCTTCTGTGCCGTGTTTGAGTGCGATGTTTCCTGAATAGGCTGTGTACGTGTAGCAATTATTTTATCCTTTTATGCATGGTCAAATGTTTTCGAAGGCCTTGTTAGCCTTGTAAACAAGTAACACTTTCGATGTTTGGTGAGAGAAAAAGTGCTTCTGGTTGTGTTTTGCCTGTCGCTGAAATTATCTCGGTTATTTATTTTGGCTTGTTGGAATACACGTAGCCTACACACGCAAAAATAAGTGGGATGTTACATCATTAGCGATGTTGACTTGGCGAACACTTTGGTTTCGACATAATCCTGATTACTTCAGCAATGTATTCGCAAATTTTGTGTATAGATATGAAAGGAAAGGAAAACTGAGGAAAGGAAGGTTAAAATGTTGTCATTGTTTAACATAACAGAAGACCAACAATGCATTTGTTTATAGATATTATTTGTGTGTCTGTATGGTATTTTTTAAAATGGTATTTTTATAGAATAAAGTTAAGTACTCGAAGATATGATCACGTATGGATCTGGGAAGGCTTTTATTGCGAGATTTCAATCAATACGTGCGGGATTTTTATTCCAAACCTTAGAACATCGGTAACATAGAATGTATGTACGAACTTCCGTTGTGGCATTTAGTCCCACGTAATTTATTGCAGCGCTGACTGAACTGAACGCTGGCAATCTGTATTGTCAAAGCTGAGAATACACTCTCGATTGAAGAGCTTTGAAAAGTACAATCGAGGGGTCTTGTCCCTGCTCGCTGCTCGCTTTCCGGTCGTTGCGCCCTGGGCCGCAAATTGTCACGAATACCAACAAGAAATTTACATTTTTGTCGAGGGGAATGGGGCGTCTCGGCTGATAACTGTGGGGAGACGCTCGTTCAACAAGCAATTGAAGCAAGATATGGGACGGAGAGAACCCCCGCCTTTGTACAGACTTCTGGGGGGGTGTTAGGTAAGTCTACAGTGTGTATAGGGATTGGACAGGTAAAGGGGGCACCCTTCCGTCCCATATCTTGCCTGGTATAAAAAGGGTTTAAAGCGAAGAGGGCCAATTCTTGACAGCCCGAGAGGAAAATTTGTGGCCAAAATGGGGACTCACGCAGCACGTTTATGAGAGAGCGCGTCCTCGAAAGCGGTCGACGGTGACACCGTGCGTGGCTCCTAGAAAGGTGCTGAGTGATTGCATTGTTTGCACTTCAGTCCCAATCAATCTGGTTGCATGTCAGGATATGAAACGCTTTAACACGGGTAGCTTCGCCGTGGTTCAAAATGAGCCTTTTGCGAGTTAAATTTGAAAAAATAAAACTGGTACACTGAGTTCTTTAACTTCAAATGAACAAAACAGTTTGGAATTCTCCATACTAAAGACACTACTTGCTATACCTCGTGACCCAGGGCAAGCTATTGCTTAATACGAGACGTCTTGTACCAATACACTGTTTTCAATGGATAAAAAGGGCACAGAGGCACCAGTCCATTCCAGAGACTATGCAAAACCTTGCCCCAAATCACGAGGTATAGCAACAGTATCTTTTATAGTCTGGGGAATTCCAATTGTTTCGTTTATGTGCAATAAGATAACTCTGTGTACCAGATTTTATTCAAATTTAACTCACAAAAGGCTCATTCACTGAGCTCTTTCGACGATGACGTTCGATGTGTCCAGCCATGTAGCTTATGATACCTCTTCTTTGCGCGGTTTTACTTTCCAAATGACACACAAAAGTCCTCGCCAGAGTTAAAAAGAGCACAAGGTGACTTCACAAAACAGCTAGAGTTCATTTTTTGTTTTCTGTACAATTTTCAGTTTCGCATTCATGGGTGTGCCCTCTCCCAGCTCAAGCGAGAGATTTCTCAGAGGGTAATGGGGGACTTGTTAGAGATTGATTCAGGTGCAGGATTAAACAACAATGAGTCATTTACCATCTGCGTTGCCTCGTTTAAATGGAACATTCGGTCTTTCAACGCACGGAACTATATAGTTACCGCAAGCTGCACTTCATAAAGGATCAGTCAACTTGGTATATGATATTTTGATGCATTTTAACACTTGTTTTAATGCTTCTTGTGAAAATTGCGTGCAATTTCATGTCTTTCGGTGTTCATCGTCATTATTACGTCATAATCTATCGGACAATGATTTTCCCTTTTCTTTTACTTTACTGCTGCTCTCAAATGCCCTAGAATGTTTTCTCACGGCAGCTCATCAATCTTTCGGTCTAACGAACACTAAACCAAATCCCTTTGATAAGTGTCTCAGAAGACAGTACGTGACATAATTCGATTTCCAGAAAAGAAAGGGAGCCCCTTATTACATTTTCAAGATTTGTTTTAGACTCACTGTTACTTGGGAACGATACCGTTGTCTTGGACAACGCGGTAATGATTTAACGGAACCCAAATAGAATAGTGCCGAGTACGTGGTTTCTGTGCTCTTGAGCTGTTTGAAGTAGAGCAATCCAGGTGGGGTTTTGACATTTTCACAATAACATTACACCTCAATGATATGACAGATTGTGGTATATTAATCATCCCAGCGCGTACTGAACTACGTGCGCCAAGAAGTACATTTTGTTGTTTTTATTGCAGTTAGTGCGAGCAACAAAGTGATCCCTTGGCAAAAGTCACGCATCAGACAATCTGCAATCATCGAAATATTTGCCTCTCTTATCGTGTGGGCAACGGTGTGTACACGTGCTATGCATTACGGGATGGTTTCAGCGTATAAAATCAACTGAAAACGAAATGGGAGATATTGCCAGAGAGTAGTCTCGGGCACCGTAACTGGGAACTATGGAGTCGGGCTGGCGTAGTGGGTTTTTGTTTCTCGCCTTCCACCTCTGTGGTCTGGGTTCGAATCTCGAATCTACATGCGCATTGGGTTTTCAGAATATTCCCCTGAGGTTTTCCTCCCACCTCTAAAACTGTAACCGCTTCTCACTGTCTCCTCTCTACAGGTTTCTTCAGGCTTGCGAGCTACAGTGCCTTGGGCGTTTTTGAGGAATCCTCGGTGTCATTACCAAAATAATCACTTTGGAGTGGAAAAACGAGGCGTACACACTATACTAAGAGGAGAGTGGCCGATTCGTGAGCACCAGCTTCGCTTGATGTATTGGCTTATCGGAAGGTCTTCAACTATGAGTCTGTCCAAAGTGCAGTGAAATGTTAAAAAAAAATTAAAAGGGCGCTATGTGCACTCCTTTTAAATCGTTTTAAAACCAAGCTTCAGGTTACTACGGCAAAGAAGATTAAGCCCGGGTGTTTTGATGAAGATGTAGTGTGCACGCTCATAGCCCTGGTTTGATAGAATGTTTGTTTCTGTTTGCGAAAAACGTTGAGAAACAACTTACCTTGTCTAATTAAGTGTAACTATAATCCCAATTTTTAGCACTTTAATTGGTTGCGTTTCTTGAGTGTCTGTACCTTGGCTGTTTATGTCTGGGTAGTTCCAGAAATTAGGGGTTCAAAAGTCTGACATTTTTGTGTCCTTGTTACATATGACTCTTGTTATTCGACGTGGAGATATCACCGGCATTGATTTCAAACTATTACTATTTGTTTGACAGATAATTTGCATTCATTCACCACTCTTAATAATTAGAAAATGTGTTCTGAACTTACAGAATAATATGTCCGATGTGACAGGGACACACACCGAAAATGGACCCCTAGATTCTGGAATTACCTGTCCACAAACAGCTCTGCTCTGCACACATAATTGGCAAGTAATTAATCTGTCAATTAATATTGGAGGCACAGCATGTTATAAAACGGTTAAGCCACGAATCCACGATGGCAAAAGAAATATGGTCTGCCGTCTTTGGACGTCAGAGTTTATCTCCCCTCTTTTGAGGGAAAGGTGCGCCATAGTTGTGCGGCTAGACGAAATCAGAGGAGAGAAACCCAAGTGGAAAGCAAGCGGGCCCTTCCCTGTTGACTATCTTAGGAGGTCACGACTTCGTGTTGTAGTCAAACCACGACATCGCGCGGTTGCCAGGTTCTAGGATCGTCAGCAGCCGCTCTAGCTCCACGTCAGCTGTCATCCCCACGCCCCCGACGACATCCACCTTAAATAGATGGCGTGCGCGTTCTCCGGCTAATTTCTGCACGGCCACTCGCAGCGGATCGGAGAAGACGCTAATTATTCCTGCCCGGCAAGTCTGTTTTAACTTCCCGAACTTCCCGGTTACGACAACCGGGGAATTAAGTGCTGACGTTTTGCCTCTGTGGTTCCTGTCGGATCGGTTTAAGCAGCGCGTCATCCGGTTTCATTGTTTTGATGCTGTCGAAACAAAATGCAAGGTATAGGACGAGCTCTCCCGGGTCGTGAATTCTAAATCACACGCTGTTAGATCTCTCTGCAAAGGGCGGAATGCCATTTAACATGTACAGTAAGACGCAGCGAGCTTTTGACTGATGGTGCTCTTCTGTTAGACAGTAGTCGTTAGGATGTGCAGCAGACGTTAAATTTCCTCTTAAGAACTCTTGCTTTATGAAAGAAGCGACATTGAATGCCTAGTGATCGTGACATCAACTTGCTTTTTCCGAATCGACAAGGAGCCAATCTGATGAGAGCAAAAACGTACTCATGTTTCATGACACCAATACTTTTTATAACACAGAAAATCGGTCAAAGCAAAAATCTCACACCCTAACTCGTAAGTGGCATAGAGTGAGATATTTAGAAATTAATGGTGCATTCGTTTCTCGAATGGCATCGGTGAAGGCAAGAAACGGGGAATTCGACACCAGACTTATGCAAACGCACCGCTGCTGTCTGGTTTGGCGAATTGCCAGACGGCAGTGACCTCTAGGCCTGCCTTTAATACTGCAGGAGAAATACTGGTTACCTAACGGCCAGCGAGTGCAACGCCGGGGTCTCTTCAGCGTCAAGGTGAAAGGTAGACGAACCAACTGAAAGGTTTGAAACTAAATGTGATCATTTCATAGTATTGGAGAAATGTGCAACGTTGATCGCAATTATAGATACCGTCTAGCATCCAGATCATGCCACATTCTGATTCGAGGCAACGCCATATTAACTGCGACGAGCGAGTGCTTTAGATGAATCACGACACCCTATTGGTCAAAGAGCTGTCGTGCAACACGCCCAGACCACCTGTCCACGCGCCTTATGCCACCCCAGTAATGGCTTGTAATAAGCCTCAAAAGACCAATAACGTTACCACTCTTCCATTTTCACCTTTCAGATGGCGACGCGCTTGTGTGTCTTCGAGTGTCTTCTCTCCGTCCAGTGGCTCGCAGTGGCCCTCATCAAACCAGGCTTGATGGCAAATATCCCAGGTAATAACACCGGTGTATTTGAAAATCTCATATATTTCATTTCATTTCCCGTGTAGCTGTGAGTTAGATTAGACAATGTTATGCATAGACTCTTTGAAGACAGTCGGGACAGCAGAGTGGACCTTCTGTACCTACTGCGCGGGAGGAAAGAGAAGTATCCCTGGCAAGTCTTGACCACGAACGCTTTCTGCGAAATGAAAATTTGGATAGGCCTATGTTCGCAGGGCATGTAACAGCCGGCGCTGCAGTCCAGACCATCACAAAGTCTTAATTTTCACGAGTCCAAGTCACATGTCGTTTCACAAGACAAGTCCTAAGGAAGAAAGTGTTAACGATGACAAAAGGTGTCTATTTGTCACAGCATATCTGAATAATGATTTCAGGCTGAATGACTTGTGATGGACTCGCAGGGACCACAACACCAGTATAGTTTGCCCAGCTGATTTTCAAACTTAAAATGTGCATAGCTTCAAACAAACCTAGAGCAAAGTCTTCCGTTAGTTCATTTTATCCCTGCAACCTCCGATTTTGTTCTGGTAAGGCGTTTCCTTATCACACATATGAAGACAAAATGAACCTTTTTGGCTCTGGATATTTGATTTCGAAGATACGTAAGCTGCTAATTCCTTCGTCCTGTAATATTACGCCCAACTGAAAATTGCAAAGACAAAAAACCACCAAAAAACAATGTTCGTTCTTACTTTCACTCTCGCCAAGATTGCTATTTTGCGCCTTCTACCGCAGAACCGACATGCCAGAGCATCCACCTCGTGACCGGAGCCCAGCCAGTCAGCCTCACTCCGGCCACCTCTCTAGCCGTCGGCGGAGACGGCACCGCCTTTTGCTGGTCTATCCGGCCCCCACCAGGCCAGCGGATGAGAGCCAGCTTCCTCTTCGTCGAGAACTACCCAGGGGAAGTCCGCTTCGACGCCGCTGACCCGGGCTCTCCCACGGAAGACCCCCTGGCGCCGGGGACGAGGAACCCCAACGCCATGTACGCTTCGTCAGAGCAACTGCACATGACGGTATTCCTCCCCGCCAACTCCAATGCAACGTTCAGTATCGACTTGACGTCGATAAGCAGAGATTCCCCAAGTGAGCAAAAAATATTAGTCAGTTTCAGCTTAATTTTTGGTTTACTTCAACCAACCATTAAGTTTACAACCACACGGGGATTCCTGCGAGTCTTATTTGAACTCGCATTGACAAAAATGGGTATTTACATTAAAAAGAATTTCAAAAGCATCAATTCTATTTGGTTATTAAAAAGGAAAATATGTGTTACTCAAACAATTATCTATTTCATTTTATTACGGAATTAATTTAACAAGGCAGCTCTATAGCTAGAGTTGTTTGCCAAAAATTAACCGCTAAGGAACAAACAAAATAAGATATTCCCGGCTATCTAAGTGTGAAGTGAAAAACGCACCGTCAAAAAGGGCTAATTCCTCTAAAAAGCCACACTAAGGAGTGAAAACCATCCCGAGAGAGTGACATTTCCACCATGCGATGGTGTAATCCTCGCAACGCGTACACCAGCGTGCAGAAGGTAAGATGGCGCTGACTGACGGCGATTTTTCTCTCCGCTCTTCAATTCTGCACACAGTCCACGCCGGTATCGCAATCGTTTATCTCTTTGTTTTTATTCCAAAGTACTCTGTGGGCCACTGGAACATCTTTGCGAGCGTGGGGCCGCATTCTGTGTCGCCGAGGACATCAGCTGTCTTTGCCTGTGGAACCCCGCCGCAGATTGCGGTAAGTACGCGGTCGCTGTATTAGCCAATCGACCCCAGAAGAGGGTCACATTCGAAAGGTAGACAGTAACCTTTTAGCAGCAGTCTCACCTGTTCATAGCCAGAGCTACACTCACATTAATGGTGTAATTAAAGTCTATTGAGCGCGTTATTCAAACCATGTACCGTTATCAGCTACACATTACCACGGCAAAGCACGCCTGTTTGTCTTTGTCCATCCTTTGTCGTTATGTGATCCAGAGCTACAGACGTTTTACATGACAGCCATTTGTGTTTTCCAGTCAGAGCTTTTATTCTATAGGGGTACATATATAGTGCTATCATGTGCTATCAGCCAGAAGCAGGAAAGATAGCTACCAGAGTACAACGTCTATCGTGATCTGTTCTTAACTCGGTTTGATTGAGAACTGACTTGTAACGCACTCGATTTCAGCACAGGCCTATGTGCCGTTTGGCCTTTGTTCAGATGTAGGCTCGTAACTTGTTCACGCTACAGGGACACAGGGTCCTGAGATTCAGGGGATACTCTTTGCAAAAGGGGGTCTGTAGCAGGAGTGCACTGCTTGGTTATCACCAAGGCAACATATTATGGAGTGACCTAGATTGAAACATGGTTGACAGTGTATTTGAGTGAATTAATTTCACCAGGGTACCAGTCACAAGTGACAATATAGGTTTTCCCGGCCAATGTCGGAAAATGTGTAAATTAATTTAGCTGTAGCTGCGTTCGTTTTCGAGCAAAATAGAATGAGCATTCAAATCCACAAATCTATTTAACAAATATAATTTTATTTCGATGAGGGTTTATACAGCCGTATAAATACATCGTTCAGTTTCCAATATTGCGCTGGTTTAGTATAATTATGTTGACATTCATTTTTGCGCAAAATCGAATGCACCTCTGCAGTCCTGCAGTCCTCTTAATCTGAGCTCAATCTCTTTCGCAAAATGCGCAGGCGATTCGCGCGAAGTGTTATTTAACGTGTTCCTGGTCAAGAATTAAAATTCGTTCGTGTGCAAACAAAAGTTACATTTTTAGAAGTGTTTAGTTAATTGGTAAAATGTTTGAATATCCATGATTGAAATAAACGATTCATGTTGTCTTTCGAAACATACCGACTACTGTAGGAAACCTGTAAACACCGGCGCTGAAGGAACCCTTCCTTCTTGCGTTTCAACTATAAACCTTATTTTTTTCACAGTTTGATAACAAATACACTATAAACGTTCATGAGGAACATTTTATTATCAAGCTGATGTTATGATCAGTGTAACTTTGTATATTCCAATCAAATTGAACGTACGTTTAGCAATTTTACATTACAGCAAATGAAAATGAATACTCACTTCCAAAGGGTCACGGTAAAAGACAGATTTTTAGCGAATAAGATTACACATTTGTTGTAATTGACAACGAATACGTCAATCCGATGTCCCAGTTACGTATTTGTAACCTCTGTGAAACTTAACGCACATTCATTTATTTGAAGGATGCAAAACGAAGCCGAACGCTTGTTATTGCGAAAATAAAACCGGGTTTTGAGTCGTTTTCAAATTCTACCCCAAATTTAATTTTTATTGTACAAATTAGATCGCAGGTTTTTGAAATCGGCCGGGAAAACCTGTAGTACGCGAGGTTTTCGTTCTGGTATAGCCTGCAGTGTGGGTGGACTATTTTTTTCTTCGCTGGGTAAATTTGCGTGCGTGACAGTCATTATTCCTTATTGCTGTCTATTGCCCCATTAAATGCACCCCAAATAGGCACGTCACTCCACTTCTTTCTAAGACCAATAATAATCTTTTAATAGATTGGCATGGTTACCTAGCACGGGAGAAATAAAAGTTACACGTGCCACTTGATAAAGACGCTGTCTCACTTACAAAGTGTTCACGGCGAATCACGGGTAATGTGTCTCACAGTGTCACGACGAAGGATAACAGGGTCTTCATCTCGAAGCTCTGCAGTCGTCACTATTATCTCCAGGAAGTCTTGAACTCCAACCAATCGCCCGTATCCTAGCAGCTTGTGTCCTCATTGTGCGTACTCCGAGGACAGCTATAAACCGCGCCTTTCGCCGACCCCCCTTCTTCTACTGTCAGTACAATTTAATCAAGCTGCGATCTTTCGGCAGAATCAATCATGTTCACCGCGCGCCGTTCAATTCCCTGAACTTCCGCTCGTGACTTAATTGCTTTTTCTGTCAAAAGTTCGGCTGATTAAAGACATAATGTAACCTCACTATTGTACACGATGCTGAACCGAAACACAATTAGGACGTTTTACCATAGATACGCTAACAAACAATTCTGTCAGGTTGCCGCAATCGGACGTACGTTTCATTTGTTCAAAATTTAATCATTGACTGGCTTACCAGACAAACAGCGTGCTGCAGTACAGTAAGTGCTGCTTGTCGCTTCATAAACTGGCTCTATCTTTGCTAATGTACCGTTGTTGGAGTTTTCCTGTCTTGTTGTAGCATCTGCTTGGGGCTATGTTGGTCTGATGTTTGTTTGTTTGTCTGTTTGCTTTTCCTTTTCCTGTTTGCTTCGGCATATGCATTTCTTTGTAAATCAGCTCACAGATCCCTACTGATGGTTCTTCGTATCTGATGAAAGCACCCGGCATTGCCAAGGGTTGCAGTTAAGAGACGCACTGCGTGGAGCCTTAAATCAAAATAAAGCCAGAATAAGAATCTTAGGTTATCACTTTCTATCCTTCTTGAAGAGAAACACCCCCTCATTGGTTGAAAAGAGCAAAGTCGCCGACGGATTTATTGTTAACTCTACAGCCCAACCTGTCGGTGTGTATAATGATATCTACATGCATGTTGCATCATATTGGAAACGTATTGTCATTATGGAAATATAGGTTGATTGATCGACTGGAGTGTTGGTTGGCAGCGATGCAACCGTAAGTCGTGCATTTCAAATCGTTAGTCATTTGTGTGAACCTGCAAAGCTCAGTTCCTGCTAAAAGGGACTCCGTTGCTAGGAAGAGTGCTCGGTCCCGCTTGGGGTCGATAATACGACAGTTGTCTTTTCGAATTCCGCAGGGGTGGAGAGTCAGTTCAACGCGTGCAGAGCTGTTGCCTTAGAAAACGATACCACCATTTCCGAAACTGGACAAGTATTCGGTTTGCTGCGTCACTGGGAAGTTTACATCCCAGGCGACGCAGCCTGCTGGTTTATCACCGGCCCCTGGGGACTGAGGATCGAGGTGACGTTTACGCGTCCCGTTGACCGGTTTCACGTCGTCGTCCTGCAGCCCGAACTATTCGATACCCTGTTCCCGGTTCTCGACACCGACACCGTGCCGAATACTATAATGTCTTTCCGATCCAGCGTCGCTGTTTTGATTGGTCAGGGCAGTGACAAGACAACAGGCGTTGAGTTTCAGTTGTCGGTAGAAGTAATCGACAATCAAGACAGTGAGTAAATAAAATCTGCCATTTTTAGCATTAATAATGACATTAATGACTAAAAATTTCACAAGGTGTAAATTAATGTTTTAATATGTCGACTCTCCAAGTATACCGGTGCTCATTCGTCTACAATACGAGCGATTCACAATAGTGCGCCCCCAAGAGTTTGCATTGTGTTGGCCAATCACGATACACGAAATCTGTCGAAGGGTCGACAGATTTGGCGCGTTGTGATTGGCCAATGAGTTGCAAACTCTTGCAGGTGCACTATTGTGAATCGCCAGTATTGGATTCTTTTCAGATCCGTGCAAGTCTGACGAATTCCTGTGTTCCGCTTCACTATATGCGATCTGCTTTGCCGAGGAGGTCCAGTGTGACAACCTTCGGAGCTATAACTCCACAGGTGGTTGCCTTTGGATTTTCTTACTTGAGCTGAACAAGTTTATACAGTGCTTAAATTTATCAATTTAGGTATTTTTTTTTCAAAATTAGACGGGCAGGAAGATAGAAAAAATAAACGCCACCAACTGAATTGAATCTCTAGAGCGAGGTCAGGCGCGGGTTCGGGGCTGGGGCTTGGGTGGGGATGGGGCTGGGATGACCCCCCCCCATAATTGTCATCTGTGTGTATGTGTGGGGGGGTACGTCCAAAGTTTGGAAGAGCCCTTGAAACCACAAACACGTAGGGGCCTTATTTGTACCAATGGCGATAACATACCTCCCCCTTGTGCGAACAGTAAATTCCCTGGATCCTCCCCCAGCAGATTCCTGGGTCCCCGCCCCTGGAGGTGTGGAAGACGTTCTACGTGTAAAGAAACGTAGCGTTCTCGCAATCATCACCATGAAACGACAACTTGCGACAATTCCGAATACTTAAACCGTGTGTACTGACTGTGTCGTGTCAAATGGTAACCATGATTAGAAAGCGATGACAATTTATCATATTTTATACTTCGTAGGTTTATATGGCTGTGGATCGTTTTCGGTGCACCTCAATGAAACGCAGTGGTATGTTGTAGAGTTTCCCCTGGACGATCAAGGGTCACCGTGGGTCAGCGAGTCAGCAGGCACCCAAGGCACAAACTGCACCTGGTGGCTGTACGCGAAGCCAGGCCAGATCATCAAAGTCGACTTCAATCGATTTGATCCGTACATAGCCAGGGCCAACGTCGAGTTGGAGGTCGGAGTGCTCGACGGCGGCGGGGCCGGGACTGTGGTGGCGACGTACGGAAAGATAAGGGAGGCCAGTCGAGCTTTGAACGCGTCTCGGGCGTGGATACGGCTTCGGGCCGACGATCAGACGATGCTCCAGCTGAACCTGACGGCGGTTGATCCAGGTACGTTGCGCGAGCGCCGTGTGAGAATTAAACTGCGAGCAAGGTTGCTCAGTGGATGGCTCGTTGTCGCGAGGGCCAGGGAAGGGTAAATCGTGCATTCTGAGCGCTGTGGATGCCTGTAGCAAGTTAGGGTGCCACAGGTCCTGGCGACCAGTTTTCGATTACATGTGTACAAATGCGGTGCGCTTTGTGAGCAAGAAACAAAAAGTGAACCAAAAGTGACAAACATTTTACATTTTGTCCACTTATGGCATACGTAGCTGTGCACAGAAAACCGCGAGTTTCGAACATTTTGCAAACTGTGCGCACCTGTTGGCATTGTATACGCAGTTGCAATTTTCCTACAAAGATGGCGTCCAATGAGAGGGATCTGTAGTGGCTCTATCTACAGTCCCAACCCTCGCAAGGATCTAGATATTCTAGGTTTTAAATACTCTAGATCACAGCAAAGCACTGGGCATAAGGGTCGCTGAATGGCGGAATGAAACAGGCTGGAGATTTTGAAAACAAACGAGGGGTGCCGAAAAGCATAACTCGGAATTTAGTGAAATGGACTTTGAATAGAAAACCTCGACGATGAAAATAATGGCTTATCAAGTATTGACAAAAATGTGTAAGTATGTAACTGAATCAAAACTGGGCAGCAACCGTATCTTGCAAAGACAGACAAAAATCCTGGCTTGGTGCATGTGAACGATTCTATCGTCAAAGGGCAAATGAACACCGATTAATAAATTTGGCATTATTACCGGTCTGCCGACCTATTGTCGTAATTGATCTGATGTCCACTTGTCGCAGCTGTTGTTTGCTCTTCATCACAGTGCCGTGCAACGGGAGCGCCGAGTTCCTCTGTCGGTCCGGAATCGAATGCATCAGCCGCGCCAAAGCCTGCGATGGATTGCCGGACTGCGCTGACAAGTCGGACGAATTTGGATGCGGTAAGACACAGTTCCCCATCGCGTGTTTGAGGCCCCCCAAAAAAACATTATGGTTGACAGTCATGTTTTGTATCGGGTTTTGGCGCCACTGACTTCATAATAAGAAATTGAAGTTCTTGGGATGTGATAGTGGACTCCTTTCATCAAGTTTGGTCGGTTCATATTGCAAAGGACTGTGACTTTAATAGTCACACCAACTGACAACGTCCCACGAAAACGGGAGAAAAGTGACGAAAAACATTTTAGAGATTCTTCTTGTAGCCAGGACAGAAATCAAAACTTCTTCGAAGGCGAGTTTACGCCTTAGGGCAAATGTAAATGCGAAGGGAATTCGAATTTCTCCTTTATCTGTGATGTGTTGAACTTTTGTGAACTCCTAGCACGAACATTTTGACCTGACGTCACTGTTTCGCGCTCCAATACAAACTGTCCATTCCTTACATAGATTTGCAGTGTTGTCTAATGTTTCAAAATAGATAGCTTTTTCTGGCTAAATGATGTAAGTCATCCACGTAGGAAAGCGGAGTACATGTCTCTCTGCCGATTGGTTTCATTTGGTTAACACTTTTGACCTTTATTTTGAATGACGTGTAGGACGATGCAGTCGGGAGGAGATGCACTGCGGTGACTTTATTGGCACGTGTGTGCCCGGATCGGCTATCTGCAATGCCAAAGAGGATTGTCTCAATTTGTACGACGAGCTCGACTGCGGTAAAGTTCTCATTACATGTTGTCCAATCCATAAGCACAGAGTATCCGCCCCAATGAGAAGCACCCCCTCATCGGTTGAAAAGAGCCATGCTGGTCGGGAGTGATTTTGTTGGAAGGAATGCGACGAGGCAAAATCCTTACGGATTACAAGTTTTTTGACGAGAATCCGTTGCTTCAATCAAACTCAGCAGATATTTGTCAAGGAATTTGGTTTATTGGTTTGAAAAACAAGGCAGCGAACCAAGGGACACCAATTTCGTAGAATAAAGTTAACAAAAAAGTCAACCGTTGAGGCAAATCAGGGCAATCACGTAGCTGCATGGTGCATACTTCAATGTTTTCACGACGGTATACTTCTATCAACAATTTATGTGAAAATGGCATGGGTATCAGTGACACGACGGGCTTTAAAGTTTTCATAGTTTGGCTGCGTAGTCTGTCCCCGTGTGAGAGGCGTACGTAAACATGTTCAGGATTGTCTCTGAGAGGAAGTGTCTAACATAACATCAATTGCTATATCGCACTGGTCATCCAAAGTGATCGCGGACAGGTTGCCTTTTAGACTTCTAGAAATAATCTATAACTCTGCAAGCCTTTCAAATTCATCGGTTGTTACATAAGTCACTCGAGATTCCCTTTTTGTGATTTTGAAATAGGTTTTTGTGGGCTTTCGATGTTTCATCTCCGCCCCAAGGCGCCACTCTATCTCCGCGCCCCTGTCATTGTGCCCAACACTAACGCCGCCACGTGCGTCTGGCTGCTGCAGGCCTCCGACCCGGGTCACCGGATCCTGATCCGGGCCCTGGAGTACGTGACGGAGTCGCTCAGCAAACTGGCAATCGGCACCGGCCATGACCCCATGAGCCTGTTGGGCACCGAGATCGTTCGGAAGGACAAGGGTGTCTTCCCCGCCGGGTCGCTGGTCGCCACGGCCGACAAGGCCTGGGTGAAGTTTACGATCTGGGGGAGCAGAGGCGACAACAAGGTCAATAACTTCGTCTTCGAGCTGACGGAAGTCAACCACACGGGTAAGCGTCTGGAACCCGAGGCTACCGGACAAGGCCACTGACAAGTATGAAAGCACCTCCATTCAATCAAATCTATGGAAATCGAACATACACGATATATCACACAGTGCACTTATCTATATTCTTAGTCGTGAAAAGTCTTAACTCTCCACAATGCGTGTTGATGTATTCCCGGAAATTTACCATAGTGAAAGTGATGGGCATTACAACTACGTGTACGCATGTGCCATTTTAACGGCTACAAAAAAAAAAAAGTTGTCAAACAAAAGATTAGTTGCAATTATTATCTTAAATGCTTCATAACTGCCAAGTTAAGATACCACGGGGCTGAGTAGATTCCAATGAGCCTGTATTGGGCTTAAGCTATAATATCCACGAAAAAAATTTCAACAAAGACCACTGACTGCAAGAAGGGGATTTCACAATCCTCTTGTACTCCAAAACATTTTCATACAGATGTTTTTTCAGTGTTTGGAGCGGTTGAGTTCCCTTAGCATGTTGCCAAAGGAGATATCGCGAAGCTACAAGCTGGGAGCGTCTGGGTGCTTACCAACCATAAATACAGTGCCCCACCTTCAAGGGAAGTCATTGGAGCTGGTTTAGTTGAATTGGGTTGTTGATCAGTTGTGTTGTTTCTTTCTTGGACAGTTGAATGCAGGGAGGACGAGTTTCCTTGTTCACATGGACTACAGTGCGTGCCCCTCGCTGCGAGGTGCAATTTCCTCAGGGACTGTGACGACTTTTCGGATGAGCTTGGATGCGGTAAGTTCCTTCCCTGTGGATGCCACAATGAACTAATTTTATCATTGTGAAAGGATTTTAAAGGTGACGTTGTTGAGCACTGCGTTATCACCCCCCTTTGGAAAGTTCATGTAAGCCGCCAGTTCATTCAAATTCGCCAACAATCGATCATGAGCAGAAGCACCCCCTCATCATTTGATGAGAGCCATGCTGGAGAGCGTTATAGCGACGCCACCGTATAGCGTGCAGTTCATATAGTCATTTTAGAACCACCAAAATGGAACATCCATTGTTAGGAAAATTGCGCCCTGTGTTGGTCCAGCTTGGGACTCATACTGCACATCATCAGACTGGACTTCAAGTGAACGCTGTGAACAGACTTCTGGAGGGAGGAATCACTGTGTTACGCTTTATACGTCCCTCTAAATCGTGTTAGGGAACCCGACTTCCAAATGGCCTCTGCGGAATTTCTCGGCAAAGTCTTGCATGGATCTTCAAAGATTCCATGGCTTTTCAAACGGGGTTGACCCACTGCTTCCACCTGCTTCGCTTTATTTTTTCTCTTTCCTATTAGGTGAATGCCCGTCCTCAAAATACCACTGCGGGTATGGTGAATGCGTCGAGCATAGAGACATCTGTGATTTCAACGTGGCCCAGTGCAGCAACACCATGGACGAATTCGAATGCTGTAGGTATCCCTTCTCTTTTTCCGAAGAGTGGTCATTACAAGACACCTTCCAATTTAAGCAGCGGTCATTTCCTTCACCTTCCACATCTCTTTTCACCCGATCCGGCTACTCATCGCTACTTATAAGCGAGGCCTGTGCAGCTAAATAGCCATGCTCTAATTGAGATGCTAATATATTATCGTGTGATGCAAGACCGTGGCCTTCTGCATGCAAACTTTCGTGACGCCGACTAGCCTCACTTATCAGTGTGCCACTGTATTGCATTATGCGACAATATGTTAAGGTCAAAGTTCTTGCAGGCTATTTTGCTGCACAGGGGGCTCTATTCGGGGATCGAATCCGGCCAAGGAAGACCCGTGAAATGGATTTCCAATCCCAAGGATTTTCCCCAGAATTTTAGCCTTGCCTCTGCCTTTAAACATGAGCAGCACCATTTGACACCTTACCGGGCCGTGGCGTTCCATACCGCGCCTCGCCCTTGCCCTGGGCCCCGTCTTTCCCTGCTTTGCCTGCCTTTCCCCTGGTTAAATTTCCGGTCGCACCCCTGGTCTGCTTTATGCACAAAGTTACAACACTGGAATGCCCGCGTTCTTAGAGACTCTTCACAAGACTCTAAGAGATCTTCTCGAATATTGCAGTCTCTGTTTGCGGACCTAGTTTCATCAACTTAACGAGCGAGGCTGAGGTCACGGTCCGTCTCACCGTCCCTGCGTTCTACCACTACTTCTGCGGCTGGTTAGTCGCCAGTGATCCCGGGACTGTCATCTACGTGAACGTCATCGCGGTGGACCAGGAGGACCTTCACTACCTCAACGTAGAGGATGACTCGCTGACTGACGCCCCGTGGATGGAAAGTTACGCAAATCTTGCCGGCACATCCTTCTTCACCCGAGGGAATGAGGCCATGATTAGATCCATGACGCTCAGGGATACCAGTCGAGCAGCAAGTCTGGAGTTGAACATCAGAGCTCAGGAGACATCAGGTATAATAATAGAGGCTTTGCGTTGTGGCCATCTTGGAGGGCAGTTCTTTAGTTCCCATAGGAAAGCCTCCTCCGTGCATACCCTGTGGAACAAAAAGCACTGGCCTGCAAGATGGCAGCCATGCAAATCCTCTGATGGAAATAAGTATCGAAGGAAGAAAACCAGTGAACGATATTAAAAGCTTAATAATTCAAAATGTTGAAAAGTGTTGAAATTAAAGACTCAAAACGATTAAAAAAAACAGGTTATTTAACATAGCCGAATTAAGCAACCACTTTTTAGTGCAGGCCTCGGTGTGCTTACATAAGATATCATTACGAAGAAACTACTTACAATCTATGCAGTTGAAATGTTCCCCAGTGTCAATTTTGTGGTTACCGATGGCCGAACAACACCTTTCTGTTTTTACACTGACAGGTGTCTGTGGCATTAATCAGATCTTACTGACAGAGCACAATGCCTGCCTCTCCCTGCAAGCGCTTTGTGACGGGAAAGCCAGTTGGATGGACTTTTCGGACGAGATGAACTGTGGTAATGTTGAGCTCGTTTCTTCACGTTTTATGGTATGTTGGATTTCAAGTGTTTAGTTTTGTCAGTGCATGTCGTGGACACTCGCTGGCGTAGCTCGATATTGGTTGGCCAGTTGTATGAGAGCAACTACAGAAGAGAACACTTATTCCAATTTTAGATCCACATCCCACCTTGCATAGTACCAAACTCTGTTCCACAGCGGAGATGATCTGCCTGGTATCGGAGCTCAGTGAAAGGTTAGCCGTTATTTGCTTTTCTCCTGTTAGATACCTGCGGTGGATTTAGCGTAGAGCTGTATGCGGACTATGCCGTCTTTCTTGTGGCCGAATTCGACAGTGAATCGGGACAGGGTGCTTTTGAGATTCACCGCAGCAATCGGTCTGACCCGTTGCCGACGCAGCACCTGCCTGCTGCTGAGGCAGTCGGTCGGGCTGAGTTACCAGCCCGATTCGACTGCTTGTGGAGGGTCACGGCTCCGGCCGGGACACGTCTGGAGGCTGTGGTGAGGACCTTTTCCCACAACGGCCAGGGACTGAGTCTAAAGTTCGACGACGGGGAGGCGGCGCTACCGACGGCTGCATCGCTCCTGGTAGTTCGCCACGAGACTGCTGTGCCCGCCAAGCTCTATTTCAACGGCTCCAGCCTCTGGGTTCAACTCATTAACGAGGGTGTGGACTTCCTGGAGCAAATGGAGGTTGTACTCACAGCTCACATGATTAATGGTATGGATAGCACTTCTGCAATGAATGTCAGTAACCACTTCATTAAAAAAAACACCTGTCATTATCAATGGTGTCACTAATTCCATCGTCACCACGTGTCATAGCCATGATCACTGTGTCGTGGACAGCAGGTTCCTGACAAGTACACGGTCAGGTAATCACAACTTTCCAGGTCGTCCCCGTCGACACGTTTGTCTGTGTTGTCATCAAAAGAAACACCCACGTCACAAAGTCACCTTTTCACCATTTTGTTTATCGTCATCCTGGCTCTAGTCGACGGAGCGTGAAATCCAACTAAACAAACAAAGTCTCTTTGGCTTATTTGACCGATATAAAGTTAAAACTATACTGGAAATATATGCCAGTGTAGTTCTCCAATGAGTAAACAACGGAGAACTGATAATTAATCGTTGGAAAGTACAAGATGGCTCTTTTCAAATCTGACCCACAACAGGTCATAATTTGACCCGGGAAACGATCAGGCCCCATGGGACCCAGATTCTGGGTCAGTCTGACCCAGGAGTTTTTAGAGTGTATATCTTGCCAAAAAAGCGTTTCCTTCACCTAAAGCGGGTCATGATCTTTACACAGAAAGCGTACTTTTTTGTGTCTCCTTAGACTGTGGTGATGGGCATTTCCAATGTCTGTCTACTTTGGCTTGCATCGATATCGCTTACCGCTGTGACGGCATCAGTAACTGCCTTCAACACGAAGACGAACTGGGATGCGGTAAGGATTTCAGTTTCCTTGTGTCGGGTTTATACTATTCACATTTTGAAAACAATGCCACAGGATATAGTCCGGCGAAAACTGTCGAGAGACGCATTGGGTCGACAGATTTCGCGTGTTGCGATTGGCCAACGAGTTGCAAACTCTTGGAGGCGCGCTACTGTGAAACTTCCATATTCCTCCGGCAGTGAACTGTACCACACGCTTTGTATTATGAAGTGAAACGCGCCGCACATACAGTACCCGAATGTCTCAAACTTCACACCTATACAGCATTTTGATCAAAATGTCCTTGCAGTCTTGAAGTCTAATGTCCAATAGAGAAGGAGAAACACTCCCTTTATACTTCAGATCTGTAAAACAAACACACAGAAAACGGTTCTCAATCTTTAACCATAAATATCCTGAATCATCTGATTTCGCGTACATCCTCGGGGGTGAGGGTTAGGTTAGATAGTTTTTGACAGGGTGAATTAGCCTTGGACGTCTTTTGGGAATTTTGATCATCAGCTAATGCATGTCATTTTTCCCTTGAAGGTCAGTGCGCAGTCAACCAATTTGAATGCATTCCTGGCGGGAAGTGCGTCCTGCAGAGGTATATTTGCGACGGTTTAAACGACTGCGGTGCTTTCAACGACGAGTACGGATGTTGTAAGTCTTCTCCTGATTAGATTTCCAAAATGAAGTTCTCGTCTTGAGTTCACCAGCACATTGCTTTTTTATATAACCGTGAACATAAACTTAATTCTATTAGTTGAAACGGGTAAAGTCATTCGTGTATTGAAGTAGTGTTCGAGTCCCTTCACAAGTCCAGTCACAAGTCCCTTCACAAGACCAGTCACAAGTAACAGGGT
Source organism: Acanthaster planci (assembly GCF_054643075.1). Classification (NCBI taxonomy): domain Eukaryota; kingdom Metazoa; phylum Echinodermata; class Asteroidea; order Valvatida; family Acanthasteridae; genus Acanthaster; species Acanthaster planci. The sequence goes on along the minus strand of NC_141797.1, from coordinate 8,477,650 downwards.
GAACAGTGACAAAAGAATGCTTCTGTCACCGCTCATTTGAATACTTGTGAATTGGCCTAGGACTAAATGACTTGTGATGGACTTTTGATGAACTTAAAGGGACATCTAGAGACTTGTGGTGAACTCGAAGCAACACTGGTGTGTTGCTAATACTCTCTCCATACAGACTCCGACGCAGATTCTCGCGTTAATTTGACGCACAACGCGAGTGCTTACTCCCTCGACCGCCGGGGGATCCACGACGACAGCGCCTGGGAGGTGGTGTCCCCGGCCGAAACTCGGATCCGGGTCACAGTAATGTACCCAACCAGCTGCACTTTGATCTTCGGGGAGGGTCCCTACAGCAGGTACGTCAACTCCACCGACGGGTTCCGGACGGTCAGTCCGTCCACCAGCAACTGGACTTACCCGCACACGGTGACGTCGAATGGCCCCAGATTATGGGTACTGGTCGAAGACTGCTACTACCCATTAATCAACATGGGCTTTTGGCTACAGTTCGAGGCATTTCTGGAAAAAGGTGGGTAAAGTCAGATGAAAATCCTTGGTAAGAATGCCAGATAACCCACTCTTTTTATCACCACTATAGACGGTAGTGATAGCTTAATAGCGATGTTCTAGTAAATCGTTACTAGATCAAGGAAACATTTGATAAGACAAACTGTTTCTTCATTATGTAGCCTTGTTTTTCCCAGTTCACATCAAGCAGATATTTTGGGTACGTTTGATGTCGAATCCTCCATCCCTCCCTCCCCCCCAAAAAAAATTGGTTCATGTTATTTATCCCCCCGAGACAGATTGTCCGATCGGGTCTTGGGCGTGCAAGTCAGGAGCAACTTGCGTAGAGCTGTCAGCCTGCTGTGACGGACGAATCGACTGCCCAGAACACGAAGATGAAGTTGGATGCGGTAAGAATTCTCCTGCCTTTAAAACCCAACGTACGCAAGAGAGGCAGTTATATCCCTTTATTTGGAGGTGTGTGATTTTTCCAGTGTCTGCCGTATTGAATAAAATATCAAAGCTAACCGTTAGGTGTGTCACTTTGGTGTCGAGTTGCCGTACAGATAAGTTGAGTGCGTTGGTTTTGTTTGAAGGTTAGTTGGTGGCGAGTTGTTCGACAGCTCATTTGAGTGTGTTGGTAAAATTTGGAGGTTAGTCAGCATGGAGTCATTCGATGGCTCAGTTGAGTGCGTTGTATATTTTGAATGTTAGTCAGTCATGGCTGTTTTCCAGTAACATGGATGAAGCTAGGAATCCTTTTGGAGGCGTCAGGCTCGTTGAATCCTGTTTCCACGCACGGTTTTGTATTTAGAGCAGGTGAAGACGTAAGAAAGTGCATGGAATTATTACTGCTGTACCTACCTTGATGCACCTAAACCAGTCCCCAGTAAACGCTCACCGCGTACAAATAATAACCCTTACAGGATGTCATCATCTTTGTGTTATTACTGTAACAGTTACTTCACTCTTCTACTGGTGTTATTTTGCTTTTATCAGAGCGGGGGGGGGGTGATTCCACCCCCAGATCTGCGCCCTGGTGAAGGCATTTGGTCTTGTCTCGTGTTGGCGGGTCTTTTTGTCTGTCTTTCGCTAGCCATGAACCGGAAAGTCACGCTGTTTGCTATAATGAACCATTTTGACAGGTGCCTGTGGCGAAGGTGAGTTTTCTTGCCCTGTCGGAGGAGAGTGCCTACCCCTCAACTCCATCTGCAATGGGCGTCTAGACTGTGAGGATGGAACGGATGAAAATGGTTGCGGTACGTGAGATCATACCCATGGTAGTTCGATATACCTAGTCGACCACTCGGGGCCAATGTACACGACAGTTTTCAGTCGCTTTACTAGTTGCTGATATGGCACCACTTACTACAACGTGTATATATTAGGAAGCAAAGACCGCAGTCTAAGGATCATTTTCGCCTTACGGAGCATATTCGCCTTTAAGCAGGAGTACCTCCTCAACGGTTGAAAAGCTTTCGCCATGTTAGTGGGAAGGGTTCATTTGGCTGGCAGTGACGCGACTACAATGCATGCATTTCACAGTCGTTCGTGAGCCAGTGAAGTGCAGTTCCCACCAAAGCAGCCCCGTTGTTTGGAAAATTGCGCCCTCTTGGTCCCGCTGGGGGCCCAGAGCATACCACAAGTCATTAAACCAACAGTCTTTGCTAACACTTGGTACCTTATAACGACGCAGGGCCTTGTGGAGACACCTTCTTCAATCTTACGGATACCTCGCCGGTCACTCTAACCTCCCCGGCCTGGCCCAACTATTACCCGGACGGCGTCCAGTGCACGTATCTGCTCCAAGCTGAGCTGGGCCTCCGGGTCATGATAACTTTCCTGACCTTTGATACAGAGCTGGGCTACGACAAGTTGCTCATGGGCAATGGCCTCGACCCGACGGGTGACGTTATTCTTGAGCACAGTGGGTGAGTTTTCGGTTTTCTTCAGAAAATCGAGTGCAGTTGGCACCGTGACAGTATTGTGCCTTTTTAAGATATGTCAGCAACTACATGTATTGCAAACTCTCTGTCCAATGACTTTAATTTTTTTTAAAGTCTGTAACGTCTTCTTGTATTTCAACCAACTTTGCCACTTAAAAGACGATATCGAATGGGTAAAATATCCCTTGCCTCAAAAGAATGAAATAATTGAAAGAAGTAATCTTCTAGGGTTAATGAAATACTTTACACGGCCGCAAGATATCAGGCACTGAGAAAATCTATTATTATAAGCACAGACTGTTTTGTATGTCTGAATGGTCACTCAATTATTGACCACGAGTTTTCTCTCTCACAGCAACATGTCCCCCTCGAGGGTGGCTTCGAAGTATCACACGATGTATATGCTGTTCTCGTCGGACGCGCTCTTCACACATCAAGGGTTTGAGCTCCGAGCTGAACAGCTCCCCCAAGACCAAGGTAAAGTCTGGTTTCCCTCTTGTTTTAGTTTTGAAACCAAGACACAGCGAGGGACCCAGCGAATATTAGTGCAACGAACGTTTGCGATAAAGCTCTCAGTGAGCCCCTGGATTCCACGTTTCCACGTTGAGTTAACTGGTGCTGTTCAGAATGCTTATGAACTTCAGTTGCAACACCGGCACCCAATTCGACTACCCACTGCTAGGGCTTGCACACCAAATATGCCATGCTATAAGCAGGTTGGTTTAAAAGGATCGTAGCATGGACTACGTTCGGCACCTTTGTAAGCTACCAGTTTTAGCTTAGGCTGCATCCGAATCTCTTGTCTAGAGCTAGGTCTAGGTCTTCGCTCCATTGGAAATGCGTGGAGACGCGCAGACAATAGACCTAGCCGTAGCTCTGGAAGCCCGTTTCGGACACGGCCTTAGCTTGTGTACCGCAGCAGTGGCTCTCTGTTGTGTGGCAAGTGGGGGCGCTTTTCATGCCACACTTACAAGTGTGCTGAACGTAGTCCATGCTACGATCCTATGATACCAACCTGCTTATAGCATGGCATATTTGGTGTGCAAGCTCTACTTATAAGTAGCAGTGGGTGGTCGGATCGGGTGCCACCGAAGGGGAGACCCAATTTCAGGTTTTTATACCTCCCTCACCGTACAGCCTGGAGCAACTGTATGGGGATACATGATGTACTTTCCTATAAGAAAATTGTTCTTGAGGGGAGACTAGTCTTCTCGCCTTGTGGTAGCTTTCCCCAGTTGAAATTTTGGCGGATTTAAAATTTACGGAAAACTGGTTAACCTCGGTTAGTTTCGTCCTCTTTAACAATTCTCCAAACTTTTTTTCCCCGGCAGTTTCTTGTAAAACAGGGGAGACGGCCTGTGACTACAAAGACTTTATTTGTGTCGGTGAGAAGGCTGGGGAAGTGTGCCCAGACTGTGAGTAACAGGTGCAACTGTTCCAGCTTGTTTCAAAAGGGGAAAAAGATTTCTGATTGGGTAATCACCGTGACTTGGGAATTTTTTCCGAAGAATGCTTGTCCAAACAATAGGATAACAACACGGAACATCCACGATTGCAGGTATTTACACATAATAGGGTACTGCCATTGACATACCTGTGAAAAGGTTTTGGGTTTGGGGGGATCGTTTTCCTCGAAATGTGGTTCACCTTTTCCACCTTTTGGAAATTACCGAAAGTGGCGTTGTTCCTTCCGGTGTGGCAACTGTGACATATTTGCTTTTGACCCCATTTTCCCTGATGGTTACATCACTAGATCCATTCCTAATTCCATTCCAACTCCGTTCCCGAAAACAAAAATGTTGTATGTCCACAGATGATTACTTATTTGGAATTTTCCAGAGCTTTAACTGCTTTTTGATATTCCCAGAAAGGTTCCTCGTAAGTTTGTCGATGGACTTTAAATTGGCAACTTTGTTCTTGCAAGCAGTTCAAGGTGATGGGGGCTTGGACCCAGGGAAAATTGAAGTTATTTTTCTCGTTCGACTTCCTTAGTGGATTGCGACTCCGACGCCGTAACTTTCCTGGGCGATGAGGTCCACGTGAAGTCGCCCAACTACCCGAAGCCCTACCCGGCTGGCCTCTACTGCAAGTGGGCAGTGCAGCCCACCCGCGGCACGGGCCCAGGCACGGTGGTCCAGGTCCTGGCGTTCTCAACCGAGGTCGGCGAGGACGTGGCCCGGCTGACCGGGCTGAACTTTCACGGCGAAGAGCTTACCTTCGCCCTGGCGGGGACCACGAAGATCCACTCCATCCTCTTCAACTCGTCGGTGGAGGTGACTGTCCGCTTCCAGACGGACTCAAACATCCAACTCACTGGTTACCACATCCGCTTCAGCAATGTCGACTTTAACGGATCAACGGGTAATGATATATTTTACTTTGGTTACGGATTCGCTGCTGTAGGCCCTATGTCGTACTCACTAATAACGTGGGCTCACAGCTGGACCAAGGGGGCGCGATTTTCCTAGCAACGGAGCTTCCTTTGGCAGGAACTTCATTTCGCTGGTTCACGAACGACTGTACTTGCACTTCCTGTGCGTCCTTACCAACAAAACGAACATTCCGAACAAGCATGGCTCTGTTGAACCAATGGCGGGGTGCTTCTGCTCCAGCGGATTACAACACTGTAACTTTTCGAAACTAACACACAGCAAGTTTCTGTGAGATTTTTCACATACCAGTAAAAACTGAAAAACTCTGGTGTTTATCGTTGTCCATGTCCTTTTGAAATTGAGGGTGTTAAAGAACGCCAGTGTTTTGTAAAGCGTTTGTACGTAGGCCGTTTGTTCCTTTTATCAGTCTGTGGTGAAAAAATGAACAGAAAGACTTAACATTGGTGTCTGTGTTGCTTAGACTGGTGCACCAACAACCAAACCGAATTCCTTTGTGAGGACGGAGCTTGCCTTGCGGCTTCGGCTGAATGTGACGGCTTCCAGGATTGCCTGAAAGGAGAAGATGAAAGTGTTTGTGGTAAAGTGTAATTGACAAAGTGGTGTCCTCTTGTGCCCACCTCCGCCATCTTTCAAGATTTGGATGATGCAAAACCGTTTTTCTGCTTTAAATATAATTTTGTTTAAGTTGAACATAATAAGTAAGCTCAGAGGCGGTTTGATATTTAAAGACAAAGCCTGAAACGGAAAGTATTCGAGATTTGAGAAGCATCTTACGATAGCAAATAATGACTCAGGTGTAAATGCAATGTGTCAGGCCCAGTTGAGCAATTTCACTTTTACGTACCTTCTGAGGATATCATCTCCAACCTCTTCCCAGGGTGTCTACCACAAGGTTTTTTATTTCTTAATTATTTTACGGCTTCTTTCTTATTTCAGATGAAGTTTACTGTCCGTCATCCTACCTCTGCAGTGGCACACGGACCTGCATTCTTCCGCAGTCTGTTTGCGATGGCACGATTGACTGTGAGCAAGGCGATGATGAGGTCAAATGCGGTAAGGGAAACAGTTAATCTGATGTCCTCAGTATGCTGTCCTCACAATGTGACTTCTTAGGAAGACAAGCAAGGTAAAAAACGAGAGAGATATCGTCTTGCGAACCCCACTGATGCCGTACGCCATAGTTGTGCAGAAATATATGTCCGTTGCGATCGATGATGTCTGGATGTCCTACGTCCTCGCACGGAAAGAAATGGTCCTGAGGACATAAAGCACCTTGTATGATGATACACGGGACACAATTGGATCTTGAACGAATTAATTAATTAATGATACATTAGGTGCCAAAAATTCAATGAATATTAATATAATTCGATAAATTTCCGTCGATTTCAAACTTTCACTTCCAAAGGTATCTGACGATTATTCAGTAAAAATAAATACGACAAGTAATGTGTGGTATAAAAACATGCTTGCAAATGGATTCAGGATTTATCGTAATATGGACGCTTCATAGTAATGCGCCTCCAAGAGTCTGCAACGCGTTGACCAATCAGAGTGCGCGATACCTGTCGACTTAATGAGCGTTTTGAAAAGGTCGACGGATTTCGCTCACTGTGACTGGTCAACGCGTTCTGAACTCTTGGAGGCGTACTATTGTGAATCGCCCGTATTACATGTTCACTTTGTCGATATGGTCCAGACGAGAAACGCTGTCCCGAAAACTGTTCCTGTGAGTACATCAATGATGATTTCCACGTTCTGTGCACCAAAGGCTGGGAATCCGATCACGTGAAAGACATTGCACGGATCACTGCCGCACTGTAAGTACTGCATCACTTCAAGCCTCTGCTGCCTGGGCTCGTCATGACTGCGCCTGGCGCCCCTATGCTCCTTTTCTTTCTCCTTGCATCATTTGGAAAGAGAAAAATTAAATAAGGGCGATCGAAATAGTGCGCCACCAAGAGTTTGCGACGCGTTGGCCAATCACAACGCGCGAAATCTGTCGACCCTTTCCAAAGGCGCATTTGGTCGACAGATTTCGCATTGCAAACTCTTGGTGGCGCACTATTGTGAAAAGTCCGTATTGTTGAGGAAAAACAGTTACACCCTCAGTGGAATAAACGATGACGAATGGAGATGTAAACAAAACCTAGCAAACATCTGCAATGCTACAGATAAGGGCTTAAGGAATTAAGAGCAGTTCATTATCGTAATTATTTAATGCAAAAAAAGTGTACGTTCCTTTCTATATGAGGATAGTTCCAAGTCTACGGTTAAAAATGTTACCATGACAAAAAAAAGAAAAAAAATATTCATAATGCAATGCAAATTAGGCCTAACAGATCTATACCTTTAGAGCAAAATTAATGTCTGCTACGTTTACAACAAAGACACGACAACAGTCAAGAAGTCTTTTAAAGTAGCAATCTCCAACAAAAGCAATATTTTACAAATAGCTTATTTTAGAAATACCAGAATCTTGTTACCAAACAGAACAATTAACCCTTCATTTTACTCCCATATATAACCCATTCTCGACAGGTTGCCCAATTTGTTGAAAGATCAAAACAAAAAACTCAATTGGCCTGTAACGTTCGCAAGAGTTGGATGATCAGAGGCACTCTGCCGCTGAAATCTCCTTTAATACGGGCCATTCACAATGCAGTGCGCCACCAAGAGGTTGTCACAGAGAGGCTTTTTCGTAATGCATTGTGGGATATATAGTCATCGAAGTCTTATTTCGTTTATTGCGCCTGTGCGCAGAAAGTTTCAATTTTTGTTTGTTTATCTTGGTTGAAAATTTGAAAGTACTTAATGGGTTCAAGGAGGTTAAATGATGGTTTTGTGTATAGTAGTGTAGAGAACGACTCAAGCAATCAAATATCCCAAAGAGCACTCAATGGCGGCAGCGCATCGACTGTAAACTTGAAACTCTTGGTGGCGCACTTTATCGTGAATTGCCCGTATTCTGTTTGCCAAGTTTCTACAACACACGGATGTATTTTTTTTGTTTATTTTCTTTTTTACAGCCAGCTCACTGGTGCAACGAATCAGAGTTCCATACAGCTGGTACCTGGGTTGTTCAAAGAGCTCAAATGTCTCAATTCTCTGTAAGTGCAGCCCCTAATACAAAACTCGGGATGATTTTCTTTGGTTTTCCTCTTTACAAAGTGGTGCACCATTGACCAACTTAAAAAAAACTTTGGTTTCAAGAGTTTGTGACACGTTGGCCAATCTCAGTGCGCAAAATTTGTCGACCCAACGCGCGTTTGGAAAGGGTCGACACATTTCGCACGTTATGATTGGCCAACGTGTTGCAAACTCTCGGTGGCGCACTATTGTGAATCGCCCATATTCAGAGCTAGCTAACTGAAAAACAAGTGACGAAAATGCTCCAAACAAAAATTGCTGCAACCCTTTTCTTGTTTCCTGTTTGCTCACTTAGTTATGGCGTTCAGAATTATAACAGTGATTAATGATTTTTTTTTTCCAGCTCTCTGCCGTATAATATGCTGTACTTTATTCCACCGGGAACTTTTTACGGCTTGGGAAATCTTTCTTATCTGTAAGTACCACTCAGAGCGGTTTCGAAACGAGTGGATTCCGCTTAGACTTTGGTTTCGCTGGTTCAAGCCATTGCTAAGCAGCGTTCAAAATCACATATTCAAGCTCTGAGTGGTACCAGCGAAACCAAAGTCTTAGCCGAATCCACTCGTTTCGAAAAAGCTCTCTTTTCGGTATTGCTGATATGTGGATGTACTCGTTATCTTTGCCTGAACTGAGCGTGTCCATTACTTTACGGCCTTGACAGGAACATCTCTGGGAATGAGTTGACCGAGATAGAATCGGAAACATTCGCGGAACTCCACAGCTTGGAAGCTCTGTGAGTAAATCTTATTGCGTGTTTCCTGTTCCTTTGCGCTTCGCGGATGTGCTCGGGGGAGGCATATCGACCATAAAATTCAGCTCATATCTTTCCTCAAAGTGTGAAGACATAATAGATTGTATCTGGTGTCTCCGTGAACTGCTTTTGCCTTGAGCAGTGTCTCTTCTCACCTATTTTCCACAGGATTATCACGGATGTCCCAGCAGTGCGTTCTATAGCGGAGAATGCGTTCGCCGGACTCGTCAAACTCAAAACATTGTAAGTGGTTTGTTAATGCTCTCTCTGGCCATTAATGTTGGTTAGGTGTAGAGTGAACACTGACGTTAGAATACCGTTTCCTCTGGTGTCTGTACATTCTTTTGATTTCTGCAGAGTGCTGGTTCGAGATGCTGTCGAAGATGTCCCTTTCGACGTGAAACCAGGAGCATTTGCCTCCCTCCCTGCCTCTGCAAAATTGTAATTTTCCTCAGTTTTCCTACAATCAAAATTATGTGCAGGTGATGTCCTTGGTATGATCTGTGTACATGTATTTCAATTATGATTCCCAATCATAGATTCATTTTAAAAACTTATCTGTTCCAGTGTTGTTGATGACTACAGACTTTGTTGCGACTTTCTGCGAGATATACGGGACTTTGAGATTAGCAGCTGCCAGACCACGCAGGCGCAACCCCCACTCAACCTCTGTGGGTCGCTCATGCAGAACGACGGCCTGCGCGCGTGCATGTGGGTCCTGGCGATAAGTGCCGTCTTTGGTAATCTTGCGGTGATCGTCTGGAGGCTTCGGCATTGCGAGGGAAACTCCGCCAAGAAGACCCATTCGTTCCTGGTAGTCAACTTAGCGGTCTCGGACTTCATCATGGGGGTGTACATGCTGATCATCGCAGCCGCCGACATCCACTTCGGGGAGAGTTACTCCAAACTCGCGGCTGGGTGGCGGGCCAGCGTAGGGTGTAAGATTGCCGGCATCCTGTCGGTTCTCTCCAGCGAGGCCTCGGTGTTCTTTGTCACCCTGATCAGCCTGAACTGTCTCCTCTGCGTCGTGTTCCCTTTCAGCAAGTTCCGGATCCGCGAGGAGTCTGCCCGCGTGGTCGCCTTGGTGGCTTGGGTGGTGATCCTCTGCCTGAGCGTAGTGCCGACCCTGGTGGTAGACTCTAACTCCGACGTCTACGGTCTGTCCGACGTTTGCATCGGGCTGCCCCTCACCACAAAGGCCGCCGGGGTCCGGCTGGAACCAAGCGACATCGACAACCCCTTCGGGGACGACGAAGCCTTGCAGATCGTCTCATCGACCGGCCGGAAGCCCGCCTGGATCTTGTCTATCGTCCTGTTCCTCGGAGTCAACCTCACCTGCTTCCTGGTCGTGCTTGTCTGTTATGTCGCCATCTTCTTCAAGGTCAAGCGGTCGGTGCGCAAAGTCAAGAGGAACTCGCACCGGGACCGCGAGATCAGGATGGCCGTCAAGATGGCGTTGATCGTGGGCACGGATTTTGTCTGCTGGATGCCGGTGATCCTCCTTGGCATCCTGTCCCAGACCGGGGCGGTGCATGTTGGTGCTGAGGTCTTCTCCTGGATCGTGGTGCTCGTTCTGCCCATCAATTCCTCGCTCAACCCTTACCTTTACACAATCTTCTCTTCTGTTATGGCTCAGCGCAGCGTGCAGTCAAGCTCAGAAAAGCCACCGACTAAACCCTCAAAACAGAAGTCAGGATCAGTGGAAACAGTGAACTCACACCTTTCAGGATAGTATCCGAGTTAGGAATCACCAATCACTATTACGATGTGTATACAAATACGGCGTTTTTAAACCCTCGCTCACTTTTTTGACGCGTTCCACCCACGAAATGTTTACTGATGTTTATGTGGCAGAGCCAGAAATGTTTATGTTATTAAGTACACGTTTGTACATAGAAGTAGTTCCCCTTTAAAATGTTTAACTTTAGTTTAGAGTTCTTGATTTTCTTCTAGTAGTGTGCCCCCCTGTTTATTTGTTTAAGCCCTGGCTTCCCCCATATAGAGTTACCACATGGTCTGGTCACACTCAGTGTAGCAGATCAGCAGAGACCAGTCACCTTCACATGTACCTATGTATTGTTCCTCCTAACTGGAGTGTGGTTCTCTGCTTGAGTCCTATTCTGCTAGGAGTCAGTGGTGAGTTTCTAAACTTTTCTTTTTCATGTATAAAGTTAATTTTCCCCTCTGTCCCCAATATTATTTAGTTTCTAAACCTTTTTTGCCAAGGTGTTCTTTCTGCTTATTAGTTTTCTGAATCACTAGAGTTTTCCTAAGTTTGTCTAACTTTTATGCCTAGAAACACACTATAAGCTTAAATATCATCTTTTAGATCTATACTTATTTGATTTTCTCATATTTTGTTACCTTTCTTACTCTTTTTAGTTTAGGAATGTTAGTGATGTATAAGTATTTCCACCCATTTGCCTCAGAACATGCTTTTCTTTGTCTTCTCTTCCTTAGTTGATTGTTTATTTGGACTTGCCAGGGGATTTGAATACTTAATGAGCCCCATAGACCTGTGCACATTTTCAGTTTTATGATGTGTTAATCCCTGCTCTCCTTCCTGTTCTTTGTAGTTAATGCACTAGAAATTTTGTTGTTTCTTATACATGTATGTATGTTTTCTACTTCTCTTGTTTTCCTACAGATTGAAGTCCGAGTGTAAACTCATAAGGTCCATTTTTACGTACTGTGTTGGGTTTTGGTTTTGGTTTTGGTTTTGAGTCTTTTAAAGTCTTAGTCTTCGGGTGGTTTTTAGTCCTTGAGTCATTTTTGTTTTTTTTTCATTTTTCCTGTACTTTTTCATTAATAAATTATTTTTTGTCCCTTTTTTTTTGAAGTCAAATATTGGTGTCTGAGTCCTTATTAATTCAGTTTCCTGCGACTTTTCCTTCAAAGATCCTTGGTTTAGTTAGAGTTTTTTGTTGTTTTGCTAATTCCTCATAGTGTGTCATTTTTCCCTGTTACATTTACACTGGCATGCGATTAGGCATAAGTTTAAAGGCTAAGCAGATTTCTCAGAGCTCAACGTGTAACATGGAAAAGTATTTAAACACAATCCTCAACACATTTCCTTTGGAAATGTCTTAAGTTAAACGTGTTTAAACGTGAACCCAGAAATGTATGCGCCCACAGGTTAACAAAAGGCAATTAAGCTAAAAAAATTTCTAAACGATCAGCGGGTGAGACTCTAACAGATTTTGTTTCCAGGATTGACAATTTCACAGCGATATATTTCTTGAGACAAAGCCACGTTGCCCTTTCCCTTCGATTCCCGTTTCCGTCGGATGCATTGCCGCTTGTAATTACACTTTGAGCAGCACTGATCAGATAGTATGTCGTCAGTTTGTAGGCAAGGAATCCCCGGAGTGATTGAAAATCGCATATGTTGCTTTACTACTAAATCAAATCAACAAAGTGGATGAGTAGATTGTGCCTTGCAGTGACCATGTTGTATTTCTACGTGTACGTGATTAATTGAATAGCCAAACCTGTTAGAAACACAGCGTAGGCAATTCAGAGGCCTGAGAATGGCTTCAAGAATTATGGAAACTGCAAAGGAAAATATTGAAATAAGGCCAATTAATAATCATTTTGGCATTTTTGCATTTGCAAGTTTACTGCTGTAAAATGCGGCTCAAACTCAACGGCCCAGTGAAATCGAAAAGATTTCTGTGTCTTTGTACTGGCTACGTTAGTACTCTGACTTTTACCAGGTGTTGGTTGGCCTGTTCGGAGAGTAAGCCATGTTTGAAAAACAAAATTCAACAATATTAGTCAGTGATCCAAATTTGATAAGCGAGTCAAGAAAACGAGCTTATAATGTAGTAATTTATGTGTACGGGGGTATGTGCTGCCCCCAAGCGTCTGGACAGCTTCCGCGGAGACTGCACAGCAGATTTAGTTTGATTCCATGACCTGATGATTCCTGACGACTCTCGATAGAATCTTAGGTCAATATCACCCACGATTAGATATAGTCCATGACGCAACGTGTCAAGGGTCACCAGGGAAGTCCCGTCTGGGTTAGGAGCTAGTTCATTTCATGTATTTCAGTTTCAGGATGTACTTTTCACGATACACAATGGCACGAGATACACAAGGAAGTACCTGTTGACACTGGGGTCGAGTTCGGGCGGCCTGTTCTTGACACGATTTTCTTGTTCTCGCGCTCGAACAGCAGGAACATGACCCAAGAACGCTGTTCTCGGAACAGGATCACACACCACCTCCTCGTCAGGGTTTTATGGGAACACACACGAAAAACTCGTTTCGATTTTTTGAACAGGTGCAAAAAGTAGACTGGTGGCTTAAAAAGCCAGAGACAGCAGGAAGTTTTGTAAAATTAACATCGATCATTTTCCGTAACACAGACAAGACTGTTCCTGTTTAAATAGAAAAGAATTCAGCCCAGTTATCTAAACAGTAACTCTCGAATAAGGTACATGTACGTCGCCATATTGCATGCTGCTTGACACTAACTATCAGCGACAACCGGGTGTATGTTCCCGGCCTTCAAGCGGCCAACCCAAGAACAACGAATCACGCTGTTCGTTAACATACGAGAACAAGCCGCCCGAACTCAGCCTAAGACAAACAAACACAACTGAACAATATTCAATAACCACCCCCCGCTGGGTTGTCCGAAAGAAATCTTTTTTTTAGGTGCAGGCGATGGGGTGCGATGTTCGGCTTTGTCGGTCACGTTGATTGTGCAGTGTTTATCTCTTCAAACAAAACGAGCCAATGACAGCGGCCGACGTTAATACACCCACAATGACCACGCCTGTATCCTTCTTAATTAAAAGTGATTTACTCGTGCATATCCGCTGACCAGTAGGCCAACGCGCAATTGCACTTAGAAGATACTATCTGAATGTGGACGACGACGAATTCGGAACATTTCGAATATTTTCGGGAAAGGGAAGATTTCCTCGTTTTTGTCAGGTACCCATTTGGGGGACACTTAACCCCTGAATTGAAAGAGATGGTAAGATCCCTTGCATCTGGGAACCAGACTACTCTAGATACTGAATTGAGCAATGCACCAATCCACAATAAATGAACAAACTTCTAAACAAGACTAAGCATTCCTTTTTAACTACTTTTTATTAGCTACATCTCTAAGAATTTGAAGTCACTTATTTGAAACTGAAGTAACAGGACTAAAAGAAGGGAAACTGAATGATGATTGTGATTTGTTACTGCTGATTAAAGGAAGAAAAATTCATAAACTCTAATTTAGGTGGTCTTAAACTCTGATTTTAGGTCTTAATGGTAAAGTTGTTCTGTAATAATATCCACGCACTATAACCCAACCATAACGGCAGAGGATAGAATCCACCTCGTCCCCGTGAGAGAAATATTCTCTCTTGACCTAATGTTTCAAACCCCTCCAAAAGGGTGGCGTAAATAAAGTTTTCATGCATGTCATCTTTCGGGCCATTCTTGTTTTGTTCCACAGGGTATGCACAGAGAAATCTCCTTGTGCAAAGCAAGAATTAGCCTCTTAAAAGGCTACCACGCGAAGCCTCTCTGTTCTGTTCCGAAGGAACAGGTGTGAGATGGTTATCGCCCTTAAACATAATTCAATCCAGACGTTTGGGTTCTTTGTAAAGATGCGTATAAAAGGTATCTGGTCATTTCATTTTGAGTAATGAGTCTCCAACAAGTTGTTGAATCATTTTTAAAATTACCCACACAAACTGGAAAAAAATGGATATAGCTTACTGCTTGCTAGAAGTTAAAACTAAGACAGAAATAATTTGATATTCGGATTGTCTGTTCCAGCAATGTTGTCATCTCAGTCCAGGGCTACCTTCGACAAGAGCAGAAAAGACAGAAAAGCAGAGGAAATAAGGAGCACATCAGGGAATTGAAAAAATAAGCGCTTGCTTGTGTGTTGTGTTTTACGAAGAATCTATATTCCCAAGTATTCAAATGTGGCAGCGAAGGTATCGCGGTTTGATGGGGGGGGGCAGACCCCTTCACCTACTTCTGGTGTTTATTTCACTTTTTATTTTTTATGACTGCAATCCTATAAAAAGATTTACCGCAGGAAATATTTCCTTTTTTCTCTGAAATGTGAAGGCACGCAACCAAGAGTCTTCGTGTCACTGGGCAGAAGTATTCTCAATAAACACGCACGATTAAAATGAATCACATGATTGAAGAAAAATGTGTTGAGGTTTCCTGCGGTGTTGTGAGGTTGTGAGCTCGTCTCAATCGTCTAGAGGCTCCACAGTGCACATTTAGCTGGGAAGATTACCTAAAAGTTCCTTAAAATGTTAATTGTTCAACTTGAACAAACACATTGGATAAAATTACACGCTTAATGAAAACAGAAATTCCACGACCCATGAAGTTTTGGCTAAGCATAAGCTCTCTTTTCTTTGCAAACTTCTTGCGGAAATTTGTCAGGCATTCGCAATGTGCAAAGCAGGACTTAACGCCTGCCCAGGCAAGAAATCATACTTAATGCCCTCAGTATGTGAAAAAGTGAGATCTGGAGGGGGCTTGTTTCAACTTATGGGCGTGCCAAGAATCAGCCAACTGAAGTTCGACGAAAACCTTGGCTTTGACGTAACAAGAAAGACGTTAGCAGTGACGGTAGGAGATAGGACACTCCACGTTGCTTACCTGTCAAGATTTCACTTGCGCAGAGCCTTCTTCGACGGCCTCGACTTGACCTTTCGCATCATTTTGTTCCGTCCTGTCTTGGTAGCTCTCTTCGAACCGCCAAAGATATCTATGTAATTAACACCAAATCTGCACAGTTACTGTATCGTGTTGGACACCAAACAGAAAGAGTAGATGTGCCGCCCAAAACTTTTGATGAAAGGGAATTATGACATCCAACCACCTCTAGGCAAACTTACAGAAAGTTGCAGCAAGATTTTGACCCAAAAAATGCTGCTGTTACATTGTATTGCCAATTTGCCTGTCTAAACAAACGCTGATGTTGTTTAAAATTATATAACGTGGTGCTTGGAAATAATTTGATCTGTTCCTTAAATAAAATCACTAAGGCCGCCTCCATTTTTTTAATTTAGCCAAAGTCGTTGGCGATCCCATGACTAACCGCAGACAAATTGAAACTCGTCCTCGCCAAAAGTGCAGTCAGCCTCACCGTCGCACAAGTCGAAGTAGGTGATGCAATCGTCGCTGAAAACGCACGGGAATTGACCGGCTTGGCAATTTGCAATGTAAGGTTGGTACGCCGAAGAAGTAGGGTACGCAGTAGTGGGTAAGTCAGCTTAATTAATTTAAATGAAAGTAATGAGAGGGAGTTTCAAAAAGTCAGCTGTATTCGAAAGGGGACCAGTGTCCGAGAATCCATTTTGCATACACATGCCCTTTCGGGCGTATAACAGGACTTTCTTGTACATCCTGTATTATGAAAACTATTTTGGGGATTCCGACGCGAATTTGAAGAATAAACACTCCCAAATCTTCAACCTAAACAAAAACAAACAAACACCCCAACAAACAAACAAACAAACAAACAAACGAAACAAAACAGAGGACAATTCGAGTTCTTCGCGCACAGGGCGGGTTGGTGCAAAAATCCTCCGTCGACTGTTTCCCACAATGCACTGGAAAACAAAGCCTCTCCGAGGCGACCTCTTGGCAATGTTAATCGCCCGTATTCAAATGCGTTGCTTCGAGTCACTGTTATTTGCTCTCTGACAAAGAATATTGAG
Organism: Acanthaster planci; assembly: GCF_054643075.1. Classification (NCBI taxonomy): domain Eukaryota; kingdom Metazoa; phylum Echinodermata; class Asteroidea; order Valvatida; family Acanthasteridae; genus Acanthaster; species Acanthaster planci. The sequence goes on along the minus strand of NC_141797.1, from coordinate 8,461,209 downwards.
TTGCTGCTCTCTGCATGACAGTAACCAATTCGACGCTGACCAATACTTCATATAGAAAACGCGTATTTAAAAAAAGAACGCAGTCAGACCGCTATATTATTTACATATTCAACTAAAAAGATGCTGGGGTGAATATGTTCCCTCAGACCCCCCTGGATGTGGTATAGCTTTTGTGGCAGTAATACAATTTATGGGATACTTAGGTTTTCATTGGCCCGTTGTATATTGAATAAATGCATTGCAGCATTGTACGTTACAGACGGGCCAAAAGTGTTATTCACGAAACTTAGGGTAGGACAACGTACGTAAGGCTTGCACCTGATCCGACTACCCGCCGCTACTTATAAGTAGAGTTGCACACCAAATACGCCATGCTATGAGTAGGTCGGTATCGTAGGATCGTGGCACGGACTAAGTTCGCCACACTTGTAAGCTAGACAAGTTTTACCTTGTACACCGCAGCAGTAACTTTTTGTGGTGTGGCAAGTGGGGGTGCTTCTCATGCCAGGCTCACAAGTGTGGCAAACATAGTCCTGCTACGATCCTATGATACCAACCTGCTCATAGCATGACGTATTTGGTGTACGAGCCCTACTAGCGGTGGGTAGTCGGATCGGTTGCAATTAATTTGCTAATTTATTTGCCAATTTATTTTCTTTTTTAATTTTAAAAGCAATGGTATTCAATGTTTGGTGTCTCTACACATTCGCAGAAGATTTTCCATCGTTGGATTATAAAATTGCTTTTACACTGACGCCCCTAGGCCTAATCGTCATGACTCGACCTTCGGGTCACGGGGTAGCTACCGAATGAACTGAGCAGAAACTTTTAGTTTTTGAGTTATCTTATATCTGTTTATCGTTGACTTCCTGCAGCTTGGAAAACAAAAAGATAAGCTGCAGGTGCTCGTAGCCTTATTTCAAGCAAAGCTTACCGCAGCCGATCTCGTCCTCTCCCCCGCTGCAGTCTGTCCATGTGTCGCATTTAAAGCTACCGGGGATGCATGTTCCGTCGTTGCAGGTAAACTCATCAGACAGACAACCTTTTTTGAGGAGTAAAACAAGGGAAAAACGACAATGTCTAACGAATATGGGCGATTCACAGAACATTGTGCGACCAAGACGTTGCCATGGAGAGTCCATTTTTCATGTTTACGAAACGTCAAAAATGGCCGACCCTCTGCGATTTAATTTCAATGAATGTAAATTAATCAATAGACAATGTATTGATCAGGCAATCCGTGCTTCAGAAAAAAAACACGCCATTTTATACTTACCAACACCGGTACCCTAAACACTCCTGAATCTTCAACCCAGACAAAACAACAGCGGAATAATTCAGGGTTCTCCTATCGGTTGCAACGCTCCATGAATTCACACTTACCGCAATCGGCCTCGTCTTCCCCACCAAGGCACATCAGATTTCCGTCACATTCCATCTCGGGAAGGATGCAAATGCCGTCGTTGCATTTGAAGTCAAGCGGGTCACAGGCTGTCGACCAAACACAGAGACAAGCTTGAGGAAAGCTCAGCAAAATGCACAACTATAAAACCAATAAGGTCAGAGGGTTGTGGTGGGGGGTGGACCCGACTTCAAATCTTTCCAAGGCAGAATGTGATATAGTTGCTCAACTACTGAAGCGATTGGCAAGCGCGTTTTGTGTGCAGCGTCAGTTGCGTCAATTCTGATCGACGATTTGGTGGCAATCATGCCGGGAATGACCGATATCCTGAAATTTCCTGGCTGCAGAAATTTTGGAAACGAGACTGGATGGGGGTGCGACAACACATCAAGCTAAGAGATATGGTCATGTAATATGTACTTCTATAAGTTTTTCTCCAACAGTTTGTCTACATTTTGACTTTGTGGGAAACTGGGCCAGCTGTAACCCGAAAATGCGATTTTCTCTAACGTTGTATCTACGGGTTGTATCGGCCTTTAATATATTGACCTTTCTAAAGGTATTTGTAAATTTGATCGATTCTCTGGCATATTCCATGACAGGTTTACCCAAATATCGAAACATAAAAGCATGACTGCCACACAGAGACAAGCTTTAGGAAACTCGTGTGTATTTTGCATCGAGCTCACGCGTCCAAAAGACTCATTTTGTCAATTTTCTTTAGTTGGAAATTCGGCTGTTTTCCCAAATGTGATGTTTTTCTCTAACGAACCGTAACAGGAGGAAGATAGTATCAAGCGGGTTCTACCATAACAAGTGGGTGATGAGAATTATTTCCCCACCATCTCCTGTGATTGTCATCCTTCGTGGGGCTTCTACCGGCGTTTGCTATATACACCTTTCTTATGTTAAATTAGTACCTTCATTTGCAGTTACAAGAACTATCACCTAGGTGAGTGTCGAGTGTTACTTTGTACTGAAAACACTGTATTATCTATTTGCCAATTTATTTTCTTTTTTAATTTTAAAAGCAATGGTATTCAATGTTTGGTGTCTCTACACATTCGCAGAAGATTTTCCATCGTTGGATTATAAAATTGCTTTTACACTGACGCCCCTAGGCCTAATCGTCATGACTCGACCTTCGGGTCACGGGGAAGCTACCCGAATGAACTGAGCAGAGACTTTTAGTTGTGAGTTATCTTATATCTGTGTATCGTTGACTTTATGCAGCTTGGAAAACAAAAAGATAATCTGCAGGTGCTCGTAGCCTTATTTCAAGCAAAGCTTACCGCAGCCGATCTCGTCCTCTCCCTTGTTGCAGTCTATCCATTTGTCGCATTTAAAGCTACCGGGGATGCATCTTCCGTCGTTGCAGGTAAACTGATTAGACAGACAACCTTTATGAGGAGTAAAACAAGAGAAAAACGACAATGTCTAACGATTATGGGCGATTCACAGAACATTGTGCGACCAAGACGTTGCTATGGAGAGTCCATTTTTCATGTTTACGGTCGACAAAAATGGCCGACCCTCCGCGATTTAATTTCAATGAATGTAAATTAATTAACAGACAATGTATTGATCAGGCAATCCGTGAAATCACGCCATTTTATTTTTACCAATACTGATACCTTAAACACTTCTGAATCTTCAACCCAGACAAAACAACAGCGGAATAATTCAGGGTTCTCCTATCGGTTGCAACGCTCCATGAATTCACACTTACCGCAACCGGCCTCGTCTTCCCCACCAAGGCACATCGGAATTCCGTCACATTGAAACGAGGAAGAGATGCAAATGCCGTCGTTGCATTTGAAGTCAAGCGGGTCACAGGCTGTCGACCAAACACAGAGACAAGCTTGAGGAAAGCTCAGCAAAATGCACAACTATAAAACCAATAAGGTCAGAGGGTTGTGGTGGGGGGTGGACCCGACTTCAAATCTTTCCAAGGCAGAATGTGATATAGTTGCTTAACTACTGAAGCGATTGGCAAGCGCGTTTTGTGTGCAGCGTCAGTTGCGTCAATTCTGACCGGCGATTTGGTGGCAATCATGCCGGGAATGACCGATATCCTGAAATTTCCTGGCTGCAGAAATTTTGGAAACGAGACTGGATGGGGGTGCGATAACACATCAAGCTAAGAAATATGGTCATGTAATATGTACTTCTATAAGTTTTTCTCCAACAGTTTGTCTACATTTTGACTTTGTGGGAAACTGGGCCAGCTGTAACCCGAAAATGCGATTTTTCTCTAACGTTATATCTACGGGTTGTATCGGCCTTTTAATATGTATTGACCTTTCGTTTTATAGTTTAGGCGTTCATCCGGCGTTTTACAGAAATATCACCCTTGCTGAGTGTCGGGTGTAAAAAAATTGCAAGGTTATTTTTAATATTCAAAAGGAGCCATAGTGTCACTGGGTATCAACAGAGGTGTACACAATCAGTTGTTGACTTAGCTGCAGGAAATGCCTCCTCAGGTCACGGGAAAGTTCGCGGAACGAATCGAGAGAAGACTTTTGGGGTACGTTATATTGGTCAATAGCTGGTTATATGCAGCTTGGGGGAAAACAGATAAAACTGGCCGCTGCTCCTAGTCTTATCTCAAGGAGCACTTACCGCAGCCGACCTCGTCCTCTCCCCCAATGCAGTCTATCCATTTGTCGCATTTATAGAAATCGGGAATGCAGCTTCCGTCGTTGCAAATATAAGACGCTTCGCTGCAGTTACCCGCTACAGATAGGAAATGACAAAAATCGTGACTGTTTTCATGAATGCTGCAATTGTCGACTTAGGGCGCATTCTCCTTGACCTCATCAGTAATCCAAAAGACAGTAAAATGGGTGCACGCCGATTAAACACTTTTATATTGGAAGAACCCGTCTTGGCAAGACTTGAGTAGAGACTAAAGGGCAGCGTTTCAGGGGATTCATGAGTCTTTCTGATTCAATCGGTTCAGAGATTCTTTGATCCTTTTCTGGTGTGCACGAAGAAACCCGGCTTCCAAAAGAGCCGGGTTATTTTGGCCCATCTCACAGCCGGGGTGGAATTGGCTTCCCAGCTAAAAACTCGGCCGTGCCGCGCTTGAGTCATGTAAGACTTGGTGTGCACACGCTCCTTGTCATTTCAAGGGTGAAGTTTGAACTCAGCCCGTGTGCCAGTGCGCTAACATCGAGCACCGCAGAGGAAGAAGTATACATTTTTTTTTGGCTCACCCGTCTCGGAAACATGCGTGCTACGCGAGAACGGCATGTTTGATTTTCACAAATGGGAGTCAAAATGACCTCAAAGAGATATTCTATACTAAGTCATAAAGGCTATTCTGGAAAATGCATTGCAGTGATATCGGGAAAAAAGTTGATGGGGTGGATCCCCCGGCTCTTTTAGGGTTCCATAAGGTCCAAATAAGTTACGTATATCATACAGGATTGCTGACGCTTCATTAGTTCATGATGATGCGATGGTGAGTGTTGCTCAAACGTCCTTTCCTTGTCTGTAAACTGCCTAGGTTTATTGACACGAGGGGACTTACATTGGCGGAGTTGGTGGCGCCGTTGGTGAACCTTTGGCGGACGAGACATACAGAGTCCTGAAACAGAAAGAACTCGGACAGGTGGAATTTGTTTCCTGAATACTCCGTTCGAACCTCAGTATTTGTACCGTCATGTTGGTTTGTAGCACATGTAATCCGGTCGTTTCAAGGACTCGACCCTTCGCACCTAAGCATTGTCAGTATAGGTTTTGGAAGATCGATCTTTCTGATGTTGTTAATTAAAAACGAAATGTCACATTCAATGCCAAAGAAGTCAGATACCTGTAAAGAATATTGATGATTTGTTAAATGTGACCCGCTCTGCAAAAAGGGTAATAAGACACGCGATGACACAACATGTTATGAGCTGTTCTATTTGGAGAGGGCAAAATTTCTTCAAGAACGTGATTTTGTTTTTTCCTTTCATAGCTTCTATACATTTATATATTTTCGGAATGTGTGACTACAAACATGGATACTGATGAATAAAGATTAAAAATTGATCATTCTGTAGGAAATCCTACAAAACACTGCATTTCCAAGTGCTACACTTTCTGAGCTTTTTCTCAAAAAGTGCTTTTATTGCATCCGAAAGTGTGGATGTCTGTATATCTCCGGAACGCAACTCACTACAGGGGTCGTTTATATACCAAAATGTAGCTTTTGATGTACACAATCCAGTCACATCAAAAACTCCTAACCTGAATCTGGCGACTTATTACCCATTTTTCTGGAGCCAGTCATAAAATATTTCACTGTACCCCTCGAATATTACAACCAGACCAACGTTTTCTGTTGCAAATGAAACTACTCGACAGTCCCAAAGAAACATGAAACACTCGTGCAAATGTCTAGGGATGATACATTGCAGAAAACGATCAGGCTGCACTGTGTTGCCATCATAAATATGACGATTCAGCGAAGTCTTCCATGTGTCCTGTAGTCTTCAGTTCAACAGTGAAAGAAAATACAACATCGCCTCGTTTACGCGGACCATATTCACCTGAGCTACAACCAAAGCTGACTTACCAATCAGAAGCGCTCCGAGGAGCAGCGAGAACAGGAGGCTTGGTGCTTGCATGGTGAGATGTGATCGGGATGTGGCTTAGTATTCGCCGTCCAAACCCCGGCAGTTTTATAGGATTTCTGGCGTGTCCGTCACGTGTGGCCTTCGTCGGCGATGTGTACTTTTGGTTTTATTCCAGTTACTTATTTTTCCATTATTCCCGATTCCTGGCTTGTATTTAAATAATCGACCTGGTGTCCATTTATACAAATATTGGCTTGACTTCTAGTCAGGATTCGTTGATGACTCTTTCAAACAGAGCGTCTGCAATAAGTAAACTTTTGGTTTCAACCGAGATCATAGTTTCTGTTATCGCCTTTAAACCCATGTTGCAGATACCCGCTGCTCAGGAGGTAGTGGCATCAATGTGTCAGCCTGGCCAATTTCTTTGTAACTTTCGAGCCACACTTGAGGTCAGGGTTTATTTTTATATCTGAACATTTTGCCACAGGCATTCCTTTCTTTTGTGTGATTTAAATAAAACAAATTATTCACGCCGACAGTGATATGACGGCGAACTTGATATACACAAAATAGCGAAACTATATTTCTGCGTCAACACTCCTTGGATTTCTATGTATCTGTGTGTGTTGTTTTTGTTTAGATCAATGCAAAATCAACGGTGCCATTCGTTACTCTCAAAAAGTAAAAAACCCACTCTTAAAAACAGTGAGTCTCTTTTAAATCTACATCAGTTGATTGATAACCACTCTACAAAGAGTGGAAACCACTCTTAATTAAAGAATCTAAAGAATAAAACCACTTCAAATGTGTGAAAATCACTTTAAAATGTGACTCATGTAAAGGACAACTGTATTTCGAGTTGTCATTGATTTTAGAGTAGTTTTACACTCTTTTGGAGTTAGTTCCAAAGAGGATTCACTTTTTAAAGAGTTTTTCATTCTTGCATTTAAAGAGTTACTTTGGGTATTAAGCTTTGTCAGTAGATTGTTTAAATGTATATCACTACTAACTTTAAATTCGGGAAACTTGAATGATTATGGGGCCTACAGCGACGGTATTCGTATAAATTTATTAACTTTTCATATTTTGTCTACTCCCGCATATAATATTTCTACATGCCGGAGGACACATGATTTCAGAGGAAAGAAATTAATACGAGAGATTCGCAATAGAGTGCGCCATCAAGAGTTTCCCTCAGACAGGACACTTTGAAAGTTTAGGGTCGACATTCTGCCTTGACTGAGAGCACTTCGGTACGTAACTTAAGGGTGTTTAATTGATGGAGTCATTCTCTGCACCACCCAAAATCATCAAATGACTACCTAACACCCACTCACCACAAACAATATCGAATGTTCGTCCAAGAGAAACAAAAGCAGTTACTGAGATGCCGAGTGGCGTACTGCATTGTGAATAGCCCGTATTGCTTTATATTGTGATGTGAGAGCTGGTTTAGAATTGCGAACAATACCCAACTTGAATTCAGGCCAAAACATACTCTGGTATTTATTGGATAACATCTGCTGCTCGACTATGAAAAGTTGCTGTTATTTTGGTAATCAGTAGTGCCATAGGCGAGTTCCGAAGCTTCCCTGAAGTCCCGCCAGCAAGAAACAAAGTTTACATGCCACAAATTTCCCCAGCTGCAGGTCTGTTTGCTGCTTATTCCCTCAAACATTTAACTTTGAGACATCTCATCGTTTGCACTCCGACGTTCCAACAACCTGCCTTTCTGTTGCACATGAACTAACAAACAGAAATCACACGAATTGAAAAGGGCACTCATTGCAAATTCCGCTGAGAACTATCAGAAGTCCTGTCAAATGTATGTTGAGAGTCCTTGTTTAATTAAATTGAAACACAAATAGCGAAGGGAAGGTTTAAAACTGAAACAAAAACTTAAAAATACGATGACCCCAGTCGAAACCAAAAGTTTGCATGTTGCAGACGCTCTGTTTGAAGGCGTCATTAACAAATCCTGATGCGCAGTCAAGCCAATATTTGTGAATTTACACCGGGTCGATTATTTAAATACATGCCAGGAATCAGACAAATGGAAAATTATAAACCGGAATAAAACCAAAAGTACACAGCACAGACGAAGGCCATACAAGACAGATGCGCCAGAAATCTTATAAAAGCCGCCAGGATTTGGGTGGTAGATACCAAGCTGCACCCCGAGCACATCTCACCATGCAAGCACCAAGCCTCCTGTTCTCGCTGCTCTTCGGAGCGCTGCTGATTGGTAAGTCAGCTTTGGTTTAATTCAGCTGAATACAGGCCACGTAAACAGGCGATGTTATATTTTCTTTCAATGTTGCCCTGAAGGCTGCACACCACTCGGTAGTCTTCGTTGTCCATATCCCAGGTATGGCAATTTGAACGCATTGCAACCTGATCCTTTCCTGCAATGTTTCCCGTACGATTTCGTCATACTTCCCTACTGTTTTTTAGGACGTATTAGAAGTTTCTTTTGCAACAGAAAATGTTAGCTTGGCTGTTATTTTCTATAGTAAAAGGAGAATTTCACCCTTCACATACAATCTTTACTCATCTCTGTAGCTTTTTTGGCACCGGAAGTGAACTTTTTAAAACAACATCATGAAGGTGTATGTCCTAGCACCTATTACCAATGCTAAGGTACTATGGGTCGAGTCACTGTGGTGACTGGCTTACATGTACATGTATTAAAACCTGCAATGACAGTAGAAAGACACAAGTCCCACCACGGTATATAGTCATGAAGTAAATTTCAACGGCCCGAGTTCTTCTGTTTCAGGACTTTGTATGTCTCATCCGCCAAAGGTGCAGCAACTGCGCCACCAACTCCGCCAAGGTAAGGTTCCGTCATCACAATATTTACCAATTTACAAATTGAGAAAGGAACTAAGATTCAGCCATAAACACAATTGCATGCACTCAGCAATCCAGCATGCCAGTTTAAAACTCAATTAAGTTGTTAAATTAACGTGAGGCGAAAAACATATGACAGTTATATAGACTATTATGAAACGCATTGATTTTGTTTCTGGTATCACAAAGAGTTCAAAGAATGTCTGAACCGAGTTAGACGAATATATTATTTTTATATTATTATTTTCTTTATATGTTACAAAAGTAATTTGTTAGAAAGATAGAAATTGTCTACTCTACATTAAGGTAAAGCTATTTCTGGAAACATTTCATGAAAGTACGAACATAAAAGTTCTGTGTAGGCACAACACTCACTCGCAAAAACATCTCAGGAAGATGGAAGATATAAACAGTGTTGTGGTACTCGTACTCGAGTACTACTCGACTACCGTTTCAGAGTATTCGTGTCTTACTTGTACTCGAATTTCTGACTACTCGTACTCGAGCAACAGTTCTTGTACTCAGCCTGCAAAATACTGGAAATAAATTGTACTCAAGCATCACGGTACTCGTACTCGATTAACATTACTCGATAAAAATCAGTTAATTCCCGTAACTACCATCGAAATACAACGGTACAAGAAAATCGACCCTCGCAAACCGATATTCGATAAGGTCCGACAAACACAAGGCCTACACATTCGCCATCTTAGCCAATTAGGAACGCGAAACGCCGGTATATTCCTAGTCTTGGTTCAACGATCTTCCTGTTTATTCCGTGACACGAATCATCACCAGATGTAGCGGTGAGAAGGGGCACTGTCGCTGTGTATCGCCTTGTAAACTACACGTACACCGCACACTGCATGCAATAACATAATAGAGGCATCGCGAAAGACGTCTTGGGTCCAAGACTAAACTCAATTTAGTTGTAGCTTGTCTGGTTCCCGGACCTGACACAGAATCTAGAATATAAAAAAACACGGGCATAGGAATATGAAGTCTGGAAAGCAGACTTCACCGTCTACATTTACGCGTTGGTGTTGCGCATGCATAATGCATCCCGAGTCGGAGTCGTACTGGTCATGTACATTTTACATAGCCACGTGCATAAGCACATATCACCAATCACAACTCCATTGTGATATTACTTCGGAATGTAACTTACGTTTGTTTGTTTGTTGGCATGACAATCATACATAGTTTTAAGCTGGTAACCTTTTTCTCGATGCCAGGTTTTGACACTTTTTGTGTGTTTGTTGTTTGGCAAATTTTGTACTCTGTAAAATTGGGCCATGCATCAATGACATTGGTGATTTTTCTCTTAAGTTGCCATATTCATGTTGTCATCATGGTTGTTTTGTGTTTGCCAAGGAGCCTGAGCTACATATACACAGTTTTAGGACTAAATATTACCTACTTTACCTAAACATACTGATTTGGGGATGCTATGGCAGATTTCAATAAAAACAATCAGTTGCAAAAAGGTTTATAGATCAATTATTCACATTCATTTAAACAATTTTGACACATAAATTTGACTATTTACCCAGACTTAATTAAAGTACTCTGACTTGTACTCGTAGTTAAAAGTACTAGTACTCGGATGTACAACATCTCGTCCTTGATTAACAGTTCTTGTACTCGGCTGGTAAAGCACTCAGACTTTCAGGTCCTCGGAATTTAAGTGCTCCGGAGTACTCTGTACTTGAAAAAAAGTTTTCGACTACAACACTGGTTATAAATACCCGACCACTGGTAGCCAGGGAGAGTCACTTTAACTATACGCCTCCCCCATTGAGGGATGTCAAAAAAGAAATGTATGTGTTTCGATTATGGCCAATACATGCTAATTGTCAAAATGTCAAACAAAACATGGTGGAGAAAACAAGACGCTTTTGACTTTTGAGCTTATGGCCTTGTTTTTTTCTGAGGCACGGATAGCCTGATCAATCACACATTCCTTGCATTGTCTACATTAATATTAGTTACAATTAAATTGCGGCGAGTCGACCATTTTTTGTCTACCGTAAACATGAATGGACTGGACTCTGCAATGCAACCAATTGGTAGCACAATGTTTTACGAGTCGCCCACATTCGTTAGACGTCGTGGACAAATCGTCGTTCCCTTGTTTTTCTCCTCATACAGGTTGTAGCTCTGATGAGTTCGCTTGCAACGACGGAAGCTGCATCCCTGACTACTGGAAATGCGACCAATGGGACGACTGCAGCGGGGGAGAGGACGAGGCTGGTTGCCGTAAGTGCTGTTTGAGATAAGGCTACAAGCACCGGCTCTGGGATTCATTTAAGACAAAGTACGCCTTTATTGCTTTAAAACGCTCTAGGCAGACCTGAACCCTTTTAGTGTCACGTGGGGTAAGCATTTATACTGCAACAAATCAACTAGTATAAAAACCAATTTTTTCGGTGTTATCAGATGAGCCCAATAAAATGTGTTGGTCTTACACAACAGGTGTTACTTTCACAACTACAAATGCAACAATGTACTGGAGGCAGTAAAAAGTAACACCAAGCGTGTTGAAATAATCCCCTGTCTGCTGTCTTTTCCATCTAGCTTGTAGGTCTGATCAGTTCACCTGCAACGACGGAAGCTGCATTCCTGGGTCCTGGAAATGCGACCAGTGGCTAGACTGCAGTGAGGGAGAAGATGAGGACGGCTGCGGTAAGTGCTGCTTGAGATAAGGCTACGAGCATCGACCTCCTGTCCCTTCTCCATAACCTTCACATCACTGCATCCACGTTTTCCACATTGCGCTGGCCACCAATAGGTGGCGTGGCTGATAGCCCTTTTTATTTCTTGTATGAAAAAGATGACGATTTCTTTACCATGAAACTACTGGTCTAGCTAGGAGAAAATAGGTTCATCCGATTCAAGATATTCACACATTTTTCTTTATCGATAATATTGAATATTGCATCCCCAGCCGTTGCATTTGTCGAATTAGTGTCAGAATCCTCGAAAGAGTTTCCATATAAAGGGAATTAAAGTCCCACTCCATGTACAATGGGTTCTCGAAAGCTGGTCATCCTAATTCAAGCATACGGCTAACTTGTTGAAAACTCTTCGTTTGAGCTGGCTTACCCATTTCTGTGTACCCTTTAGCCGTTCCACCTCACCCTGGAAATTGCCCCGGCTACCAGTTCCAGTGTTTCTTTAGCTATGACTGCGTCGACTACACAGACTTGTGCGACGGTGAGGACGACTGCAGTGCAGGCGAGGACGAACTTTTCTGCGGTAAGTCTTGGGATCGCAAATGTCCTTTTTAGGCAAAGCTTTGGAAGCGGGCTCAGTGCTCTGTGTTTGGAAAACATTTAAAAATGTCAAGTCTAAAAGTAAATAATCTCAGCGTGTGATATAGATGAACAAATTGCCAATACAAATGCAGCGCTAACATAATTGTGCTAAGCCAAAACACTGGCGCAATTTCTGTAAGTTCGCCTTTTATAGAAGTGGTCGGGTTTCATCATTTCCTTTCAGGCAACATTTTAAGAAGGAATATCTGTTTGATGTCCAACACCTGATACACTATTAATCTGTACGTGTTCGGTGTTATCTACATAGATATCTTTGGCGGTTGGAAGAGAGCCACCAAGACAGGATGGAAGAAAATGGCGCGAAGGGTAGGGCACTGGAAGAAGGCCCAGCGCGAGTGAAATCTCCACAGGTAAGCCATGCTCGTGAAGTGGTCGGTCTCCCACTGTCACTGCTGACCTTCCATGTGCTCACGGTCAAAACCGAGGTTTAGATCGAGTTGCAGGTGGCTGACTCTGGGCAGACACATCAGTCAACAGAGGCAAAACTTCGAACTTTGTTTTCTCTACCCGAACCATACTGGGATCAGTACGGCTGATTTCTCGCACAGGCAGCCGCCAGTCCAAGTTTGCGCAGCTCGACTGCCTTGCTAAATGTGGAGAAAAGAGAGCTTATGGCTCACTAAAACTTCATCATCGGTCGTTGAAGGACTGTACTTCTGTTTTTATGTGAGCGTGTAATTTTATCAAATTCTTTTGATCGAGTTGAGAGATTCGCATTCTAAGGAATTGTAGGAAATCTGCCCCGCTACATGTACACTGTGGAGCGACTATACGAATGAGATGAACTCTCAGCTTCGTGACACTGCACGAAATCTCGTGCCTCGGGATTTGTTGCTTCATTCACGTGACGCATTTTGGGCATGCGTGTTTATTGAGAATATTTCTGTATTAAAGTACAACGCAAGAAAATCCTTGCTCGAATATTTCACTTAAAAGGGAATTACCTCTTACCCGTTATTCTTTAGAGGACTGCAGTCAAGAGATATCTGTTTAAAAATACTAAGTTACTGAAGCACCGGTATTGGGTCAAAGAGCCTGCTTCCACTCAAACGCAACACCTTCGCTGCCGTATTCGAACAGTTTGAAATGCAAGCCCTTTGTAAAGCTGGAAAACATAAGCCTGTGCTTATTTGTCAAGTCCTTCAAATGCTCTTTATTTCTTCTTCTTTTGTTTCCTTTCTGCTCTTGTTGAAGGTAGCCGTGAACAGAGAGGACAACGTTGCTGGAGCAGACAATCGCATTATGGAATAGTTCCTTTATTAGCTTTGACTTCCAGCAGACAGTCAGCTGTAGTTTCCCTTTGCTTTTTTCGCTTTGTGTGGGTTATTTTGAAATGATTTAACAACTCGTTGGAGACTCGATATACATAATAACATTGCCAGATACTTGTGATGCTAACTTTTACATACAAACTCAAATGTCCGGGTCAATGTTATAGTCTTACCCCAAGACAGCTTTTGCTGTTTAGGCCAGTGCAGCGTGCAGGCGTAATGCGTTGGCGAGACCGGCCGAATAGCAGTACCAGGAGAGGGCGCTGTATGTGAATACAGCGCCCTCTAGAGACGAACTGCCAGAAAACCAATCTTGTGAAATCCGATAAGTTTATCCGAAAAAAAATCAAGCATACTTCATGAGCTTCAAGTTACCCTGAATCATTACGCGTGCGCACGGAATATTCTTCCAGTGTGCATGGAGTGTGGTTTTCGGCAGTAAAACCAGTTTTTGGGTAAAACTAGGTTGGAAGGCAATAACCATCTCACACCTGTTTCTTCAGAGTATACGTATGCTTACGTAATCATTTTAGTTGTGTGCCATTTTGAATAAGTTTGAAATATTAATTTTAGATACATTTCACCAAAAGGTGTCATGTACTGCAGAAAGGGAATATGCCTAAAAATGAAACTCGTCAAAGTTTTACAACAATAGACAACATCTTCATTGAAAAACTGCATGATTTCAAACTGAAACTGTGCCGTTATTCTTGAATTCCAATCTGCATGCTCGAGACTCTCTGCCTGAAGATTTAATAGGATAGGAGAAAATATTTCTCTCATGGGGACGAGGTAGATTCTACCTTCTCCCGTTATGGTTGAGTTATAGTGCGTGGATGTTATCACAGAACAACTTCACCGTTAAGACTTCCTAAACTCTGAGTTTGCGAAACTTTCACCAATGAGTAACAAATCATGATCGTCATTTTCTTTCTCTTTCGTCCTTTTGCTTTGCGTTCTAAGAGATGTAGCTAATAAAAGAGATAGTTATAAAGCAAATGTTTTAGTCTTGTTTGGAAGTTTGTTCAATTGTGGATTGTTGCCCATTTTGATTCAGTATCCACAGTAGTCTGGTTCCCAATTCCGACGAATCTGATTGCCTCTTTTGATTAAAGGGTCTGGTATCAGAAGAATCCCACCGTATTTTCGAAAACATCCAAAATATTCCAAACTGCTTGTTGCCAACGTTTGGATGGTACAGATGAGGGTCAAACATTTTCGGCAGTTAATTATACGCAGTATACGGGGGTGTTTTAATGAAAGCACGTCTAAAGGACACAGACATGGTCACAATGGACATATTAACGGCGGCTGATCTTTGAATTCTAGAGTTTAGGCTTACAATCAAGCTCTCTTGTTGGCTCGTTCCGTATTCAAAGATAAACATCACCCCGCACTTTTGTCAAAGCAACGTGTCCCACAAACCGAGCAACGCTTGCATCTAAAAATGCGCCTTCGGGGAATCCAGCGGGGCTTGATAAGGGTTGTTTGGTGTGTTTTACATGTTCGTCAACAGATATTTTCTTGTGTATCTCGTGCCATTGTGTGTAATGTTAAGTACATCCGTTTTCTATCATGGGGTGACCTCTTCTGTGGTGACCCCTGACATGTTGCGTCATGAAATGTATCTAAATTTGGAGGACAGATTTTATCAATAGTCATCAGGAATCTTTACGTCAGGGAACCAAACTATATCCACCGTGCAGTTTCAGCGGAGGCTTTCTAGGCACTTGGTGGCAGCCAACCCCCTGCACATGTAAATGAATACAACATCATAGACTCATTTCTCTATTTCTCTAATCAAGTTTGGATCCATGACCTAATTTTTTTAAAGACAAAACGTGGTTAATTCTACAAGCAGTCGCGCCATCTGGTAGAAGCCGTTGAATTTACGTGATTGACGTTTTACCAACAAGGAGTCACATCAACAAGCATACCTCAACATTGAACTTGCCAAAGGCTTCATGCAAAACACAACATCCCTGTTGCAAAACTGCATGGCTGAAGCATCAACTATTATGAGAAATCAAATTTCCCTGCTGGGGATAATCTTAATAGGTCAAGAGAGAACATGTCTTTCATTTGAACGAAGTGGATTCGTTCCTTTCCCCGTTATGGTTGGGTTAGTGTAGAGGTATTTTCACAGAACAACTTTACCATTAAGACCTCCTAAACTCTGAGTTTATGAAATTTTCTTTGTTTAATCAGCCGTAACACATCATAATTATTATTTCTTTTCTCTTCAGTCCTTTTGGTTTAGTTTCAAAGAAGCGACTTCAAATTCTTAGAGATGTAGCAATGTACCTAATAAAAAAGCTGGTTAAAAAAGCAATGTTATTAGTCCTGTTTAGGAGTTTGTTCAATTATCGTGGATTGTTGCCTAGATTGATTCAACAGTCGTCTAGTTCCCATACCCAATAAAATATGCTGATCTCTTTCGATTGAAGGGTCCGGGTATTTCCCGATGTTAAGTGACAAAATCAAAAATATTTCCCATTTTCCGAAAACGTTCAAAATGTTGCGAGCTCCTTATCGCCAACATTCGGAAAGTATCGCTGATTTTGGGACGTTTGAGCCGTTTATGATATACGAACGGAGGTGAATAAAATAAAACGTGCACGTCTAAGATTTTATCCAAAGTTGTCCGAAATCTTCAGGTCAGGGAACTCAACTACATTCGGAATGCAGTCTAGGCGGAGAGCCTTCCAAACACTTGGGGGCAGCACATACCCTCGAGCACATAAATTAATACAATATCATAAGCTCATTTTCTTGTTTCTTTAATCAAAATTGGTTCACTGACCGATCTTTGTTCACTTGTTGGTTTTTTCAAACAAAATACGGTTAAACTATTCAAACAGACCTACGGTACATTCTGGTAAAAGCCACTGTATTTACGTATATGTAGCCTGTACAAATAAAAAAAATTATAGATCTTTTGACTGCAAATGGAAATGTGGAGACTTTGATAATACATACATGTTAAGAATGACGTTGCCTATTTTCCTACGTGTAACAAGGTTAGGGCATTTCATTTTACCCAGAATATCCTAGGGTGAAATGCAAAGCATCATTAGTGAAGATACAGCAATCTGTCTTAACTGAGCAAGGAAAAGTAACCATTGTTAATAAATATGCAGTGAACCTACATGAACAAAGGTCTTCAATTATTCAATCTTTGTGGCTCAGTTCACCCGAAAAAATGTTATGTAATTAATTTGGTGTACAATATGGGCCATTCACAATAGTGCACCTCCAAAAGTTTGCAACGCGTTGGCCAATCACGAAGCGCGAAACCTGTCGACCCAATGCGCGTTAACTTCAGAAAGGGCCGACAGATTTTACGTGCTGTGATTGGCCAACGCGTTGCAAACTCTTAGAGGGGCACTCATGTGAATCGCAAGTATTATCCATAAAATTTAATGTTTACGACACCAAAATGTACTGAAATTAAACGCAGTCCATCATCGCAGTCAATCCGATAAAGGAAACGCCTTCAGTGGCTAATAACTTAACGAGTTCAACTCGTGCTGTCTAGTACGAGTTTACATCAAGATGAGCTCAGTGCAACCATTCCTGTGATCAGGTAAGGACAAATCATCACAAACTATCACTATATAGTTAATCTGAGGTCATCCAAGTTACAACTCTCTTTGAATTACCTGCAATGGGGCCATTTCCATGCCAGTGTTTATTTTTAACACACCGTTGACTGACTCGCAACTTGATTTGTGGTTGACTGCGCCGATATCACCTCTGATCAAAACAACCAGGCAGAATGGCAACGCGGAAGGTTCAGAGTCGCAAGGAGCTCACCAGACTCTTCCTTCACGACATGTCGAGGCGGCCGCGCCAGGGAAAGCTGCATTAACCGGTTGTCAGCTGAGCCACGACGTGTAGGAAAATTCCTGCGGATATGGCTGCCGTGTCAAAGTTCAACACGCACGCTCCGTTGCAGAGATCCGTCTTGCAGCAGTGGATGCACACTTCCGTGGCGGCCAGTGGATAGCAGTAGTTGATGCAGTTGGGGCCACAGGTCCTGGCCACGGCCAGCACGTAGTCGGGCTGGTCCCGGTACTCGGGTCCCCGGGTGACTTCAGTTTTCTGGAGAGAAAAAGAGTTGTGATTAAGGTCTTGAATCCGAGCATTCATTTTGTACAGATGGCTGCGCCACATGGTTTCCCCCCCCCAAATAGGACCCACATGTTGGCCCATTTGGGACGCATTGTTGCGGTGGAAAGAAGCTCGTACATGCGTTCCTTTTCGATTATTGTGGTGTGACTTGTCGAAGTGCACGTGCGCTCGTAATATACAGTATGAGTTGTTTGTAGGTGGGTAGGGCGCCACCGCAGTAGTGTCTTCTCCGATCAGTCTGTGTACGTCGGTTCAGCAGTGAATTGAAGGAAACTGGAAATCGTGCAGACTTTTTTTTTTTGGAGGGGGGGCACTAAAAGTGTATACTCACAATACAATACTTATCACAGGTGGAGTCAGTATACGACACATTGCCCGTCAGTTCAGTGCTGTCTACGCCTGACTTCACCTCAGTACAGAAGTCCTGGCCTGGACCATCCACGCTATCACATATGTGACACTTGAGGGCGCTGCATACACCTACAAACACACAGAAAACTTCCACACTTAAGTTCCCCTCCCAGTATTACAGTTGATCACGTTAATCCAGTTCATGGTAAACGTAGGCCCCCCCCAAAAAAAGTCTTCTTTCCGTCCCACCTCGTTCAAAAAAGGGCTCAATAAATTGTGACAAGTGGAAACATTTTTTTTCTTTTCTGGTTTAACCATGGAGAAATGGTTTAACACATGACGTACAAGAACTTCATTATTCCGTCACCTTAAATTTCTCTTCCAGCTCTATATTTTTCCTGCAGTCTTCAACTTGTTCGACCCAACGAGTGGTATTTACATCCCGATTTTCGTAAAATCAGTCTAATCACAGTCTGCTGCCTTTGGCGCCCTGGTCTTCGTCATTTGCTGTACGCCAACAAAAAGTCTTGATTAAATTTTGAACCCCCTCAATTTCGAATTTAATACTTCCGTTAACTTACCACAGAGCAGTGTGGTCACGGTAGCTAAGACGACTGGCCAGCGCGACACTCTCATTGTTTAGGGTGAGTTTGGAACCAGCTTGGCGTCAAGAGTGTTTGAAAGTCTTCCGTCCATTCATAATCAAATGCACTGAGCCCCTGTATTGGCGTGTCTCGAGAAATAAATCAAACGAGAAGTGCGAGTTTACAACGATGAATGTTGGTGTAATTTGCTTACTCTCACGAACCGATTTAAACGCCACTCTGTGAACTACATGTACGCCTAAAAATAATCGATAGTTGTCCATCGCAGTTCCGGAGGGGTGTGGTATACAGCTACGCCCGATCAATACGGATAATCCCAGCCTTAGGCTGTGTCCAAACTACTTGGCTACGGCTTGGCTGAACAGAGAAGTCTACAGGAATTCAGGCTCTGCAACCACTGTCACTAAATAGTGGCTTAGGCAGGCACTCTTGTTATCGCCGAGCGTGGCTAGGTAATTCGGACACCACCTCGTCATTATTTTTGGATGTGGTTTATTTCTTGGACTGCCCTGGCAGATCCAGAAGGTGAGGCAGAGACACCTCCTCGCAAGAAGAGGCAATTTTTTTTCTGCGTTTGCAATACAAAGAGAATAACACAACTTTGGGGCACTACTTGTATATAAGCCTATACATGCACATAAATTTCCATTTAGTTTCATGCGGAAGGCGCACAGTGACGTCCCCCCCCCAAAAAAAGAATAAGCCCTGTACCTCAGAAAAATACGTCAGAAAGATCGCACAAATAAATTGTTCGGCTTCAGATCCACCATCTTCATAGTTTTGGACTCAAAATGCTCTCTTGGATGCGCCTTTTCTTGGTCTCTTCAATAGCGCCCTCTGGACGTCTGTGTTGGGAAGGGCCGCTCTGTTTGAATAAGTGTCATGATATGTAAATTCGTTGCTTCTCTTTTGCATTTCTTCAACAAAGCAAGGTGTTTATGGCAATTACATGTATTCCCCAGTCAAGTTTGCCCCCCTGCAAAGAGTAGATTGTTTTATGAATACTTCATGTAGGCTACGAACACGGTGCTATACGGTACATGATGGAAGGTGAAAGCTGTTTGACCACATGCCATCACCTGCGACAAAATGCGACACTTCCATTGAGGTATAACAGCGCTTCCATGATCTTTCTGAGTTCTGACTGATCTTGCATCTAAGTACACTCTACATGTATTGTCGTCTAAACATAACTGCATATATTTCGTTGACTTACTGAGTTCTGACTGATCCTGTATCCAGGCATTTGCCGCCTAAACATAACTGCGTCAAGACACCCCATAGCTTGGCCCCTGGGCGCTCCGTGTCTCTGACGTCACTGCACCATTACGAATACCAGCGCATCGATTATGGTTACATTGTGAGTCTAATTCTCAACTCTGACCATCAATGAAATGGCAAAAAACGTCGATACGCTTGAAGCGGATTATTGCGGACGTTTTGTGGATGTAGCACATGTACATGTAATATCCCCAGCATCTCCTGGGCAACGGTGCACAAAGATCGCGGGGAGAAGCTGCGTTGTATCACTCAAAGTGTCTAAAGCAACATTTAAAGTGAATACAGATCGATATAGCGGCGATTTGACAAGCAACTTCTGACTTGTCAAACTTCAGGCTGTCACCGTCGTTTTTAAGAGCAATGCAGGTGTAATCATGACCAGCCTATGTTGAATTTGATGAACTTCAAGACAATTTTTGCAAAATTGCGATGTGATCTGCGAAAAGCCTTCACAAGGTGAGCTTTGTCATTAGGAGGCATATCAACTTCATATTGATCTCGACACTGTCCTGTTTTCAAAACTTTAATTTGTGATTCCAGACAACCTTGATTCAGTTGTAGACAACCTATCATTCTGAATACATGTATGTAGTTAAATCTGAAAACAAGAATCAACTGACAGTTTACATGTATATGCACCCAAGTGACAAAGTTCACCAGGTGAAGAATTTTCGCAGATCGTATCACAATTGCACGATGTCTTGATAATTATGCAATGCTTCAAACAACATGATTTTTTAAGTGAGGAGACATAGATATAATACGTTTTCTATCGACGTCCGGGACGTGGAAAATTTAGAGACAGTTCCATCACCTTTCTGGGTGGTCAGGGGATTCCTGTGGAAATGAAAGTGTTAAAAAAATTCTAGTCTGGACCCCCTTCCGGACCATTGGCATCGACACGCCACTGGAGGTTGAACTGGCCTTGGCTGGAGTGACGTGGAGGCAGGCCACCAGCCATTTTGCCAACTTCAGGCAATCGCTTGCAATTGGTTGTCAGGCGCTGCCAATGCCAAGTTTATCACTTTATAAGACGCAGAAGACAAATCAATTAAATCAACATAGTTGTGGGTTATTTCACCTGCTTGACTGCATTCTGAACACTGCCCTGCATGGGGCTTTGTCCTCGAATACAGCTGAGGATGAAAACGAGCTTCTAAAAGGGAGTTTCAAAAAATGTAAATGTACATACATGTATGTGGTAACAAATTGAGTTTTGACGGCACCATTTTTGCATAAACAGTGGGAAAAGTGGAAAATGATATTATTCACATGTATAACCATCCGACGGTGGTTTTACGAGTAAAATAGGTTAATTTTTAGAGAGGAAGGTCGCTCCGCCGCTCGTAAGCAATGACGCTTCTCTAGAGAATTTTGGTAACGATGAAGCCAAAATAGGAAGGTCAGTCCTGGTGCTTATTGAACCCCGTTCTTTCCTTGAACAAATGCACTTGTGGTTTTATTGAGCAAGTATACACTGGACATGTATATGTATTACTCTGAGCGGTAGGGGGCGCTCGGGTAAGTATCACTGCGCAGGCAACTGCAAGTTAGAATGGAAATGAAGCAAAGATTCCTTCAAACCATGTTGTATTAGTGGAGAGTGTTTCTTTATTACAACCAAAATATAAATCCACATTACAATAATAAACGATTTCGCTGGTCCATTACAAGTACATTTCAAACTCTGTTTTTCATGTGGTAGCGGAACCTGTAATACTGACAACTTGTGATGGATTTCTTTCGGTAACAAAACAGAACTCTAAAGGAGCAGTTGGAGCCCGCTGGTTAAGTACAAAAGCTAAAACACTCAAATGGGACATGACTTGTAAAAGGTCATACAGTGACTAATAAGAAATATGTACATTTCAGCTGTACATTTTTGCCATTTGATACACTAAACTGTTCCTACAAAATAGTGAATCACGTCGTCCCAGAAAGGGTTATGTACAGTGTATTGGTGTTGAAGTGTGATTAGATGACGATAATGCGTAGCAATTATACCCTGTGTAACAATCCAGTATTCTTGTGTCACAGAATTTGCATCTAAGCAAATGCAAAAAACAAAAAATGTCCTACGCCCAGCTAAAAATGTAAGATCGATCTAGAGCAGTGATCCAATTCAGTTGAAAATAAAAAGATAAAAAACTAGTTCCGAGGAAACTAGTCCATCACCACACGAGAATGATAGGTACAGTAAATGTATAAGAAAATCTGCACACAATTTCAAGCATGAACGTTCACATCTTGAAGACGCTCATGAGACTGTTGGTCACGTGTCATTTTACCTTATGTTTCCAAGCCCATGAATACCCTAATCTGTGATTTTCCGGGACTCGCAAAACCATTCACAGGTCACCTGCTCATCGACCCAGATTAAGTGTACAGTCTCTCACAAACGAGTGCATTCGCGAGCCTATGAAGTATAAAATCCGTTACTCTCAACGTTTCTGACCAATCAGAGAGCATGACACACACAAACACACATGCAAATTTACAAAAGGAACTCTTTTACACGTGAACCACGAGAGCGCCCAAGACGGTAGCAGCCACGGTTGCCAGGCTAAAGGTCAGCGCGCTTGCGCCGTTGCAGTCGTCAGTGGTGCAGCAGTACTCGCAGGTCTCAATGGTGAAGAGGGAGACACATTGCTGGGTGCAGCTGGAGGAACAGCTACGGGTGGTGCTCGTGACTGTCCCGTCCAACTTGACCACGATTTTCTAATGATATCAGATGAATAAAAACAAGACAACAGGGTATTAGAGGGAAATGTATGCACAAAGAAATTCAGATTCCTCGTATCAATGAAAGCCCCGACTGCTCTTTCTGGTGTAAAAATTCCTGTAAACGATGGCGTTTCGAGAAACTGCAACAGAGGGATTTCACATTAGCGCCGTCTGCGCATATCTTCATCGAAACCGAGGCTCTCTGTGTTCTCTGTTCTTAAGTGTGGCGCCACTTCAGTTTTAACCACGCCCACTGTACAAGATACACGACCATCGCAGGTACGTTAGTTCGCGGTCAATTGTCGCTATTTTTCTTTGGATTTCACGTGTAGAGTGTTCCTGAAAGGCTCTTCCACAAACATTTTCAACCTGAAAAGTCTGAATTTAACATACCTTTATGTATTTTGTGTTTTGACTCCTTACTTTCAAGCGTCTGATCGTATCACGAATTGAAGCTGACACATACAGCCTCGTTTTCAAACGCGGAAGTGCGCAGATCGACGCTGAAAGCGTCGTATTGGGATACCTCTATTGAATATCGCACGACTTTTCACGGGTTCGCTGAGATCATTATGGGGTTCAAGATCGTTTTCAGAATTCAACGTTATGTTACACCAACCTCTTCAGTTACAGTACGGTGCACACTACATGTACAAAACAACGAAAAACAACTAACAGACGAGCTGAGCAAAGTCAACAGTTTGTCTTGTGGCCAGAGAGGGAGCGAGGTGGACAAAAATCATGTGTGACTCACAGAGCAGGAGTCAGCGGAGGTGGCGCAGCTAGTGGAGTAATTGGCAGAGTAGCTGGTACCGTCAGTTGGGTCCGAGCAGTCGCTGTCGAGAATGCTGCACGAGTGGCAGGTGAGGGCGTTCAGTCCAGCTGTGGTGAAAATCACAGAAAGGCTGACGTGATACACAGACAGTGTGGCAGTGGAAGAAATGATATCAGTGATACATGCCCGTGTATAGTCGAACCTCACTAATAAGATTGGGCACCAATCCTTTTTTTTTTTTGGCCATTCTTTTAATTCCTGATAATTCCAGATTCCTGTTATAACAAGGTAATTTGTCAAGTCCAAAGGGTCTCTTATTATTATTAATGAGGTTCGACTGTACATGCACACGTACTTGGGCAAAAGGTGGAAACACTTAACGTGGAACAATGTCATTCTTTCAAGCTGTGGAGTTGTTAGTATAACACCAGGACAGGTATTTCATCCGGTGACAAATTCAGGTTGTTTACAAAAAACAACCAGCCAATTGTGCTATACATGCCCTCCTTTTGTGTTTTAAGTCCATGACGAGTCCCTGCAAGCCCCTCTAAGTCCATCACAAGTCATAAGCCAAATACGCAAGCTGTTTAAATGAGCCGTGACAAAGGATTCTTTTATCATTGTTAATCCATCAACACGACAGAGGGGGTCCCCTTTACCACACATTGCCCATCAAATGGTTGCTTGTGGTTACCATAACGAGAAACTTACCAAAACAGCTGGCCAAAATAACCAGGGTGGCGAGAGTATTCATGTTTGTCTGTAGTTACACGGTTTGCCGGTCTTTCGTGAAAATCTGCAAAATGGGGAAAACATCGAAAAGATGAAGCATCGATTGCCGCAAAAGCAGCTGAGTGAACTCCTGTAGACTTCGAGTGAGGCCTTCTGCAAGCTTAATCTAACGTCCGCCTGTATAGTCAATTATTGATAGAAAGAGTCCCTTATTTGAGGGATTTCTGAATGACTAAGGACATTTGGCTGTGGTCCATCCATTCAGCTTCCATTAAAAAAGGCCAGCAAAATGCGTTCATTTGCAATCAAAAAAGCATGTCAGCGTACATTTTACATCCAATAAAAGAATTTTTTGGAAGAAATGTATCTTATTTGCACTAGAGGTAGAAGACCTCACAATGTATCATGGACAAATGATCTGCCACCCCATAAACTTGGGGAGTCGTTTTTCGAGTCGCCCATGCAAAGAGACCCATATTTGATCAATTTCGCTATACTAAGACTCACTCCTAGCACAACTACTTTGAACGCCAAGTCCTTCAGAAATGTTTGGTCTTAAAATGAATGGAAGGCACTCTGTATGCCATTTGGGTTGGAGAAGTTCACAACGCTTAACGGGCATTTCACAAGTTTCTCAGCGTGCATGTTCGGCATGGAAAGACTCCATATACAGACGCCACATGACACCCCGTGCCCAAACCCTAAGAGACTGGTCTGAAACATTCTAAGTGTTTTCTAAGCGAACGACTTCGTATTTTCCTTCCTAAATTGAACTTATCTGGACTTATCTGCTTTTGGATTTCTGCTACTTTTGCTTTTACTGGCGTCCGTATATGGAACTCTTTCCCTTCAGTATTATAGTACCGGTAAATATTGAACTATTTGACTTCGTTGTAAACAATTTTTACTAGCTCCTAGAAGGCTTTATAATTTGTAAGTAAGATGTTCAAGAGCAAACAGACATGAATTAGATAACATGAGATACTTCAAGCTAATTTAGCATTCACGGGAGATATTTGTACAAGCAGTTTACGTAAATTTACTTACCTGGCGTGTCAATGGCCGCTGCGTCTTCTGTGATGCCGTTGCTACGAATGACCCAAGGCCGCAAGCGCAGTCAAGTCCTGCACGGTCACCGCTCGCGATTCATCGCGCCCAATCGGGTGGGTGGATCATTCAATGCTCATACCACCCCGCGAGGGGGGGCAATCCGTCGGAGGGGAGCCCAATTCGGCGCCGTCTCGATCCAGCCGACTGGTTGCAGTCATGGTGACAGCGCTGTTTACTCTTTCCGTTGCGTTACTGTTTTTGGCGCTTTTGTTTTGCTGAAGAAAGGTGTTGCCTCAACCTCAAAGGAGTCCCAGTTTGAAAGGCCGTTGTCAAGCAGCAGTCCAAAATGGCTCAAGAAAATGCCACCACATGCGTGGTTGACAGTCATACTATGGCAGGCTTACGTTTAGCCATGAAAAAATGTGTATGTATTCTAAATGATGTAGTGCCATGCCATGTACAAAACTGTTGACTTTTCATGGCTTTTCATTTCCTCCAGTATCTACTTTCGCATGTCATATTAGGAGTTTAACATCATCCTGACAAATTCACGTATTTTCCAAATCTTCTAGAGCAAACAGGTGAACAGATAAAGTGGTTGCTTAAAACTATAAGGGTACGATAAAAGGCCATTTGTTTTTGACAAAAGAAAAATTTATACGAAATGTGCCCCGACATTGTTTCAAATGTCGGCAAAGGGACGACAGATCAAGTGAACAGGGTTATAATGGAGGAAACGATGAACGTGTTGTGGTATATGTTCTTGACACTTTGAGAATAAACATGGCAGGGAAAAGAAATTTTCCAATTTATCCCATAAATTTTCCGATCAAAGTCGGTGTTGTGTTGTTGCAGGAATATGAGGGGGAAAAGTGGTCAAGCGAATAGAAGGAAGTCGCAAGTGACAAGGAAGTAAAGCCTATGCATACGACAAGGAAGTAGGCCTATGTAGGCTTATGCGAAAGAGATTTCGCTGGTGAAGGCGTGTGGATCGATATCGACGTGCCGCTGCGTATGGAACGCCACCGGTACACGCGTGATACTGAACTGTAGGCCTACATGGGATTCATTTTGCCCGGCCAGTTGCCCAAACTGCAGCATGAACACAGCGACTTGTACGGTTTCGTTATCGTTCTCGAGCCGGCGTCCATGGAAACGTTTCTTTTTGTCCCTACGGTGTCTACAGTCTATTCCCGGTTGCCATCGCTGGCGCGGTTTAGTAGGGCTGTTACGTAACGGGTATTGTTGGACCTATTTCCTTCATCGGTGGCGCGTACACAATGCGGGTCACGTCAATGCAAACGCCTTGCAAAAATCGATGAAGAAGTGCCATTCCGAAGATGTATTCATCGAGCGCCCAGCATGCCTATCCAAGCAGGTGAATAGGTACATATTACCAGCGTGTACACGTATATAGCCCGCTTTCATTTCGGCTAATATTTATCAAGGTGGCCAAATTTTGCAGATCGATCTTGTTCTGTCTGATGTAAACTCCACATTTGATGCACGATGTGTAGCAAAGGTGACCCCTTCTACATTGTCTTTTTTTATGTTAACAGAACCTTTGGAATTCCTTTCAGGGGGGGTCGAAGTAGGCACAATAGCGTTAGTGTATATAGCTGTGCATCACATTAGGGAGGGTGCGCCTTTACCACATATCGTGCTTAATATAAAACTCCATGTTCGCTTTGGCCCACTATCCTACCGATGCTTGTGTTTTCAATGTTTACTAATATGGCTTAACATTTGGTATTTTGAGAAGCTGCGTGCGAGTTGTTAACACTGAGAGAATAAGTCTCTTGATTTTGTACCGATGACCACTCAGTTTACAAGCCCTCCAACAAGTGTGATGTAAAACTGTTACAAAACAATAGCTCCGACGCTTGCATTAGTTATTACAACGCTGGTCGCCGTCACCTGGGCTATTGTAAACCACGAGTGATAGGCGCGGTTACCATGGTCGCTGACCTTTATTTTGCTTCGTCAAAGAGGCTCAGTTTTTGCCAACCGGCGTCGTCGACCGGCAAAACTGTGGCTAGCAGTGAGTGCCATTTAAGCCAAAACAAGAATAGGCTAGACTCAGTCACAATATTGGACCTATCACATTACCTCATGGAATATAATATCAGCACACTCAATGATCAACAACTGTGCTCGTCTAGGCAAACGTAATGAGCACAAATTCTCTGAAATCTTTGGCTGCTCATAGAAAGTTGCAGTCGAATGCCACTTTAAGAAACGATTTTTGCAATAGAGGGCGCTGTGACTTACCGTGTATGGTTGCAGACCATAAAGGAGCCGCCTATAGACAACAGTAATAATATTCCCACTTAAAAAATAATCAAGGAAAGATGCTCACAAGTTTCTCAGGTGTGCAAGACACTTGTCAAACTAAAGCTGACTTCCTTATCTCTTATTTCCATTTCAATTTTCCGTGGCTTAAATGAGTTTTGAAGATATTTTTCTCCACAGATAATCACCTGTCAAAAACAGTTCTGAAGCACATCATTATTCTGAGAATTGACACCCACACTTCATGGACAGATAGAGCAATTCAGAGGGCCCCGTTTGGTTTGATACTTTCACAAACACTAATTGGAAGTCCCGCTCCAAGATTTCATCCTCCTTTACAAACTACCCAGTCCACGTGTCACGAAATGCTCTAATAGCAGAGAATTTGACACTTTAGAAATCCTGATTCGGTCCGCGCTGGCAATTTTTGACCTATTACACTGGCAGATTGATCTTGAAGAGCGCCCTCTTGCGTCATACATTTTTCGCTAATTTCAACCTGATGATCAGCTTGTTGGTTAAAAGTGTTTTACTTAACAAGAGTTCGTGTAATGGCGGGAACTACAGAGATGGATTAGTGGATTTTTTTTTTTTTTTTTTTAGACTTTACTGCAATTTAGTTTCAACATTTTTGGATGGATGGTCCCCGTCCCTGTTATATAAGGGCCTGTAGCAAGGTGTAGTTTAATGTGTACGATTAGCCTTGTCAGTTGGGATGGTGAATATAGAAAGTTTTGCCAGGCCATTGGCAGAGCTTTAACATGAATCACGTTTCTGTGACAAGCATGTGGTAACTTATTTTTTCGATGAAAAGATTAATTAGCAAGGGCAAATCTTTTTCCGGCAACCTTTTTTTTCAAACTAGGGGTTATTGTGTTAAATTTCAGATGTACATACAATTTATGATGTAGTTATTTTGGTAAAAATTAGAAAAGGCAAACAATTTTATCAGCCCCTTCTCGATTTATGCATTGAGCATTGAGCGTTGTTTCCTCATTTGCATAAAACTGGAAAGATTCCTCCGGTTTCGTTACCTTCTTCTAGTCTCCACGTTGGGAAGACGTCTGTGAGACGTCTGGAGACTCTATACGGGACGGGAACCAGTTTAGTGCGAAGGTCTGATCTCAGCTAATACCTCAGCACATACCCAGCAAGATGAGGGACCGAGGGGTACTCAGTCTAGACTAATGTTACCTAACACCTCCCCCTTACATTTCTGAAAAGAATTCCTGAGGCTCCCATCAAACCCTGACCGCCACAAATGTGGGTGTGGTCTCTCTGCCATATCTCGCTTCAAATATCTCAGCATCAGAGAAGTCACTATAACAATGCGAACAATCTTGGCATCTGTGCCATTCCCTGCAGCCCTTTCCATGCGTGATTCAGTGAACGTGACGAGAACCGACCATAAATCTCCAACTTCTATTTCCTGAAACCCCAGTAAACAATATTAAAGTGATTTAAGCAGCCAGGCTCAATTCAGCTGAGAGTGATAATCTTTGGTCCCCACCCCTCCCTTGAAAATGATAATTACAGGATGCCTGATAACAGAAAGGGCCTTAAATAGGACAATCTGACCTTGAATCTACACCCGACTCTACCATAGGTTAATGACCTTCTGAATGTTTGAACCCGCGCTCTGACACACGCATTTTAAAATTGTTTTCCCTTAGGCCTAATGGAGAGCTTGCTGCAGGGGAAAATAAAAAGGGGAAACAGAGACACTTTTTTCCAGACACATGCATTTCAGTAACGGAAGAAAAGGGGATCACCAAATTTTGTGCATTCTTGCGACAGGAGAAAAAAAACCCCTCAAATATATTCCAATTCTTGGGTAACAATAACCATCCACCCATAGCAACACCAGTCTTCCAACGCGAGCCAGAGCCAATCTAAATACTTTTCCATGCACATTAATTTCTTACATGTAAATATATCAAGCAGGAATGCTTTGACTAGACAGGGCACGTGGGAGGATTTCATCCCTCAACCCCCCGAGTAAGCTTCCTGTGGCAGAGATACAGTTGAAAAAATCGGAGGAATAGCCGACTTCTTATTAATTCTATGTTAGACAACACCAGAGACTCGAACGAACAACGCACACCAGGGCATGACTCTTCAAAGTAAACAGAAATCCACTTTGCAGTAGGCATAAAGAATAGAGCAAGGCTGCATCAGACCACCAATAAATCTCAAGCTGTGTGTCGTCACAACATTCAGTTCATAAATGGTCGATTATAGTTATCCGAAGTGTGACTCGGATATCTGGTGGTACACAATTTCAACGACAGATTAAGATCTCTTTGAAGTCGTCTTATCCTGGACGTATGGACGTGCAGTTCACCTGTATTGTCGGTTCGAAGGTTTCTTCACAGAGTGGAAACACTGGCAAGGAGCGGAGACATAAACCTGCTGAATTATGTGCGTTAGATTAGCTTAAACGTGTAAGTCAAACTTACACAAGAGAGCGTTCGTTTAGCCATCACGTGATCTTTGCGCCTGCCCTGGTGTCAGCCACCACTGCCCCAGCTTACGAGTGGGTCTCTGGAGGCTGCCCGAGTGTAATGACGTCACGGATGGACTGTTCGAGCATGGACGTACATGATGGAACGTGGCGGGGACTTGACCTTTTTCCCAGAATGCCTTGGAAAACACACTGCAGCGTTCGATTAGCCTCATTTTGAGGTTTCCCTTGAGTGTAACACTGGTGTGTTCAGGGAGGCTAATCGAACGCACCCATTGAAAAGAAAACAAAAGACACGATTGCAACGACTCAGACTCAACTCTCGTCCAACTTGAGCAACAAATTTAATGACTCGACTCGGGTCCCTTATGACGAGACCCGACTCGAGTGGAAGTTAAACAAAAGATCAAAAACAAAGAGGCAAAAATTCTTTGCGAAAAAAATATTTGCAGTGACTCACAGTTCCGGTTTTTAATGTTCATGTCACTTTTACGATCATCGAGAATAACATGTTGTGATGAGATGTTAGATCCAGAGGTAAACTTTAAAAGATGCCAAAAACATTTGTAATGGGTTTTGTTTACAGGTTTCTATTCAAATGTTGGTAACTCGAAATGACTCAAGCTAAATATTTCATCCGACTTGACGGGACCTTTTAACGTAATGACTTAACTTGAGTCACTAAGTTAAAATGACCCGACTCGAATCAAAAAAATTCTTGATTCATTACAACTCCGATAAAAGACGTACAATACACGAGCTTAATGAGGAACACACTTGAACGAAAGGAAAGAACAAAAAATGGCCTACATTAGCAATCAATCTAATGGCTTCTCCTTTAATAATAAGAGACTTTAGTCAACCAACACACATCTAACATTATTACAAAAATGCCTGCACACGAATTCAACCAGAAACGTTCACCAAATGGAGACGGCACGTCAGACTGCTGGTCACGTGTCATTTTCCTTTTCCCGTTACAAGATCAAGACTTCGCTTATTTCTGATAATCTGGGACTCGCTAGACCAATCAAATACCCTGCTCATCAGCCCAGATTTCAGAGAGTGCAGTTTCAGTCCCCGTCTCCGTATAATTTTGTCTCAAAGGTGAAGCTGTAACTCTGGAGCTTTTTTGACCAGTCAAGGAGCACAGCATACACACACACATACAAACCACTCCCACCCAGTGCCCACGCAGCACACCCGAACATGCAAATAGATCTACACGTCATGCGCCGCAAGTGCGCCCAAGATGGTGGCAGCCACGGTTGCCAGGCTAAAGGTCAGCGCACTTGCGCCGTTGCAGTTGTCGGTGGTGCAGCAGTACTCACAATTCTCAGCATTCTCAGCAAGGGAGACGCATTTTTCGTCACAACTGGAGGAGCAGCTGCGGGTGGTGATCGTGACTGTCCCGTCCAACTTGCCCACGATTTTCTGTTTTTTATCGGAGGAAAGAAAAAACGAAAGAATAATTTAGAGAAAGGAAGAGTTTTATCTCAAAGATGAATTTGCGCCGGGAAGATTTAAAAGTTAATTTGGATTTTGCCCTGCCAGACGTGTATTTTAACACTGTATTCTCAGTGTATGCCCCCGGAGGCTTGTGCAAAAACCACAAGCGTACTCGGGTGGAACTCGAACCCACGACCCCTTGCTTCCTAGTGCAGACGTTTTAACCACTCGACCACCGAGATTGCCGGTGTCAGCTGGCTGGTTCGAATCACGTGTAACAGCGGGTAGCGAGAACAACTATTTCAAAGATGGATTTGCGCCGAGGAGATGTAAATTAATTTTGGATTTTGCCAAATCCATCTTTGAAATAGTTGTTCGCTTGTGGTTTTTTTTTTCACAAGCCTTTGGGTGCATACACTGAGAAAACAGTGTTAAAATACACGTCGGGCAAATTTAAAAGGAAGTTTTGTCCGAAATGCAAATTTCCACCCTCACAAAGCTTTCGTCTTCTAGCGACGCAAAAAAACAGTTCACCGTGTGGGGTCATCAGTATAAAGACCGATTGTCTCTCTCCACAGCCAGGGTTAATAGCTGTGAGAATGGGAGGCCGAACGAACCTTAGGTGGGGGTGCAGATGTGAAATCATCGTACACATAGGCACAGGTCCGTCATTAACCCTGCTATAGAGGGGGGGGTGCCCTATGCCCCATACTTCCACCACAATTAAGTGCGCTTGATTTCCTGGGTAACTTTGTTTCCGGACTGAGCACGCGTATACTGTACAATGATGCCAACGCATCCAGACTGCATGTGAGACTTGCGCTATCAAAATAGGTCATCGCGTATAGCTACCGCCATGATTCGTCTCCCTCTTGGGCAGTGTCCGAATTTTACTTGACCGTGGCCTGAAATTGCGCATGAGTCTATGGTGGTGGCCCCGGCCAGCTCCCACCCAGTCCTGTGGGGTTTCAAGTCACAGCCAAGTAGTTCAGACGTGGTCTCAGCTTCGCCAACTGTCTCGTGGGCCCTATCCGAACGTTTTATTTTTGGGTCTGAAACTTTGGCCTCGTATCGCACAGTCTAATGTCCCCGAAGCACCAAAGTGAAGCTCGTATCAGTGGTGGGTATAGCATAGTAAATTTATAAAGGTGAGAATATATTCTAAGCCGTAGCTTGCGACCAACGAGAAACCAAACTTTAACAAAACAATCACAAATAAACAAAAGCCAGAAGAAAGAAAAATAACCAACAAAATTGTCCTCAAGGAACTTGAAAGACCCAATAATTCACGAGTTAAGACAATGGCGCCGGGTATTTTTAAGATTATCTAGCTTTCAGCCCTGACACTGTCACACAAATATTTCAGAAACAAAGTCATGTCATTTTACAGCAATATAGCATTGTGTACGTTAAAGCAACAAGACCACTGTAAAAAGAGATTGAGAAGGAAAACTTCTGCATTATCACTTCACCTTACAGTAGACTTTATACACAGGGACGCCATTTCGCAATTTTGTACCCTGAACATATCATGTTTAATATAATCCGCCAAAAGGGATGGTGCCAGACTATTTTGGGTTCCAAAATTTATTTTCATTGGTTTCAATGGGTCTTAGAATAATTATATTTAATTCATCACAAATTTTATCTTATTCTGAATTATGCACCAGTCTGCACGAAGCTGTGCTGAAATTTCGTTTTGTTGCCTTTATATATTTCTACTCTCATTTAAAAGTTAACTTTCAATTCAAGATGGTCGACACATGAATACAGTCTTCTGTCCTCTGACTACGTTAACAAACGTGGGTTAATCATGGGGGTATACTCAGCGGCGTGACTGGGGGGGGGGGCTTGGGGCGCACGCCCCCCCTAAATAAATCATCGCCCCCCCACACACACTTGTACATCCTGGTGTGATCACGATTATGTACATGTATATCATATCGCCCCCCCTGCTAATCCTGGCTACATCGCTGGGGGTACCCCACTGATGGGTAATAAAATTCCAACAGTGTAGGCAGCCGATAATATTCCCCTTCCTTCTGTAAAAAGTGCCAAGGCATTCGTTTTATCCATCTCTTTTTTAGACTTTTTACTATTTAGTGGCAAAAGCAAACTGCCTTGGTAGTATGCCTTATGGCCAGCCGGCGAAAGGACGGCGATCCAAGTCGTAGATCTACTCACAGAACAGGCGTTGTCGTCGCTGCCGCAGGTGGTGGAGTAGTTGCCCGAGTAACTGCCCGTGGATGGGTCCGCGCAGTCGCTGTTAGGTACGCTGTAGCATGAATGGCAGGTGAGAGCGTTCAGTCCAGCTGTAGAGATTCAATTAATAAAATTGTGTTTTCTTCAAAATCGGAAAGTTAATTGACATTGTAGATAAGGTGGTATAGCTACGGCTCTGCTACATAAGAACATGGTTTGACTCTTACAGACTCCGGAAAAAACGAAAAAATACACATTTTGCCTGACACGTCTCGGCAAAATACCAACTACTCAATAAAGGCAAGTGCAATTTTCACAAAATTAGTGTCAAAATGATTGCAACAAGTTACTCTAGAAACTCCTAAAGGCTCAAGTCCTGTCAAAAATGCGCTGTGGTGATACGAGGAGAAAGTGCTGAGGGGCGGATCCTGTCCCCGGTTCTTTTAGGGATAAGGTGCGATGGAAACCTCTACGAGCGCGCAAACCATACATACAACCACTAGCACTGCCACGAAACAGCCCTCACTGTTAGCATTTTCAAACCTTGAAATATTAGGCGTATATGCTACTCATGAAAGGTGATAAATTTGCGTTTGGCCGGGCTTGGAGAGCGGAAGTGACCATGAATACCCAAGCCCTATGAACACAATTAAGTAGTGGTTTGCCGCTGACGTGCTAACCCGTTGTCCCTGTTGGGGTTAGTTCACGGTTATGGACCTGCAGTGTGTCATTTGTTTCAGCAGTGTTTTAAAATGCTATGTGTCTGCCGTGACTGTGTCAAAGTGAGAGGGACTGGCTTTTCAATCCCCTACTGGCTGACTACCACTGCTGTCGGATCTCCGACGCAGGGAATACGGGCGATTCACAATGCCGTACGTGCGCCCCCTACAGATTGCCACGGGGAAGCCTTTTCGCAGTGCATTGTGGGAAAGTGGTCCAAAACGTCTTTCCGTGGGCGTTGCCCTGAGGGAACTTAAATTGTTCCGGTGTTTTTGTCTGGGTTGAAGGTGGGGTATTTTGGGAAACACGGGTTCCCTGATCAATCGCACATTTCCTCAAATTGTCTGCTGCCACTCAAATGCAAATCGCATTTAATGGCCTCTTCATTACCGCTCTCTTCCGGCTCACCCTAGTGTGAATTGCAGTGATAAGGTTCTGTAACTAGGGTTAGGATGACAGTGGTGCATGAATAAATAATCCTCCACAAAATGTACGAAAATCAAAACAGCATGCTTCCCGTGCCCCTAGTGGAATTAATCAGAAGGGGCGGAATAAATTATTCAAGTTTTCTCCTCCAAACTGTATGATGGACAACAAAGTGCCGGGGATTGACAAGCAGAGTAAATTGAAGCGTAGATCACATTTTCTTCTTTTAAATTTAGGCGTTTTAACTTTCGATCGCCATCGACGATTGATGTTTTGGTCTAATAGACGTCTCTCGTGTACTTGTGGTTATCTCAGGTGGACGATAGAGGTACTTACCGAAGCAGCTGAGAAGAATTGTGAAAATTGTGAACGTGACGAGAGGATTCATGTTTCTGCTTTGGGGTGTGACGTTTGCTGATCCGTGGTAAAAGATCCTGTACGCATAGAAAGATAGAGAAATTGCTAAAGGGAATTGTTCTGAAAGGTTAACAGTAAAACCAAATTGGTAAAAAAAACCTGAGGACATGGGTCCAACCAATCGCGGTTTTGAGGGGACAGACATCTTCCTGGTGATGGTTATTTCAAGGAGTTTGTTTGAGGGTGTTTTTTGGGCTGTCTGTTTAATTATTAGGAAAAAACCGACAAACATCTAAAGCAACCGATCTGTACATATGCGTCGGTACTTACTTGACGCGTTTTCGGCTGCTCCGTCGCATGTGACGCCGTTGCTACAACTGAGCGACAGTAGCAACCGCCACCCAAGTTCATTATAGCCACCTCTTGCGTCGTTCGCGCCCAACAAGGCTGCCTGAGATAAAGTACTTTCGCATATTCCGCCGGCCGGTCTGGACCAGCCCATGTATGCGCCGTTTGGCGCCACTGGTGTTGCCGTGAGTGACGCCACTGTTTACTCTCTGTGGTAATGTTTAGTACACTCTTATTTTGGCCAAATGTAACTTCCATTTCAAGGACAGTTCCATAGAAATTGGTTGTCAAGCATCGCTTTATAAAAGCTTGCTGTGGGAACTAAACTGTCTGCCTGACAATATATACATCATGTTATATCAGGGATGGATATTGGAATCATAGCCGGTAAAGCACGTTCCATCGCCCTTGAACGCAAAGAAGTTGAGCTTGCATAAATTATACGAAAGATGCTTTTAGACCACTGCTTTTTGTTTAAGTCTTTGTTAAGATAATTCTAGTAGGTTAACTTGGGTGCATATTTTGCAATACCTATCATATGTTGGAATCAGCGGTGGCCAGAAAATCATGTGTACCCCTATGGCCCGTTTGTGAAGTGGAGCTGACGGTCTCGAGTCATTGCTCAAAGTGTAACTTCCCCAAAGTTGCAATTTAACGACAATTATTGAAAATATTTGGTCTCATCCATTTAGGAGCCAGGCCTTTTACCCGAGAGCGGGAACTAGATTAACTGATTGCAATAGCAAGTGGCTTTCGTGCTTGCCTGCGCTATTGCAAGCCGTCGCCACACCATTCAGAGGCAGCCTTATCGCATCGACATGACCCTCAATGGCTACCCAATAACTCATCGTCTCGCGCAAATCACATAACCAACCTTAAAGGGGGGAACCAAGAAAACGAAGTGCAAATAAAAAGCACTTTGCTGCAGCATCAACGAACTGAACGGCTTACAGAGAGACACATAATCCAGCTAACACGGCATGTGCACCAGGCCTGGTGGATGCTTGTGGGAGGTGACGCCATAGCCTAAACGACAAATGCTATTCAGCGTTTACGTTGTCAACATAAAGAGACTGGCATTTAGGATTGGTGCAAGTTACCAATTACTTTTGTAATACAATAAATTTGCCACTGCCAGTGTAATTTTCTGCTGGTTCAAGACCGCTCAGGTTTACTGTTGTGAAGCGCACTGGTACGCCGTCTACGTCGTCATTCCAGCAAGAGGCTAAGTAACGTCTCGGTGAACTTGAATGGCAGCATTATGTATCCGTAGCTTGGTATTTTTTATTCCACTCTCTAAACAGAACTTTCGCATAACTTTCCAATCCTCAATTTCAATATAAAGCTTCAAAGACCCTAGGGGGGGAAGTTAAATGAACCACCACATGAAGTTTACCAAACTACGGTTGATCGGCTCCATTGAAAGCGATAGATGGAAAAAAATCTCAAAACCGAAACAGCAGCGCCTCGTGACCTGTGGGAAAATCCATTAACGCTGCGGAATAAAGCTTGTTATCATTTGCTGTGGTGACGAGGCAGACAAATGACGGGTTTGTTGGTGTTGTGACTGTTCTCTTTCGTTGTTGTCATGGTAACTATAGTTGATATACCCCTCCTCCCTCTTCCAACCCTTGGTTAGCCCCCTCCTCCAGATCACGGGGGCATTCATTTACTTGCACACATCCTCTCACGAAGTCTGTTAAGTTGAATTCACTGTGGTCCAAAGCAGGCCTGCATGAAAGGCATGCCACCTGAAGTGACCCGTTGTAGAGCAATACAAAGTCTCCAGCATCATCGTAGAAGTTGGTGATTTAGTATACACAAATTCTTTTACCACCAACCTCCATTACAATGCGATATTATAATAATATAACGTAGGAGCTCCTAAATCACCGACTTTGTCTTAGTTTACGCTACTGTGCGGGACATGACCGACTTGGGCATCGGTAATGCCAGCAGATTCAATATTTCATGAGATAGTTATGAAGGTAACCATGCAGCAAGGTAAGTAAACACTGCGGGGGAGGTACGCATCGCGCATCACTGGCCCTATTTTATAATCAGGAGCTCTCCCATCGTGGCTTCACTGTGTTGCGCTTGTCTGTGGTCGATCGTCCGTGAACCAGCATGGGACCACCCGAGGAGCACCCTTATTTACTTCATCTAATACCTTCATGTACGCACATTTAATTATTTCTCGTGTACACGCATTGGGGTAGATAAAACTCACGTGGAACCCAAGACTTCCATGAGAATATTATTTTCATTATGAACACTTATCTTGAAAAGGGACCAAATTCGTTAAGTTAAACATTTAAGTATAGTTCAATATTTTAGTTACAAAAGATTGTGTAGCTCACAGTAAAGTACTTGTGATGTGAAGTGTTTTTAACGGCCTTGCGACAATTGGCATGTAACCGAGAGCCAATATTCAAACGCCCTGGTAAAAATCATCTAAGCACTGCTGATTTTATTGCTGTGGTGGTTAGTGTTGCTGTTGTTGTGGTTGTTGTTTGTTGCTGTTGTTGTTGTTTGTGGTGTTGTTGCTGCTGCTGTAATGTTTGTGGATAAGGTTATTGCTTTTGTTTTTGCTGTTGTTATTTGCTTGTAAGAGTGTCCAAGGGTACCAGCGGGGAGCAATAGTTCCAAGGAGGGATCTTTCCGAAGTATGAAAGAACGACAGCGGCTCTACATATCAAGTCCAATGACTAACAATGTCTGATTTACAATACAAAAGGAATGTAGTCAAATGAAGATTACAGCCAAAAAGCAAAACAGTGAATATTGTAAATATATATAAGACGGACTGAAATTATAATAGACAAAATATTGGCAAGGTAGACAAACACCAAACAAAAAACCACACACCAATAAAAAAAAGTTATAGACAAGTACCAGCATTTAGTAACATAGCCATAAAAAGAATCGGAAATTACTTATATGGCAGAGTCCTTGAATAGGGGAATCTCGAGCAGTTGGGATTTCTTAAGTTGGCGACCAGAAATATTTTGACGAGTTGGGGGCAGAAACGAACAGTGTCTTCCAGATTCTAATAAAGACTTCCCTAATCCATAATGAGTAGATTGCGTCTATAGCTGCAAGAATCGGGACTGTGTAATTATTCAGAAGATCAGCATTGGGCAACAGAATAGGATGAGCTATTAGGCGGAGTGCTCGTTTATGCACACGTTCAATACTATAAGGGACTGAGCCTTGGAATTACCAGATGACCAGACAGCTGCCCCTATCTCTAGGATAGGGAAAATATACATTTTATAAATGGAAACCAAATCCTGAACAGCGACTCCAATTTTCCTAAAGTCTACTCAAGATAAAAAGCCGTCTGGAGGCATTCGTGATGATGCACTGCACCTGCTGAACCCATCTGAGGTCGTTTTGATTGTAACACCAAGGAGTTTCAACGACGGGACAATCTGAAATTGACTTCCATTAATGGGTAACTTGGAACAGGGGGTGACTGACGAAGAAAGGAAATCTGCATTGATTTACACTTACTAGGATTGGGTTTCATATCGTTAATTAGACACCAATCTGGATTGCTCTCTCCATGAAATGATCTCAAGAATTATAAGGTCATCCGCATATTTCCAACAGTTGTCTAAAGTACATGCAACATCATTGCCAAATGACAGGAAAATAATAGGACGTGTGGTATACCACAAGTAAGACTAACTTTACTCGATGAAGCTCCACAGTAACGAACAGTTTGTGGTCGATTTGTAAAAAAACCTACAAAATACAGGTAAAATTGATCGATCAACACCAAGGTGAATAAGCTTATCGATAAAAACAGTGTGATTCACACGATCGACAGCCTTGCTAATGTCGATTGAACAAAAATTAACAAACTGTGCAGATTTCTCAAGACCATTGTGATGGTATCAAGCTTAAAACTAAGATAATGATCAGTAGAACATCCTTTCAAACTGCCAAACCGTAGGGGGTCAATACACTCCCAATCAATATCTTTAAGGATCATGCAGCTAAAAATCCTTCAAAAATTCGAGAAAAAAGGTAAGTAATTGAAATTGGGCGAAATTGATCCAAATTATTAACAGGAGTAACCTTCGGAATGGCACAAACAGATGCCTTCTTCCTGACGGAAAGAAACAAACCCGAACCAAGGCAAGTGTTAAAAATATGAGTCAAGGGAAAAGAAATCTCATAAGCAAATTCTTTCAAAAGTCAAATTAGGCAGTCATTGGCTGAACCGACTTTTTTACTGAAGCGTATGTGATTTCAACAACCGTTTGTAAACTTGGTGGCGTTAAGGCTGTGGTGGAGGAGATGCAGGAGGTAAGTAAGGTGTATTCAAATAAAGAGTAGGTAAACCGGAACATATCCCCACAAAGTGCATTAAGATCAATAGAGATTGCAACAGGAGGTTTATCACAATTTAAAAAGTTAGTACCAGGACAAGTCTGTCTGGGCCATTTGCCAGGCTCCGTCTTCTTCGAAAGATCAGTCTTGCGTTGATAAAACTTCTGTTTAGCTACTCGAATCATTCTTTGGAGCTTATGTCGTAAGTGCTTGTAATTACCATTTCGCTGAAATGCAATTGCTTCACGCTCCAGTAATGCCCTTCTAATCTCACTGCTCGTCCAAGGTTTATCATTACTTCGCCGTTCAACCATGACAAGTTTGAAATGTTGCTTAAATAGAATACAAATACGCTGTTGTAATTGATCATCAACATAATTAGGGTCTTAAGAACGATACAGACAAGACCAGTCCATGTTCGTGATCCACTGACGAAAAGTACGAACCAAAGAGTCACAGTAATCCCTGAAAGAGAAACTTTTTAGGGCTATATGACACAATAGCGCAAAAAGGTAAATCCACACATTTTGATGGCATGTTTATTAGGGTCGTTCTTGAACTAGCACTGAGGCGGTGGATACAAAACACATCAATATCACCGCAACCACAAAACATCGAGATGGCTTGGAACCAGACCTCTGAAGACCTCTCTACTGCTGACATCGTCGAGAACATAAGTTGCAACAATACCCCCATTTCGGTTTTGACGATCCCGGTGACACAGGCGAAAAGATGATACTTAGCAAGAACTAGCAGGGTTGAACAGTGGAAAACCAAGTCTCAGTTACCGCAAGCAGATGAACAAAGTTGTATTGACACACGAGAGAGGTTTCCAACTCACTGAACTTGTTAACAAGGGACCGAACATGAATAGCATCACAGCTGGTAGACAAGGTCAATGGTGCATTGCTCGACGAGTACTGACGAGGAACTCTCACTATGACGACAAAGGCCAATAACGTACAGCAAAAGCTTTCGCGTCGCCTCGTAAACTGCACAACAGGAATTGGCAGGGGATGTTCTGTATAAGCACACTGCGTTACTCGGCGTCCAGATCCCTTCCCCCTGTATCGCAGGACGCTGTTCCCCTTGAGAATTGTAAAAATATCCAGTAGAAGGAAATGCTTACTCCCACGGCAGGCTACAAGTTGATCACAAGAATAAGGAACTGATGGGGCCTAAACACTTTTCAGTAGATTTCTGGGGAGTTTCAGCCAAGGTACGAAGGGCTGGACCAGGGTTGATATGATTGTCCATAAATGTAGTTATCTGAAAAGGGGAGTCGAAATTGGGAACAAGACAGAGAGAAAGTGCCGTGCTTTGTCCATTTTAACACCGCCTTCCTATATAGCTATAGTAGGGCAAAACCCTGAAGGCACCACTTCTTGAAGCTTGGGTAGGCTACTGCACAACACAAGAGTTGCATCAGGTTGATTCAAAGAACACCCTAAAATGGCCACATGTTGATTAATGACAGGTAACATCGATCCCATAATCATGTCCTAATTTAAGTTGGCTAAGGTGTCCATATAGATTAATACAATAGAGACAATGCACCACCAACAGTACTATCACAACGACGGCTCGATTATACCCTCGTCAGCCACGCTGAACACGAGTTCGTTGAGAGGACTGCAGAGCAGTAGCAGGAGGTCAAAATGAAGGACTTACAGAACCTAAATCCAGTTCGGGTGAATAAACCGTCATGGCGGCCCTTAACTTGTACAGGTCAGGACAATAAAAACAGCAAAGTTCACGGTTCAAGTAGCACAGACTACAACCAAACGCAGAGACAAGAGAAAACGAGATAAAAAACACTAGACAAATATTAGAAGATAAAACGGCGATGTTAAAAATAGGCGACAATATAACTTGATTAAAAAACGAGACGACGGAGTGAAAAAAATCTACATCTGGCAGGCAGCAACAGCACCCTCTACTCGTTATTTCATCTTACAGTTGAACTAACGGGTTTCCTGATTTATTCATCAAGTACCATGCTTCCCAACACTTTTTGTTCTGTCAGATATTTTGGCAGCTG
The DNA here is from genome assembly GCF_054643075.1 of Acanthaster planci. Classification (NCBI taxonomy): domain Eukaryota; kingdom Metazoa; phylum Echinodermata; class Asteroidea; order Valvatida; family Acanthasteridae; genus Acanthaster; species Acanthaster planci. The sequence goes on along the minus strand of NC_141797.1, from coordinate 8,419,488 downwards.
TGTCAGATATTTTGGTATCGCATATTGAGTCGAGGGTACTTGCAGGTCATCGCCTTGCCAACTGAACCTGTCACCGTGATGCAAGACCTAAGATCTCCTACGTGCTCAAAGTACAGTATCATTACTTATAAAGAGGTTACCATGCAAGTGGTCATTTTGTTTATGTTTCAGAGAGGAAGGGAGGGTAAAACTGTACAAGCACACGATGTGTACCATGTATAACCCCCAAGACAAAACAAAACAGTTAACACAAACAAACCCACGCTTTGACCTACCGATGCCGGTATTTTTCATGTGAAGGCACTGAAACACAATTTTGGTCTCTCGCGTCGCAGATATAGCCTACCTCTATATGCAGCCAAAAGAAAAACGGGGGGGGGCATTCATGTGGGGCCACCAACCTCACAAACAGGTTTCAGTCAGGTGCAGTGTACTAATTCAAGTGAAAGTTTGTTGGCCAACCATTAGCATTAGAAGTGCCCCCTCTTTTGAAAAGGAGATTGTATGGCCCTCAAAATGGTGAGATTGTGTAAATCGTTGCCGACTTACAGAATGTGAGAGCAGAATGGCTAAAAATACGGTTGACAAATGGTCCCCTGTGCCCGAGAAAGGTTTGCCAGTTGCAAAATGCTGGAAGCAGACGTCTGAAAATCTACTTTTCGGGTGGTGATTTGGTTTTGTGGGAATAATTAAAAAAGTAATTGGATCACCCACAAAAAACCTGAAAAGATTTTAAAAGATAGGGGACCAGACAATAGTTCAATTTGTAATTCAAAGACCTCAGGGGTGTTGGTATTCATTTTAGTTAGGCCATGACCAGTGCCGATTTTACACTGTTTTCAATGGGGCTTGGATAAGTGAACTGTGCCCTTCAACTTGAACTTTCAACTCAAACTAAATGACGCCCTCAATGGACATGCAGCCTTTGGAATTTCGCCATCTTCACTGTCGAGGTCACGGTAAGGCTTGACTGGATGACATGTTTTGTTCCAATCGCCTGAGTTTCCTGCATAATAACAAGAGCTGAATATTTCATAAATAATTAGCGATTGATCTGTTATTTCCAACTTGGGATTTGCGGGCCCTTCTAATTGCAATATACAGGTCAGGTCAGTGAGGTGTCGGATATAGAAGAAATCTCCATGTTTTCGTCACAAAGTGAAAAACCGGAAGTAACAGTAACTTGGCTACTCGAGGACCAATGTGCGAGCCAAAATTGTTGGTGGAGGGACCTCGCTAAAATTGGCGGTTAGAGGTGATGGCAGCATCATACTCATCTCGAGAGTCTTCTATTTTTGTTAATTGGGCCTATATGAGCTTGCCGGGCACTCTCGCTGTGTTTTCTTGATTTGTTTCTTTGGAGGATTCCTTTTTCTAGGGAAATGATACCAAATAGTGCACCAGGTTCATGTTGCTGATTTCAATGAATTGATTACCTAATTCAAGTTGGTTCAATTTAATACAATCATTTATTTGTCATGCTAGCATGAACTTCATTGAACTTTATTTCTCGGTTTGCATTTCATTGTTATAACTTTTTTTATAAAATTCACCTAATTTACAACTTAAAGACAGAAAATATGAAAATGAAGAAATTTTTAACTGACATCATAAAACAGGCCACAGTATCTAGTAACATTGTTATTAAAACACGAAATAGCACAAGGTACGAAGGAAAAGCGAAAGAAAGGCTTTTTTCAGTTTTAGTTGAGCAGATATAAACTTCCTGACTTGGTAAAGTTTAAGAGTGGTCAGCGTGGGTCTGTGTCATCAAGCAATAATGTTCCTAGTTTTGCTAACTTTGCTGCCTCGTAGACTGACTTAAATCCAAAATATTATCACAATAATTTTCCCGCAGATCTAATAATTCTGTCTATTTTCCAAAGATTCTGCGCCGTAAGGCCACCTAACCATGCTACACAACAAAATGCAAAGACAGACTGAATGGTACTTCGATAAAACATTGAAGTATCCCGATCAACGTTAAATACTTTAAGTTTTCTTCGGAAGTAAAATTAGCCTTCGCACATTACGTTTGCGTATTGATACTCCAATTCAAGCGATTACCTTAATTCATACATAACCAAGTACTTATGGTGACTGACTACTTCAGTATCAATACCAACAATCTCCTGAGTTTTCCGAAAATCAAACGTAAGTTCCTTAATTCTTATTTCAATTTAGCACCAGAAACGATGTCATCATCAGATAGCCTCAGTCAAACCGAAGCAACGGATTTCCTGGAGGGCGTACTACAGCTGACGGCTCCGCTGGAACACCTGGCGAAAGACCGAGTCGGCTTCCTGCGTGACCTCATCACTGCCTTCCTTGGAACGATTCCCTTCCAGAGCCTGACGGCGATCGCCACGCCCAGGCCAGAGAGGCGGGCACTGACCTTCACCGAGGTCAAGGCCAACATGATGGCCCGCGTGGGCGGCTTGTGCTTTGAGATCAATCACTTCATGAAGGCCCTTCTGGAAACGCTAGGATTCGAGGTATACCACGTCGGCTTCAGAACCTTCGGGAAGCCGAACAATCACCTGGCAACTGTGGTGAAGAGTCTGGTCCGACCTGGCGACCTCCATCTGGTGGATGTTGGCATTGGGTATCCCACATTTTTGCCCATACCTCTGGACTTTGATAAGGAGTCACCAGTCTACACGTCCGGTTTCCTGACGCACAAGTTCGTGAAGGGTGACAACGGCAGCATCCAGTGGATGCTCAGGGCAGGGCGACACTACAAGGAAAGCGAATCAGGGGCAACCGAGGGCGAGTGGTTCACGTTCATGGTGTCCGACCTGGTGTTCCACGATATCGAGTTTTTTGCAGACAGCATGGAAAATATCCACACTGTGGAGAGCGGCCCGGAGGCCCTGTCGCCTTTCTTACGCACTCTAAGGGTGGTGGACTTCCGCAACGGCAGGCTTATTGCCATCAAAGACACCATCATCTTGGAGGAAGACGGTAGCGGCAAGATAAACAAGAAGTGCGCAACGCGCCCTCAAGAGCTGTTGGAAGCGATCCACGATCACTTTCCACAGTTACCCACTGAGGCTGTTCTGAAGGCTATGGACACCATTGATCTCAAATTTGACTGCTAAGCCTATAAGTTAGGTTACTGATTCACTAAAATATTATGAAATCCATCTTAACAATATCGCCATATCCCAACAATCACTCGTGTCTGTTTGTGTCAAGTTTGAGAAACGACTTGACTCCGAAAGTCTCTCACTTCTCCTGTTGAATCATGCAAATAAAGCTTTCAGTAAAGGCAAGTGCAGCAACGATTTTTTTTCATTGTGACTCTCTGCTAGCATGTTTCATTCGTTGAACGTATTTCAGCATAAGCAACTTAATTACTGTATTAAATATAGGCGCTTCTTGTTTATGCTAAACGTTAATTGGCATATACTTTTTAGTATAATTTTTTTATGTTTTAAAACTGTTCTTTTCTGCATGAGATTGGAAGAGAGGGTAATAATGAGAGAGTTGGTGGTTAAAGTAAATTGGTGTCGGGTGGACTTAATTACACCAAGTTATCGGATAATTATTTGACCTGACTATGTTATTTGAATGTTTGGTTCTATGGGGAATTTTTCGGTCAGGCAAGCTTCTAAAGAAAAGTAGTTGATATGTATAAGTATTTTATACCTTTCAATCGATTCAAATTTCTTTCTCATAATTATGTGTTTTTTTATACTTCAATAAGATAACAGATTCGGGGCCAAAATCCTGTCGCACACAAACCTTAAGGGAATGATAAATAATTGCTGGTACTTATTCACATACCTTTCGAGCAACATTAATAAACGATACTGGTATTGTTCAGGTTTTATAGTGTCTACGGCTTCAAATTACAGGTGATTCCATTGGAAGTGGTTGAATCCACTTTCACAGGCTCGTGTATAATTTTAATACTTCGAGGTGGCAGTAGGTCAGACCCAGCCCTGCTCACGATGTGGTACATATGCTGCAACCGGTCATGTGACGTTACCCTATTCAGAAATGTGTTGATTAGCCTTTTGAGTTAACAATACATTCTTTTTCTTAAAAAATCTGACAGATCAAAAGCCACTTGATACTAGACACAGAAATCGCAGTTCTGACATTATTATCACTGAAGCACATTATTAGAAACCCTCTTAAACAGTCAACTACGCCGTTTTTGACGTTCTACGGGTTGATAATCTTCTTCCAGATGGTGGCGCCATCTTCATAACCTTGAAGACTCATTAATGTGCCACATTAAATGAATAGGCAATTCGTGGATGGAGTGCATTATACGTGTAGTGCCTTTTTCTCTGACTTTGTTGATTTCCCCCCCAGAAATATCTTGTTTCATATTCGATGGTAGCTACAGATTTTCGCTTCAAATGAAAAGACTCCCGTTTCCTTTCAGTTCCATTTGGTTCATATTTGTACATACTCAGTTTTATTTTTAGTAAGGTGAGGTGACAGAGCGGCCGGCGTTGTAAGCGACGCTTGCCTGGTAGTTGCGCCAGCCGTACAGTATCAAGTCATATGAAGGCTTCGTGTCATCCACCATTTCGTGACAGTCGCCCCTTGTTTATTTCTGATCCCTTAAAACTAAATAGATTATGTAATTAGGATATTTGGTAAATGCCATGGAAAGATTTCTTTGTAAGAATATCGGTTTTATTAAAAGGATATATACCTGAAGACTTAACAATTCTAGACAGCACCGATGGTCATAGTACTACACGTTAGATCTATTAAGGGCAAAGCCACGTTGTTGTATGATTGAATCACTCAGCTGCGGCTTGAAATTACACACGACTCTATTGGAACTGGCTCCAGCCATGACCATTGTCTCGTGCGTAATAGTAGGCCGTAGCCAAGTAATTCGGACACGGCTTATAATAGGGGTTTGTCGATGTACCGTAATAAAAGGGCCGAGTGTGTTTTACTTGGAATTGTACAGATTTAAAGGATTCCTTGAGGGCTGGCACGTGACCCCGCAGCTGGGTGAAATCCAGCCTTGTCGTTAGCCGAAGGACCCGTGGTGCATAAGCCTTAAATTTGTTTATCATGACCTGTCTTGTATGAGAGTGTGCATATGAGAGGGAAAGTACAAATCGTGCACGTCCAGGTTGGAATCGTTATTTTATTATGTGATCATGCTCCAATGACTTTTTTGAATATGGATTTACTATTAAACCTCACGGGGTTTAGGCATTGTGGTACTTAGACTTGTCCACCAGTCCTACCAGGCGTGACATTCACCTGTACAACCATGTAGGTTTTTTTTTTTTTTTTTGAATGACCTTATATGCATGACGTTTCTTCTTCGCATGTAAAGGGTATACTCATAGCGTGTTACTTGATTGAGTACTTTGGAGGTAAAAGTTAACTTTGCCAACCAGTAAATAAGCTACCATAGAAAACAGCGTGTAATTACCGCACTTCCCAAAAAATCCAAAAATACAGGTTTCGCAGGTGTTCCAGACAAATAGGAAATTTAAGTTCACTTCTTTATCATTCCATTTTCTTTTCAATTTTTGCTGGCTTACCTTTTGAAGATATTTCTCTCGAGAGAACCCAAAACCGTCATGAGACCCAAGGCCGTTTCGAAAACTGATGCTTACCCCCCATTGCAAATGAAGGGACTTGGAGGGCCCTGTTATGTCTGATACTTTCAGAAATACAGGCTGGCAGTCCTGCTGGAAGATTCCATTTCCCTCCTTTGGAAACCATCCAGTCGACGGGCCACAAAATGCTCCATTAGCACAGCGTACAAACCGTGATACGGTCCGCGTGCAGGTTTGGGGCCCATTTACTGGCCTGCAACAAGAGGCACAAAGAATGATTTTTTTTTCCCTTCATCATTTAAGAATAGAGATTGTACGGGACGTTTCTGTATTATGAACTAACAGCATTCTCTGTTGATTTCTCCTTTATTCATACTTGCCTTCTCAACATGCCACCGGCTCAGCCATGCCGTCCGCGATTATGCTGAAGGAATAACGAGAAGTCGTAACCATTAAAACTCGCCTATGCCGATTGTTTTAATAAAAGCAATCCAAACTCGCATATAGTGAGGCCTCCACGACAAGGCAGATCCTTTATTAATCCGAATACACCCCCCAAACACTACCCATTTTAAGGCACAGCATTGACCTTTGTTAAAGTAGCGTGTTGTTCGGGTACACTGTTCACGTACTGGTCCTATTCATGGAGATCATCGTAAAGCTAGAGGTGACGGACCAATACGGGCGTTTTACAAAAGCGTACCTTCAAGAGTTTGAAACGCGTTGGCCAGTCACAAAGCGCGAAATCTGTCGCGTTTGGAAAGGGTCCACAGATCTCGAGCGTTGTGATTAGCCTACGCGTTGCAAACTCCTGGAGGCACACTATCCGGCTCGTAAGTGTGACGTCACTTCAGTTTAAAGCACGCCCACTGCACACGTGCACTGCACGAAGGGTTACATGCATTGATCGCCGTTTACATGTACATGGAGCCATGGAACCGGAAGTTAACGCGCAACTTCTGCGATTGTCCAATGACAGCCTGCCGTGACAGCCTTTGTGGCGAAGTCACCTTCGAATCGGATTGCGTATCGCCCATATTCTTTTTATCACTTTCTTTTTATTTCTACCTGAGTGCAATGACGTCACGGATGGACTATTCGAGCATGGACATGATGGAACGCGGCGGGAACTTGACCTTTTTTCCCGGGATGCCTTGGTGAATGCACTGCAGCGTTCGATTAGCCTCATTTCGAGGCTTCCCTAGCGTGTGCCACTAGTGTATTCAGGGAAGCTAATTGAACACACCAGCTACAGTATTTACTCCGAAATAAGCTACTTCAAAGAGCGCCCTCCTATATTGTCTGCCATACTTCGAAAAGGCTCACTTAGAGCTCGGATGCTTTGGTGGCTGTGTCAGTATTGAGTCATTGCGCACTTTCAATATGTTTACAAAGGTTGTGTTAACCCGTTCCGCGACTTTTAATCAAGTAAATAATAATACAGTGGGTAAATAATTGGGTGAATAATAACCTTTTCTTTTCGTTACTATATTTTAGGTGATGGAAAAGGCAGACACAGTTATAAATCCCACTCAGTCTCAGTGAAGCCAGGAATTTCCTACAGGGCGGCCAACAGCTGTCCACCCTGCTGGACACGCTGGCGAAAGACCGAGTCGGCTTCCGTCCCGTGAAATCATCGCCACTTTCCTAAGCAAGATTCCCTTCTAGAGCCCTGTCGGCGATTGCCACGCCCAAGCCGGAGAGGCGAGCGCTTACCTTCCCCGAGATCAAGGCGAGCATTGAATCACTTCATGAAGACACTCTTGGAGGCGCTGGGATTCGAGGTATACCTCGTGGGTGGCAGTATATCTGGAGGGCCAAACAATCACCTGGTAACAGCGGTTAAGAGTCTGGTCCTACCTGGCGACCTTTATCTGGTAGAGGTTGGATGCGGGTATCCCACGTTCGAACCATGCATGTCTCTGGACTTTGATAAGGAGTCACCAGTTTACACGTCAGGTTTCCTGACACAAGTTCGTGGAGGATGACAACGGCAGCTAGCATTCAGTGGATGTACAAGGCGGGGCAGCATTACAAAGGAAGGCAGAGAATCGCCGAGGGCGAGTGGTACACGTTCAGGGTGTCTAACCTGGAGTGACAGTTTCTCGCAGACATAATGGACAATATTGTCCACACTGTAGAAAGCGGCCCAGAGGCCTTATCTGAAGTTCTTACACACCCTGACGGCGGTAACCCTCCGCAACGGCAGACTCGTAGTCATTAAAACACCGCCATCTTGGAAGAAGACGACAGCGGCGAGGTAAACAAGAAACGTGCATCGCGCCCTCAAGAGCTGTTGGAGGCATTCCAAAATCCCTTTTCTCAGTTTCCCACGGAGGCTGTTCTGAAGGCTGTAGAGACCATTAATCTCGAATTTTCCCACTAAGTTTATGATTAGGTCACCGATTTACTTGAATATAAAATCTTGAAATATCACCAAATCTGACGGAACAGAATTGATCTCGGGAACACGTATTCCTGAATTATTAAGCCAAGCACAACAAGAAATGCTTTTTACTGTCAACTACCTGTACACCACTAAAACGCTCTACGGGCTTATGTTCTCTCTGAATATTTCGATTTGACACGCATTAGTTTCTGTCCATTAATACAGCTGTTTCACAATAGCGCGCCACCAAGAGTTTACAACATGTTGGCCAATCACAACGCGCGAATTTGTTGACCAAATATGCGCGTTTGGAAAAGGTCGACAACTTTCGCGCGTTATGTTTTTATACGTTTTGTTCATATTTTTGTTATACATACTCCTTTCATTTTATTTTTATTTTATCGTTGTTGTTGATTTAAATTTAGGACCCAGATGTTAATTGCTAAAAAATAACCAACTGTATTCATTCGAACAATTTGATACAATTACAAAAGATTATGCAATTGACAGTAAAGTGCTTCTGATGCAAAGTGTTTTTAACAGCCTGTTCACAATTGGCATTTATTAAAATTAACTCAAAAGAACTCTAAATGAGCAAAACACGCGGATAATGTTTTGACGTTGTTTTTCTTCTTCTTTTGTTGTTGCTGTTGTTGTAGTTATTGGTGTTGTTGTTTGCTGCTGCTGCTGTTGTTGTTGTTAATGTTTGTGGTGCATGTTGTCGGCGATTGTTGTTGTTTTTGTCGTCGTCGTCATGGCTGTTGTCGTTGTTTTTGTTGTTGTCGTTAAGGATCCAAGAGGGTCCACGTGCAATGGACCCAAGGGGGACACTTTTTTACGGAATATCATGAAAAAGCGAAAACAGCAACAAAATTTATCATCCATTAGTGGAATAAACTCGAAAAAGTTACATTGCCCCATTCGACTGGCCCCGGCGATAGTACTTGACATTTCACGTAGCGCCGGCATTATTTATGTGTTTTTACTGCAAGTTATTTTGCAAGGTGTTGCAAACTCTTGCTGGTGCACCACTATCACACTGTCATCTGATCATTTTTTTCCAAAACGAAACTTGCGTACATCTATTACTATTTCCCGCCATTCAGTCGCATGTCATTATTTTGCAGACAGCAGGCTTTGAACCAATACCATGAGTATCAAATTCACCTTTCAAGGATGGAGTAGCCAGGCAGTCAGTGCGCACGCGGCAGCACCGGCCTCAGCAGAAGATGACGGCGCAGCTAGGTATGAATCAACAGTCGATTTCAAGGTTTTTTTTCCCTATCCCGGAAGTGTCACAAAATCATTTTCCTACAATTGTAAAGCCAACCCTTCATGATTTTGCTGGGTGTCACTTTCTTTTCTTTTGATTTGCTTCTTTGGATGATTCCTCTGGTGGGGAAATAATGTCCGAAACTGCACTGGGTCCAAGTTGCTAATGTCAATAGTTTGTTGGTCAGGACCTACGTTACTATTTCGTGGGCCTACACGTGTATGAATCGACTGCTGAATTTGTTCCTCCGTGAAGACGAAAACAAGCCTGTCGGATGAAGTTCGCTACCCCCCTGTTCAATTTACTAAGTCAACATGGATTACAAATTTGTCCCTTTGTGCATAGCCGTGAGATGGAATTTCCCCTGACAGAGATCATAATGGGTTAGCTGATTGCAATTAATGTTGTCAAAATTCAATAAACTGGCTGCACCAAATGACCTTATCGGAGTATGGAAATTAAAAAACAGGTGATTAATGTTGGGCGAAATTTGTACACCTCGTGAGAACATGATCGATTTGTGTTCTGGCGTCCGATATGCCCAGTGCAAGGCTCTAGACCTTTACACATGCCCGAAGTCCGGAAAGTTTACTTTTCATGGTAAAATGAAATTAATTAACCTGCACGTCTGACTATATGCTTGAAAAAAAAGCACACGACTAAGTAGGAGGCGCAACATTCAAGTTCACCCGAATCCGCCCCGAGTTGAAGTCACCTCCAAGCGGCCAAAGAAAGACATATGGTTGTATGTTTTCCAAGCGGGTTCTTGCACGCGCTCTACGTGTACGCAAAGACCATACAGCCTTACAGGAATAAATTCGTTAGTGTATTTTTGTACCCAGCGTGCCCCGCGTCAAATGCGCCATTGATCTCCATTATAAACGCGCGCCTGTGCAGTGATTACCCAATAAACACGCCCTCTAGCGCTTCTTGCTCTCGGAGCCGATTAATGAGTTCACCCAGGGTTCACCGTGACCTCTAATCCCTATACACGCTCTGGACTGTTGTTACCTAACACCCCCCTACATATGTTGACCTTGGTCCCGTGTATATTGAGGTCACATACGCCTTGTGTATAGCCTCGAACATCCCATAGGAGATAATTCACCACACGGCGTGTTGCGCCCACGGAATAAAGCACTATGCATGACACCAGGCAGTACGTGTACACTACAACCGGTGAACAATGAACCCTCCTGCTTTGAATTCACTGTGTTTGCGCACTCGACTTGACCCACACTCCCGTTGTAACTGTAGACGTGGTGCCACCCACTGTGTTGTAGGTTAGTAATGTACATGTACGAGTGCCTGTCTTTTTTTAAATCCGCATAATTGGAAGAAAAGCAGCGCGGTTTTGGAGCCTTATCTGTTCTCCCAATCGTCACGGTATACTAAGCAGAAATAGTACGGTCACCGTACCTCGAGCAGGTCAGACAGATAAACCGACCACGCCAGGCATTCGATCGCAACGACAACCCTGTATATAGACACGAAAGTGAGAAAAACCTAACTTTTATTTGTATCTCTAGCGCGCCTCGGTTGCAACAATGTCATCATCACATAGCCTCAGTCAAAGCGAAGCAACGGATTTCCTAGAGGGCGTACTACAGCTGACGGCTCCGCTGGAAAACCTGGCGAAAGATCGAGTCGGCTTCCTGCGTAAAGTCATCGCCGCCTTTCTCGGCAGTATTCCCTTCCAGAGCCTGACGACTATCGCCACGCCCAAGCCGGAGAGGCGAGCGCTGACCTTCCCCGAGATCAAGGCAAGCATGATGGCCCGCGTGGGCGGGTTGTGCTTTGAGATGAATTACTTCATGAAGGCGCTCTTGGAGGCGCTGGGATTCGAGGTATACCACGTGGGCGCCAGTATCTCTGGGAGGCCGAACAATCACCTGGTAACTGTGGTTAAGAGTCTGGTCCTACCTGGCGACCTTCATCTGGTAGAGGTTGGCTGCGGGTATCCTACGTTCGAACCCATATCTCTGGGCTTTGATAAGGAGTCACCAGTCTACACGTCAGGTTTCCTGACGCACAAGTTTGTGAAGGATGACAAGGGTGGCATCCAATGGATTCACAAGGCGCGGCGGCACTACAAAGCAAGGGAAGAGGCAACCGATGGCGAGTGGTACACGTTCATGGTGTCCGACCTGGTGTTCCACGATATCGAGTTCTTTGCGGACAGCATGGAGAATGTCCACACTGTGGAGAGCGGCCCGGAGGCCCTGGCGCCCTTCTTACAGACTCTAAGGGCGGTAAGCTTCCGCAACGGCAAGCTTCTAGCCATCAAAGACACCGCCATCTTGGAGGAAGACGACAGTGGCAAGGTAAACAAGAAGAGCGCAACGCGCCCTCAAGAGCTGTTGGAGGCATTCGAAAATCACTTTCCCCAGTTTCCAGCGGAGTCTGTTCTGAAAGTTTTGGAGACTTTTGATCTCAAATTTGACTGCTAAACCTGTTCACTGAAATACAAAAACTATATTTTGACAATATCGCCATATCTAAACATTTAGTATTGCGTCTGTTATTAATATCAGGTTTGTGAAACAAGCTCAGGGTTCAAAAAAATGCCTTTTCTTCTGTTATATAAATTTGTCGATTTATGTGTACAAGCGTGTCATACATTATGTTGACCTCTGCACAAAAGAAGTCCATATAATGTAGCGTACGATGGCGTTGTGTGGACTCGCACACGTCCACCCAATAGAGTACCGAAGTGAATACGTCACGCGCACAATTAGTGTGTAAAAGGCATTAGCGCCAGAACCAGCGCGTGAACCAACACGCGCGCGTACCCCATTCTTTTGTACTGCCTTTCTGGTTCACAGTGACGTCACCCTTCGGTACTCTATTTTTACCCCTCTCTGAAAAACAGTTGGCATTTGGGGGTCAAGGTTACCTGTGGCAAATGAAGAGGAACAGTCCAGGAAATCATTGTTAAAAATCCAGCTCGAAGGAGTTATCGTAGTGACAGAAAAAGGAGTTTTTATCTTACCACAGTAGAACAAAGGAATGTCCACACCTCGTATGTAAAACTGGCTGAGTGAGGTGGTACAGAATCCTGCACTCCTAATGTTTTGGCTTAGATAAATTGTTCCCTAAATTGCCTTTGGCCCCCATGGGTAGACATTTCTTTCTTTTTTTTTTCCTTTTTTTCTTGCTCTCTCTCTCTCTCTCTCTCTCTCTCTCTCTCTCTCTCTCTCTCTCTCTCTCTCTCTCTCTCTCTCTCTCTCTCTCTCTCTTAAGCAGAGGCAGCTCTTGCAACAATTTTCTTAAAATTATTCTTGTTTTCTGTATATGTATCTATCTTGATTTCATTAAGCTGAATATAGTCTGAGCACAAGCACCTTAGTTAGTATTAAATAGAAGCGCTTCGCTGCACTCAATGCTGATGCGTAGGCCTATAAAGTTTACTTTTCAGTAGAGATTTAACGTCATCAAGCCGTTCCATTCATGGACGTTGTGATGAGAGTAGCACTGGACTCGGGAGTGGTTGACATGATACGAAGTTAATTGGAAGTTGGTGGCTAGCTTAAATGGGTGTTGTGTTTAACAACGAAAAGAAAACTTTGAACAGCTCAGGAGCATTAAGTGCAATTTCTAGGCGTAGTTTTAATGCGCCACGTTAAGCAGAGTTGTAATGACTCGAGTTAACGGCGGTGCCACGGATCCATATGTTAAACGCCGGCGTTACCGTCACATTTTTGCCACTAAACGCTAACAGTATCGGTGTCGACGGTCTGCAGAACCCTTTACGCCTAGATCGTAGTGTATGTGATCACTTGCCCTCAAACCTAGGTGTAAACAGGCAATAAATCCGGTCCTCAAAGCTGCCTTTGAAGTCCATGAAACCCTTCCGAGTGAGCATGTCCTGTTGATTACTCCCCGTAACATTTAGTAGGCAATTTCCACCTTTGTATCACAACATTTCATATCACATACCGAAGAGTCCTTCATCCACAACTTAAGGTTTGCATGCAGTGATATATGCTCAGTTTGTTTTCAAGTTTATTCATATCTACTCTTTCTTCAAGAAATATTAACGAATTGTTCGAAACTTTAAACATTTATATCACATAATAAGTGGGAAGTTGGAAGAAACTGAACGGGGCATTCAGAGAGAGACGTTGCATTGCAAAAACTGTGGAGTTAAATTTGTGTTAATTTAATGCCATGGTGTTATCATAGTACACCCATTACTCTTATGACTCCCAGGGTGTTAAATTAACACGACAGGTTTTACAGTTTTACAGGTTGTAAAGAAAATGAATTTCCAGAAAAATGGTCGATCGCAAAGTACACACTTGGAATCAAGCCCGGGTTGCGTTGGTGGAAGGCAAAACGAGGCAAGTACTCCACCCAGAGGTGGACCAACAGAGGGCGCAATTTTCTTAGCAACAGAGCTTCCATTGGGAAGAACTACACTTCGCTGGTTCATACTATGAAAAACAAAAAGAACACCCCCCCCCCACCATCAGCATGGCTCGTTTCAACCGATGAGGGCGGGGGTGCTCAAGAAAGATAGTCAACCTGACTTCAACTGTTAATTAAGGCTTTACAAGATGCTTTTAGCTACAGTTATTGAAGCAATAACCGGGCTGTAAGCCTGTACGAAGTGCACCGGGTATATCCAACACTACACACTCCGTACGGCTTCCTCTCCGCAGAATGAGCCGAACTGCCACGTCGCCGGCTGCCGTGAACTGAACCCGACGTACAGGTCGGGCGGTCCGCTCTCCGATAGGTCGTCCGTCCACTCCAGCAGCGGGCCGCTCTCCGTCGCCCGCCCCACCCGGAGGGTGGCATCAGCCTTGGTGACCCAGATTCCCCGTTCCGCGTCGGCGTTGAGGACGTCCACGATGCCCTGCTCGTCGTGCCAGGAGGCGCTGGCGTGATGATAGATACCGCTTGTCGAGGTTGTCGACAGAACTGTGAATATATAGAGGCATACCGAGTCTATTGAATGGAAGCTGAATCTTTGTAATCAATTTTAAAAGCATCAAACAAAACAATGGCAGAAAACTAGCCGTGTCATATCCCTGAATACCTGTAGACAGTGACAAATTCGACTGGTATGATGAAGCTGTAATCGGCAGTTCGACAAGATTAACATTCGAATATATTTTGCATAGTGCTTCAGAAATCTCAAGCGCTAAGAAACTGGAAAAACACCATTCAGCCTTATTCACATGTCCCTTCTCGGTTTTCTACTTTTTGTGGCTCCCATTTGAACCGGACAGTTTTCAGCTTTGCAGTAAATGACAAGCTTCCTAGAATCCAGTGAAGGGTTTGTGCCAAAGGTTCCTATTAAAGCCTTCCCCCTCCCCTAACTAACCCTTTTGCTCTGCTCCAGCCAGTGAAGCTAGTTATGTAGCCGTTCGTACCTATGGAGTAGACGGCTCCGGCAAGAGACTCGTCTCTTGACAGGATGAGTCGGATCGTCCCAGCCGTCTGAACGGTGAAATCCACCCGGAGCGATGAGGGGTTAAGGGGCTTGAATGGAAAGCGAGCATCGGTCACTGCGTTTGTCTCGTAGGTGGGGCAGACGACTGAAAAAAAACAAACAAACAAACAAAAAGAACAACTCTTCAGTTATTAGTCAGTTTAAGTTCGTATTGTTTAGTTTGTTTTTGCAACCATGCCTTGAATTGCACGATTGAAACGATTCGTGTCGTGTCGACTTCGAACTTGACATCCATTTCGTGCATGTTGCACTGTGTAGGCCGTGTCCGAATTTACTTGGCTACGGCTGGTACTAACGCGCAAGTCTACGGGAAACTAGCCTTAGCCGCTTATTTTTACGGTTTCCGACACGGCAATACATTACCCGAACATTTCAAGCCCACTGCTTTGGCCTGGCTACAGGAAGTGACGTCATGCCAGCTGCCGTGTCTGCACTGGTTCAGGTGGTCCTCGCAGCCTTGACAGTCCATGTGAGTCAGGTGAACAGCGCCCTCCCCCGTGCCAAATTGCTGGGAGAAGTCTGGGTGAAATGAAATGGCCAAAATCGTAAGAAAAACACATTGTGAGCATTTTGCACATAGTAATGAACGCACTTGCATTTTAAACAGTGGAATGACAGACAGGGAAAATTCGTTTACTCACGTGGGTACTTCTTACAAACAACGCTTTTCTTCTTGGTGGGCGGCTTTACAAGCCATTCGCCCTCTTCGTGCATTGCCAGGCATTGAAGTGAGTCAGCGTTCGGCACGGCGTTCAGTAGCACCGAGGCCCGGAAAGCAGGGAAGCTTCCATCCGACCACAGCAGAGACTTGCGATATGTACCTGTAGAGATAGCAGCAATTAGCAGCAAGGTTGAACGCACTCTAAAAATCCTGGGTGTGGTTGACACCGAATCCGGGGCCCGTCTGGTCCAAATCTTTTCCAGTCAAACAAGATTTGATCAACGAGAGGGAGCGGACCCCACGGCACCCGGATTCCGAGACAATTTCACCTCGGAATTTTTTTTTTTTTTTTTAGAGTGTGCAACATAGAGCTAGGCTATATGTAAAAACTAGAGCGCTGATTCATGTACAAAGTGTTGCCTACTTGGCCCTTGCACGTTTGTGCACAAGCCAAGGAAAAGTCCAAATTGTGTACAGCTTTTGTACGGCTATTTACATATCTGCGTTCGGAAATGATACGTCAACAAAGCCGATACGCGAAAAACTAACGCACACTCAGTAAACGGGCTTTTCATTTAAGCTGCGTTAACAACGCAAACGCGTGCGTGTATACGCTGCAGATAAATTTTGCCGAGACTCGGATTTTAGTGGTACCTGATGCGCGTTGCATTTAAAATGCATAATTCTATATTCGTTCATCTGATTTCGAACGTCTACAATCATGCACATGGCAAACAAATTGAAGTACTGCATATTGGTGGATTGAAAATGTGTGGACCCAGAGCGGCGTCAAATTTTCTCCGCTCGGAGAATAAAGAGTTTAAGCGCTCTCGTAATAAGATATAGCTCTACGGTGTAGACCAATACAAAGCACGAAGTACGAAGCACGAACCAGGAGCATTTTCGAGAATAATCCACATTAAAGTTCTGTCCGCCTTGACAAGAAGCACCCCTACATCGGTTGGGGAAAAAAGCCAAGTTGGTGGGAAGTCTTCATTCTCTCTGTATAAATGCGCCCGCAACGCATGCATTTCACAGCCGTGTGGGAACCAGCGAATTGCAATTGCCACCCGAAGGAGCCACTGTTGCTAGGAAAATTGCGACCTCTGTTGGTCCCGCTTGAACCTTATATGTAAAGTTGAATAAAAACTCGCACCTACCAGGCTGCTCGCCGCCATTGTGGGCACCGAGCCAGATTTTAGAGAGGTTGGGGAACGCTGTCCGGACAAAGTCGTTCTCGGATGACGTCAGAATGCTTGCCTGCGGGAGTGGGAAGAGAGATTTCCTGTCATTCCTGTCTTCGGTCCTTTGTTAAATTATTTATAAGACGAGTCAATTTTATTTTTTACTTTTTTGGGGGGAGAGGTTGAACCCTTTTTGTTTGATTCCTAAGTTCCTTACCAAATGAGATGCCGACTGGTGGCAGATGGCAGCAGCTTGCACATATTCCACGGTAACCTCAGCCTCGCTCCCCCAGTAGCACGACCCCTCGTGGAAAATCCAGCCCTGGTCGCACAAACTCTCTATCAAACAAAGCGCCACCGAGGACAGTTCAACAGAGGGTTCACAGTCAATTCGAGACTGGCCTTGATTCATTGGAATAACTACGCTGGCATGTCTGACGGAGGAGGGGGTCACACGAGGTGCACATATTCATTTGTAATTGGAGGGGACACTGACAGCAAAGTATCTATTAAGGCGGACGTTTCACAAGACAACGCCCTGTTAGTGACTGCCCAGATGACTCCATTAGTGAAACCTCCTCTAAAAGTAGCATTAGGGATAGTTGGAAGAGGTCGCGGGAACTGGATTAGGTCATGTATAGCGTTTGGTGGAACGAACATATCACGTGATTTCTGGCCATTCTGTGGATACCCTACCACCACGAACTATTGTGTTGCGGGTTTTTCAATTTGTGTATTTTATTTTTGAGACACTCTGTACTGTTGTAAAATTGAAAATTAACATCTTTAAAGCATGAAATCCTTCAGCCCCAGTGGAGACCTGTGCGGTCGGGTGAGAAAATACATGATATATGGGGTTGCCTAGGGATCGAATGTCAAAGGTCAGACGACGAAAGGCGGGCATTATGAAGTGACCTGACAAGGCATCCTTTTTCCCTGGCTTCCAAACTCGACAACGCAGCATGTGAGAAGGCGCTTCGTATCAAGAAAAAGTGTCTGCATTGCGTTTCTTTTCAACATGATTTTGAGTATCTTACGACCCTCGATCCAACAGCGCCGCAAGTGTGGTGTGCGTCTATCTGTCATATTTTGACATGTCTACTGATGATGGGCTCGCACCAAGCAGGACGAGAAGTTTATATTCCTGACGGTTGTACGTGCTCAGCATGTCGTCATGTCATCAGTGACGCAGTCGAGTACTTTTTGAGAACCAAGTTCTCTACCAAATATTTAACTAGTTAGAAGGGAACAAAGCTGAAGTACGTCGGCATTTGCTGGTACATGTACATGCATAAAGGTAAGATTACAAAGCAACTTAAGGACTTCAGACCATCACTGTTTGATTAAAATTAACTTGTTAGGACAAAAGTACTCGGCCGAGTACTTTCCGAGTACTTTTCTCCTTAAAACTTAAATTTTACGCAACTGGGAGTATCTGAAGTCTAACATTTATTTTGTAACCTTACCTTTGCACATTTACCATCAAATGCCTGTGCACTCTGGCTTTACTCCCTCTTACCCAGTTCAGTATTTTGCGGAGAACGTTGGTACTCGGAAAGTACTCGACCACCACACTGTATGTCATGTGCGGGCTCGAGAAAATCTACCACTGCAGACTAAAGAGCAAGTTCAACTGAAGGGCACTCTTTACATGAAAACATACTTTGACCCACAAGAATGTGGTTGGTAGATGATTGAAGAACTCCATAAACGGGGGACAAAAGGCCCAACCGATAATCTCGAGTCCCTGCGACATCCATGGGACATCATAACGCAAGTGTTCGACGGTCGCTCAGCAAATGAAACATTTCTGAGCACGGAATACCGGGCACGCTCGTTCACTCGATCTTGTGTCGGTTTTTTTCGCACGAAAAGAGCCGTGGAGCGCAATAAAACTCATACCAACAGGTAAGAGAGTTTCATGAAGGCTTTTAGATGATACATTTCCTGTGAGCACGTCGACGGCGTTGCTCATTTGCATTTGGTATTTGCAACTACGCTGGTGGGTTTTCGTTCTCTAATATTGGCACTACGCAGTCATTCATAGTTTGTCATTAACAACCTTTGCTCTGGTAAACCTGCAGAGAGCAGATTGAGTTTCTGAAAATGTTCTTTTCAGTAAGGCCAGAAAAGTTGTGTTGCTTTTACCCGACTGATGCCATGAAATCCTAAATTTCAATTATAGCAATGAAGAACACAGAGGGGAAATAATCTTGCCAGCAAGAGTAGATCCCGGAACTGTTAAAAGTTTTGTAGATTATTTTATGGCTTTTCTGGCGGCTTAGGCTAAGCTTTGGGGCTTTTTACATGCTTTGGCAACGCAGAGAAATGAAATAGGGTAAAAACTTCAATTTTTTATTTTTATTTAATTATTCTTATTCTGTTTTTCGGGGGTGGGGCTCAGAGAATTTTTTTATGTTCCGTTAATTATTTTGACTCCGTTGGGGGGGGCTGGGTATGGCCCCCTTTGCCTTCCTCTGATGATCTGGCCTTCCTTGTCACTGACGGGTTTTTTTTTTGGCAGTGATGTTTATTTCTTTCAGTAGATACAACACATACGTTAATTATACATTTCGACAAATATATTTGTACGCGCGAATAGGAGGTAGGGCAGGGCAGTGGTGCTTAAGTACGGTTTGCCAGCGTGTGTGATTATATGCTACATAGGCCTAATATGTTTTGATGAAGTTTGATTTTAAGAGACATATTTTCCTTTAAGTAATATTCAAGAGATGGGTATTCATTTGTTTTGTTTGGTTTCATCTATCACGAAGTGAAGTAGGGAAAATGTTACTCATAAAAATGAACTTCAATAAATATAATTCTCAAAAACAATCTCGAGAACGATAGCAGTCCATTTTGTGCGCCATGCAAACGGAGCTTCGGGATTAGATCGCCTTTATTAATGAGTTCCAAAGTGTGACGTCAGCTGCCATATGACAATTACGCTGTATGTGTACAGAGTGGTCCCAAAAAAGTGAAACATAAAAGCCGTCAGTTAATTTGGTCACGTTTTGAGCTTTTTTACTTTAACTATGTAACTGTGTGTTTGCCGTGAAGTAAGAGCAAATAGCACAACGTGCAAATAGCACGTGGTCAATAGCACTCTCAGTTTCACTGCTTTCAAATGTTACGCTGTTGGATTTTGTGTTTTGCTTTATGCAGGTGGTCTCCTTGAGCCATGTCGAATGTGATTGTAATTTCTGAACCTAAAGTGCTGCAAATGAGTTTTTGCCATACCGTGTTGCAAACAATATGGTGTCTGGTGAAGAATGACTGGACGAATTCCAAATCCGTACGATTAGAAAGCATTACGCTTCTTCTTACACTCCAAACACACCAGGGTCAGATTGACCCGGAAGCTGGCTCTGATTGGGTGCGACCCGTTTTGGGTCATATTTGACCCAATGGGACCAAATTTTGGGTCAATCTGACCCTGGAATTTTAGAGTGTATGGCAAACACACGGTTATAATATACAAAACTCAACATATCCAAATTGATTATTTTATTTCGGGATTCATTTTTTTTCTGGAACACCTTGCACAGTTTGACTAGTTGGATAAACACGATCGACTCACGTCCGAGTATTTTTTTGCACGAAGCTATTACCATTAGTGACACAAAACGTGACGTGGCCAATGACACTCTCAATTTCACCGATCAAGAAACAGTTTCAGGACAGTGTTCTGTGCTTTACACCAATTGAATTACATCTCCGCTCTGTTGGCTCTACCACATTTGTACATCAGAGATCTCTTGTTCTTAGGCAGGATAGGACCTGAGCCTCGGGCTCCCGCGAGCAAAAATGGCGCAGTCCATCGAAATCAAAGAGAAGAGCGTCCCCACCATCGACTGGGACGTCTGGGCGGAGACGCCAGGGCTGGAGGTAGGGTGGGTATATATAATTTGCTCCGGAGCTGGCCCAGGATCGAAAAAAACGGACAAGTTGCAAATTTCGAATTGTTTATGTTGCTATTTGCTTTATGTTGAGTCCAATTAGACTCCCGTCAAGCAGTACTGTTGTCGGGCCAATTTAAATGTGTGACGTCAGTTGCCATATATAGTTATGATTCAACAAATTGACTTGTCGGCTGAAAAAGACATTGCATCGGCAAGGGCAAATGGTCAATAATTTGCTTTTTCGTGTGACCATTATTTGGTTACAGACAAAGTGACGGGTAGGCGTAGACTCTCAGCTAAAGTTGAGCTAGGCTTACTAATATTTGCAGTCAACAGGGTGTACGACCCGCGACTAAGCCAGTTCGGTAGAAAAACACACACACAAGATCATTCGTGAATAAAAAACGCGCTCGAGTCCACGTAGAGCCGCGCTGATAGGGCAGACCTTGTGCACGCGTCCGAATGACCTCAGACGAGCTTCATTATGGGCATGCGCTGTTGGAATACCAAACTGGCTCCTCCAGTTTCTCGTAAGAATGGAAATTAATTGGCTCTTCGTGCATTTAGCAATTTGGTCAAGGGTCGAAGCTGGAACTCATCGATGGTGGCGTCGTCAACTACGTTTACCGAGTGCGGAGCGACAAAGACAAAACACAGACGGTCGTGATTAAAAACAGTGAACCGTATGTGAAGGTAAGTAAAGATCACTCTCTTTTGACGCCATCTTTGTACACTCTAAAAAAAAAAGTTGGTCAAACAGTGTTGGGATTTTGTAATTTGGCCAACCTTGGTTAAGGTTAACACATTGTTGGTTAATTTCCATCACTGTTGGGAAGAATTTGCACAAGGTTGGGAAGTTGATATTTACACCAACATTGGGCAAAATAATTATCGACCCAAATTTGACCAACCTTTTTACAGAGTTGGGAAACTTACAACTGCGTATCAACGCCAACAGGTGCTTATGCGCGGGATGTGCAAAGTGTTTTATACTTGCGCGCACGTTGGTCTAGATATCTTCGAAATACAGAGCGTATTCGAAATCCCGTTTTCCCGGGTTGTTGATTACGAACACCGCAGAGCAAATGGAGTGTAGCTACGCTTAATTCAAGATAGCAGTTGCTATTTTTGACGGATTGAAAAAGAAACATGATATTATTTTGCGATCTTACCAAAAGTTAAATCCCAGAATATCAATATAAAATGGTCAAGGTAAATTTTCTCTCCCACAGCTCTGTATATAAGCCTTCGGTTATATTTTTCCTATCGTGAGTGCATTCTAGTTTATGTACCAAAATCAACATCAGGTTGCGGTATGTGCTTATGTCCGCCATCTTTGTTCTTGACGTTCTCCATCCACTCTCAAGTAAGTGGGGAGTGAGAATCCTGTTCACGAACAGCTGTCCACGAACAACGTTCGCGTGTTGATTCTCGGCATTTGGAACCCCGTTTTCATGTTCATCCAACACAAGAACGCGGTTTTGAATACGACCACAGAGCGCCGATGCACGCCACAAACTTTGAAGTCAAGAACTCACGGCAAATCTGTAGGACGTGATGCATTCAACTGAGACTTATTGCCATCGCTCGAAAGTACGGTCAGGTTGAAGCAGGTCAAAATCTCTCGCTACCCTGGGCGGTGCACTCTTCATTGCCGAAAAGCTCCAGTAGTTCGGCTCTACTTCGCAACAGAACGGCTTTTGCCCTCATCGTTAATTAAATGTTATGGCGAATACCCTTGAAGAAGGTATCAAGAACTTCACACAGTTTGCAACGTACAACTCTCTTTTCTGCAGGGGTTCACCATGCAGCCGCTGAGCCCAGAGAGAGCGCGGGTTGAGTTCTGGGCAATGCAGAAGATGGATAGCCTCGTACCAGGTTCGGTTCCGACACCTTACCTGTACCAGCCGGACTGCAAAATCAGTAAGTCCAGCACTCGATACGTTGCAAAAAGGTCCCTACTTGGGCCTAGATCAGTGAATATCGAGTCAGCAAGATCACAAGGTTTACTAAAGAATCATCGATCACGATGACAGTTTTGCCTGCGCAATAATGAATATGTAGGTGCACGCGACCAAATAGCGTATTACGTCCTCATTGACAAGATATGTGGCTTTAACCTCTAATTCAAGTCTCGAGAGGGATTATACTCAAATTTCGGCACGCGTGTAAGTTGAGATCCCACCAACCACTCTCTCCCACAACCATATCTTAAACAACATGTCAAACGGATCACAATGCTTTGCCGACTTCAACGGCATCGAAACGCACCGAAGTCAAATATGTTTACCAAAGCTATCCACCGTGAACAGAAGCGCCCCTCGTCGGTTGAAAAGAGCCATGTCGGTGGGGAGTCTTCCTTTTGTTTGTAGCGATGTTACCGCAACGCTTGCATTTTATATACTGGATTGTGAACCAGCGCAGTGCAGTATAAACTAGAGGAGCTTATGTTGCTGGGAATATTGTGTCCCGATCGAGCAAATAGGGCATCAATGCTCCCGCATTAAAAAAAGTAGAGCCTCCCTTTCACACTCTCCTGTCCGTTAAACCCCGTTGATGAATGAATTATGTTCTTGCTATCAGTGGTCATGGAGGACCTGGGAAGCTATCAGCTTCTGCGTCAGCAATTGAACCTAGGCAAGTTCGACACCTCCCTCGCCCGGAAGCTGGTTACTTGCATTGCTAAGCTCCATCGTGCTACCCACAGGGAAACGGTCGACGAGACCACACACATGGAGATGGTGCAGTTCTGCACGTGAGTTGTCTCAGATATTATTTATCACGCACAAGTTGATAAGTATTCGTCAATTTTAGGGGTCGGTTTTTTTTCGACGGAGTTTTGATGCAAGAACAAACCTCTATCGCACTCTTCCCATCATCGTGGGTGGGTGGCTTGATACGATAAATTGCCATCAGTTTTCAACTTGATCTCGACCCAACCAAATGTTGCTTTATAACCTTGTGGAGAGCTAGGATATTCGCCGTTTTCTCGGGCACCTTCTGAATACTGTTCACGAGATGCAGTCGCTCTGGCGTCCTCTCGAAAATAAAGCTGCATCCGATTCTGTTGTCTACAGCTAGGTCTAGGTCCTCGCCCATAGGAAATGCATAGAGATCCGCTAACATAGGCAGAGCCTCCGCTCTGGGAGCCATTTCAGACGCGATCTAAGTCTCGATCAAACTCCAAAGCCTTTCACAGATGTGGTTCTAAAACTCAAAGGGATAAAATGCAAATAACCTTACCTCCAGTAACCAGCATGCATTCAGAACACTTTTGAAGTCGAAACACTTTAAGACCATCACAAGACCATCTCAAGACCAACACCGGACCTCCAAGTCCATCCTCCCCTTCTAGTGAAAATTCAATGAGCTACTTGTCACTGCATGGTTTGTGGCTTGGATGGGGATGGTCTCGACTACATCGCTAATACACAGCCACCGCGACGTTCACATTAATACAGGTGCTTCATATTAATTCCAACAGCTTGAATGACATGCAGTTCATTCGCACCGTGTACCTATTCGACGACCCATTGCAAAGGAAGGGGGATGGGCAATATGCCCAAGAGATGGAGGCGTTCACCCGGGACGAGGTTTTGCAGTCCAACTGGCTCAAGCTTCGGGCGATAGACATCAACAACCACGACTGCCTAAACCATGGCGACTTCCACCCCAGCTCGGTCATGGTCAAGGAGTCCTCCATCAAGGTGAGTGTAAGACCAGAAAGAGATGCTACCACGACACGAGACAAGACTACTGCTGTAAACATTTTGATCTTGCGTTCATCATGCAAAATGTAAATTACAGGCCTAGGCAGTAATATAGTGTAATAATTAACCAGCGTAAACCGATTGGATACACTCCTTTTGCTTCATTCCCACGTCAAGTCAACAACAGGCTAAGATTAACGCGAGGTTGCGGTATGGAGAGGTCTTAAAGCATAGGATAAAACATTTCAGTTAATTAATTAAAACTTCATATTTTATCATTCTATCGTGTTCTGTCGTGGTTTCGTACAATTTTGGTTCCAGATCATACACGAAATATAATAATTCAGATGCCTCTTCTCGACTCGTGGCGTTATCACCCTTTTCAAAATGTTGTACCTTGAACAGATTTTTGACTTCGAGATGGCGCACATGGGGCCGGCTGCCACGGATTTGAG
Source organism: Acanthaster planci (assembly GCF_054643075.1). Taxonomy (NCBI): domain Eukaryota; kingdom Metazoa; phylum Echinodermata; class Asteroidea; order Valvatida; family Acanthasteridae; genus Acanthaster; species Acanthaster planci. Next base: position 8,394,904 of record NC_141797.1, on the reverse strand, counting down.
CTACATGCTCTGCAACTTTGTCAAGTCCTTTCTCGACCACAATTACTACCCGCTATCGGAGGGTTCAACTTACCACGACCGGCTGAAGAAAGCGATAGATGACACAGGTGGGTCGGGGAATCAGCCATTGGATGGTCAAATATTTCCGCTAGAAGAGAGCCATGAGATTCAGGTTCCATTCAGAGTGTGATGAAAATAACTCCTCGTTACGATCGATGAAAATGGGCACTTGGCCGTATACATTGACGGTTCCAGAACCAATTTAGAGGGCTGGAACAAGTTCTTTTTGGAGGGCCAGGGTACAAAATTAAGATTTTTTTGCAATTGGATTTTCCAATAGACTAGTAGAGTCCACAGTCAAACCAGCTTCCATCGAATCAGGTAGGGTTGGCAGACGGTACGGAGTATGCACAATCATCTGGTTATCTGAGCAAGCATATGCATGCAGCGCCTGCTCGTTGGTGATGGGCAGAGGTTGATTATTTATTAACACTGTGGGAAATAGATGCTGTTTACTTCAACAGGGAGAAGCTTTGGATCAAACGCCTTTGTACCATACAACCCCATGGCCTGAACATCCAAGAGGGAAACTACTCATTAACACTCTTTTCTTTCCCTGTCGTTTGCCTGCAGATTATGCCCCTCCCACTTGGGGTCCAGTTCCATCCATTGTATTTTTTTCTTTGATCTCTTCCCACCTTCCATTCCTTTGTTGTTCAACCATGCCTTCCACGCAGTCCCCTTTATCCAGCCTGCAGCTTTCTTGACCTTTCCTTTGGTCCTCTTGCATTCATCCATACTTGGCTGATTCTCCGTTTGCCTGTTTGTCCTGTCCACTTGTCATTTTGCCTTTGAGAAAGATTCTGCTGGGATCGGAACGTCAGGCCCTCCATACTTTGAGATTTGGAAATAAATTAACTTAAAAGGGTTCTTGAATTTAAGGTTTGGTCATGTATCTCACTTTGTTGAACCAACATGAACATGTCCACTTTTTTGGTTAGCTCAGCGTTGAATAGTCAATCCCAAATGTTGTAATTATCGCCAGTTGCGATCAAAGTGAAGTTTGTACTACGCAAACACTACAGAAACTCGTTTTAACAATTAAATTAAACTCAATATTTTCCCCAGTTGCACACTGTTACCACACGTACCGATAAAAGTACGAGCGCATCCTTAATTCGGATTATACCTTGTACCTCCTAGTGGATTCCTATTTCTCAGAAGCTATGGAGTATCTGAGTGAGGCACACTGTACCCGCACGATATCAGAAACCGCTGGCTTCACCGGCGCAAGACTAATCCGCAGGTAAGTTGCGCAGTTATGGGTTAGAGAGGAATCCACGGACATTTCACGAGACACTTCATCTGGCCACCTTCAGTGGGGTGAGCACTGCGTAGGGCTTTCAGACAGAACGCGACTGGATAGGAACAGAGGCTTCGTGCAATTAGAACCTTTCCCTAGTGACATCACGATTGTGCTGGACCTATGATGTGTTGTGATGGTAATGAGTGCATAGTGTTGTGATGGCCCTCAACCTATTCAAGATAAACTAGTCAAGCATGTGGCGTTTGAATGTGCGCTTGCACGTGGTTGAAGCTGCCCGTAGGAATATATGCGATCACCGCGGCCAAGGCGGTCCACACATGGTGGGATTGTTTCCATTTAGTCACATGGGTGAAAAAGGTCTATAGCGGTCACAATGCTTCATTATACCGCCATTAAAGCTGGCCACTGATAATAACCAGTGACGCACCATGGTCACCGGAATCGTCTGTAAGACCACGGCTTGCAGTAACATACCGGTTTACGGGGTGAATTGAACCGTTCAAGCGGGTGACTGTGGTGTGATCCTGTGTTATCGCTAGTCGAAGTAGCCGCTTAATTTCGGCTCGTCAGCATTTCAAAGATTTTACTTTTTTGAACTGCTGTTTTGAAGTCCGTTCAGAAATGAGGTCAGGTGCATTACTTCTAGCTTTAGAGACTCAGATGATTACTGTTTGTATTTCAAGAAAACAGCTTGGAGAACCATCAGATATTCACATGATACCGTTTTATTTCAGGACCACCTTTTTTTCCTCTAGGGTCTGGGGCTTACGGGAGCCGGACGAGGATCTAATCCAGCCACTGACTGACCAGGGCTGCTTGCGGATCGGGACCCGCATGGTCCGCGACTACGAGAAGATCCGCACCACTGAAGATCTCAAACGATATGTAATGGACATGCACGAGTAACGTCTACAACAAAGTAGGCAATAAAACTAGCGCTTCCTCCAATTTACTTGGCTATGGCTTGAAATTGCACACAGCTCTATGAGAACAGATTTACGCGGCATCCAAGTACCGGTAATTCGGACACGGCCTAAGTCTGGATTATGAGAAACAGTGGCTTTCGAAGCATTTTGTAAACACAGCGTTCATGCACTGCATCATTTTATCAATAAAATTAGCTGAAAGGTAGCAAGTGGTTTTGTTTGGAATATAGTCTCTTACATATAACAAATTTATGGCACCATTGCAGCTTTCTTAATACATGTTAACAACTTTAGATTTAACCATATTCTAGTTATTACAACACAGCGAGTTTGCTTAGCAAAGGTCAGAGTTTGGTTCAAAGATGTCCGCGTATACACGTGACCACGCCTGTTTGTTTCACATATCTGGCGTAGACATCCCTTTATTCTCCTGTGGTTCAGAAAACTCGGGCAAAATGCTCTTTTTTTCGCTCTCTGATAACTCCTTCGCGCTGGATTTTCGAAGGTGATTTCCTGGACTATTCCTCTCCATTCGGCTACGGATAACCTGACCTTAAAATGCCTCTCAAGCTATTTTTCAGGGAGGGGAAACAATGCGTGGACAATGTGCGAGTCCGCACAGCGTCCTCTAAGCACACAATATGCGGAATTCGCTTGCGCCGGTGTCCACACTAAGCATGCCTCGCTTACACAAGCGGTCCATCATGGGGAATTTCTTTTACTTTTGCATGTTGTGGTATTTGATAGTTACTGAATATTTATAGAACTCTTTGGGTAACAGCGTTAGTGTCTTTTTATTCAAATGTTGTGTTTTGTTTGTGTTACGTACTTGCATATAAAGTTTTACATAAAAAATGAAAACCGTATTGGATTGTGCTTCGTTGTATATGCATGAATACATTCATATTAATTAAATTTCACGTTTAGATTTTGAAGGCATTTGGCCATTTTAATTAACAAAGCCTTTCCCGACAAAACGTTCCCAAGACACAAAACCGCCGCCAAAATCTGATTTAATGTTCAAACCAATAAATCTTAAAATGCCCTCTTATAAATCTCCTTTCTAATTTAAGGAGTACCGATTTCGTGTTGTTTTACACGGCAGGAGGGTGCTCTGTGGCCACGCCTCCCCCGATGAAGTCATTTCTGTACATCAAAAATGACTGATTGTGCAAACAGTTCTGAAACCTATTGTCCAAAATAATTTTAAAAGTGCATGCATTTTGAATCGTACCTGCGTGTTCAACCACACGAACGCTCTTTACATCAACATAGAGAGATATCTTCTTTATTCTGCCAGCGTATAGCCTACTGTCAAAGCGACGCGATAACCTTTCGTTGACATCAGACTTCCTCGCGACACAATACACAATACACTGGAGATTTTAAAACACCGATAACAGCCTTGTTGCGTTTTGTTTGTTTCCCATTGTGAAATACGGCGCAAAATGCAAATAACGCAACAGAGCTCGGCTGCAGAGGTTGTAGTTTTCTGTCACAGTTAATGATATACCAGGCACAGGGTGCAATTTGGCATGGTTTCGAAGCCGCGCTTTGATATGAAGGATGTATCAGGGCAGCTGTTACAAACAGTCGGGTTGGTTTGGTTTGGTTTGGTTTGATTTGGTTTGGGTGGGTTTGATTTGGTTTGGTTGGGTTTGGGCGGGTTTGGATTGATTTGGTTGGGTTTGGTTTGGTTGGGTTTGGGTGGGTTTTGTTTGGTTTGGTTGGGTTGGGTTGGGTTGGGCTTGGTTTGGTTGTGTTTGGGTGGGTTTGGTTTGGTTTGATTTGGCTTGGTTTGGTTTGGTTTGGTTTGGTTTGGTTGAGTTTGGTTTGGTTGGGTTGGGTTTGGTTTGCAGCCAATCCTAAATCAGCAATAAGCCAGGCATGCGCATAATCCATCGGTGTGTTGTATGCCAATCATTTAGCGGCCTCCGTATTATGGATTTCCTTTCTCTCCGAAACCAGACAGTTACTCAATCGTGTCACGAATTCAACTGATTCTCGATCCACGGCAGCAAGATGGAGACTTCCCCTGATCACATATGAAGCAAGATATGGGACGGAGAGCACCCCCACACCTTTGTGTTGGTCATCTCAGGACTTCTTTAGAGACATCTAAGGGGATGTGTTAGGTAACAATAGTTTAGAGCGTGTATATGGATTGGACATGTAGGGGCGTACCCCTCCGTCCCATATCTTGCTGGGTGTACCTGATCAAGTCCTCTGCCTGGCTTGCTCAGTAAAACCCTCAGGCAAAGGTCATTCCTAAGCTAAAAATAAACCAGGCTTACCGAAGCCAGGCTCCAGGTATGCCGGAGGAGGCTCATATCCCAGGGTCCTGCAGGCCACGTCAGTGTCCCAACGTTCCCAGCCGTCGCTGCACACCGTTCCCCAGAGATCGAGGACGGTGCTGTAGACTTCCAGTCGCCCCTCCCCGGGACGGGACCCGCCCACCAATCTCCATGGTGCTAATCGAAGTAAAGGAGAGTGTATCGGAAACCGAACTTCAAATAATGATAGAGGCCGTAGCCTAGCACAGAAGACCAAATCACTATTCACCCATGATTCAGGACAAACGATTGTTTAATCTTGCTATTGTCAGGCCTAACATGATAAAATTAATATACACTCCGGAGGGGCGGGGCTTAGATTTCAAGCCATGCTATAAGATTTACTAGAACATTGTTTTCAGTAAATTGATTCTGAACTAAACAAAACCAGACTTGTCCAAAGCAAAGCCCACACTCGAGCATGTCACGTCTTGATTTAAAGATAATGCGGGTGATTCAGAATACTGCGTCTCCTACAGTTTGCAACACGTTAACCAATCACAGTGTGGGAAATCTGCCAACCTAATGTGCGTTTGGAAACTCTTAGAAGGGCATTGTTATGAATCGACCGTATAACGGAATGTTATTGACTTGGTTAGCATGTTTGAAAAAGATACTAATTATGCATTTAATAGTGGCCAAGAGAGGGCGCAATTTTTCTAAGAACAGACGTTCATTTGGTGGGGACTGTACTTCGCTGGTTCACAAACAACTATGAAATATGCGTTACGGTCCGGTCGCTACGGGGGTGCTTCTGCTCAAGGCAGACATCAGTAACCTACACACATTCCGATTTCAAGGATATTTTGCAACTTGTGAGTGTCATTATAAACTTCGCTTCCCTAACACATTATTAGACCTTTCTTTCATTCCCTCTAGTATTACAGAGACATCTTTAGCATACAATCTTACCTCCGCAAGAAACACTTTTGCATTGGGCCGTTTCGCTGTTGGGCCCCGGGCAATCAGTGCGATTGTCGCGGCAGGTCCTGACGCGATTCACGGTGCCGTAACCACACGAGCACGCAGCCGAGCACGATCCGGCGTCTGTCCATGCAGACCATTCTAATGAGTGAAAGAATAAGCTTTTGTCTTTAATTTGGTATACACGATTGTTGCACTAAAAAACCCTGTTATTGTTAAAAAAACAACACTTTTAATTTGACCACAGCAAATGGCGTTACTTCACGTCGCTGGGTTACTTTACATACCTACAAGTAGTATAATATGTTAACAGTGACACCAACAGTGTTGAAATAACACCAAAATGTTTAACACGAAGAAAAGCGCTCACATGGTCCTCTAATAACACCAGGGGTGTTAAAGGTAACTGGTTTTGAAGTGTAATTTCTTTGTTGATGTGCTTGTTTCAACCCCATCCCACCAGATACTGAAGGGAAAATATCAGAATACACACCGTGCACAAAAGTATAACCGATGGTTTATTTTTAATGCACACAAGTAGGTTGTCAATGCGTCCACAGTATTTAATAGGCCTACACTGCACCAAGTGAATGAACGGGGAGCCTCCCCCCCCCGCCACGCGTTAGAAAACTACGGTCTTGACAGCATCGGTGAAGTTACCAATATTTTGCCATCAGTTTAGGAATGCATGTTTCTAATTCGTGTGTGGTGCAAGGAATAACTCACTTCCTCAAAGAAAACTTGAAAACTGGACTCACTAGTTGGACCGACAGTGAAACGACCGGGAACAAGTCAACTGTCACATGTATGTGCTCTAAAAATAGACGCTGGGTTTTTCCGGTAATGAGAAACCGTCCCTGTGCAATGCTATAGACTTACCACAAAATGTCAACACGTTCGCCAAATAACGTTACAAGCTACAATCCCGGCATACTACATTTGTACTTTGACTCGGCCAAAATTCAGTTCCACTGTTGAGGTGAGTTTTTATTTGGACGAAATCACAGTTTGTTGAATTCGATTCGCGGCGACGGAACTTTGGTCCACATTCGCCCACTATATACATTCTATTATGCGATCTGCGACGTGGACACATGTAGGAAATGAATTTTGTTATTTTTGACTCCCACGAAGGCCGTCACTGACATGACCTTTGTTGGTGTCACACATACTGCCAAACTTGGTCCGTTCGTGTTTTGTAATGTAATTGGCAAACACACAGTCAGTGCTCTGCAACTTCAATTCAAACTAAGCTTGTCAACCTAAAAGATTCTTGCAAATTTGTGTAGGACAAATGACTGTCATAAAAATAGGGCTTCACGCATGAACAAATGCGTCTCCAGAATTTTCAGGCAAATCGACGAAAAAACTATTAATTTGGGCCAATGACCCATCTCTCCCGGCATATATACAGGCGATTAACAATAGTATACGCCTCCAAGAGTTTGCAGCCCGTTGGCTAATCACGACGGGCAAAATCTGTCGACCTTTCCAAACGCGCATTGGGTCGACTAAGGTCGCGCATCGTGATTGACCACTATTGTGCATCGCTCGTATTGTGCTCTGAGGTAAAATATCGTACTCTATGTTTCTAGTGGGCTTTCATCCTCGATCTTGAAAATTTAGAATCTTCCTGATCTCTTATAGGGTCCACTGGATTATTTTTTATCCCATTACGTGGACTCATATATCAGTTATTTCAGGGATACCCAGCGAGCTGTGCAGCAATGATTGTGGCTATCATGCCAACAGCGGCGATTCAGTTGGAATTGGTATACACGTAGATTAAGCAGCATGCCACTCGGCTTGTTCTAAAGACAAAAGTGGGCAGTTTTGACACATGGATAGGTTAAATTGCACAGAAACTTTAAGTACTCAGACCATACAGAAGTGGTAAAGAGGTCCTATTCATTTTGTGATATGACTTGTGAAGCTTTCCGTGGTGATAGTGAATATACTAATTTAAGGAGAGAGTTTGCGGTGACATCAGTTAGACAGATTGCTTCTAAGAGGACGACCAGAGTGCACTGGCAACAGTGCATAGTCGAAACGTTTAATATACACTCGCCGTTTCTTATCAGAACCTTACCTCTTGCTAAAGAGGTCTGACCACCATTAGTTTATTCATTTATTCTTGCAGATTTCTTCAAAACAATGGCCGTAGCTTCAGTCAAATCCGTGCTGGGTACAATCAGCCGAGGGCACCTGGAATGCCCGATTTGTTGTTGTCGTTACACCGATCCCAAGATACTGGATTGTCTGCACAGCTTCTGCCTGAACTGCCTGGAAGAACTCACCGGCAGACAGCAAGACAAGGCAGACCATATCACTTGCCCCGTTTGCAGACAGGAAACTGCAGTACCAGACACCGGATTACAAGATCTGTCCACCTGCTTTTTCCTGAGTTCCCTCGTCGATGAAATCAACAAGCAAGAACGACTTCTTGGAAAGGCGTCTGGAGATCGTCTTACTTGTGAGGAATGTGATGAGGGTCTAGAAGCCGTCTCTCGGTGTGTAGACTGCAATAAAGTCATCTGCATAAAATGTCAAGAAGCCCATGAACGCTTGAAATCCATGAAAAACCACAGGATCGTCAGACAACTAGGACAAATGTGGCCAGAGATTACTCCAGCAGACCTCAGAAAAGATGCAGCTCCGCTATGTACCAAACACAAGAACCAGGAACTGTGCTTCTACTGCGAGACATGCCAGACGTTGGCTTGTGGAAAATGTGCTGCATTAGACCATCGAACAGCAGAGCATGAATACAGGGATGTTGCTGATGCAATTCGGTCTTTTCGTGAAGATGTCGATAAAATTCTGGAGCAATGGGAACAAAGCAAAGAGGAATTCAGAACTGCTGACGACTCATTCCAACATGCAAGAAACAGGTTGGGAATCATGGCCGACCGAGCTTGTAGAGACATTACCGCCAAAGAGGAAGAAGAAATTGCCAAGATTAAAAACAAATCCCGCTTACTAAGAGATAAAGTAAGACAAATCAAAGAACAACGAGACAAGAAGTTTGAGGGGGATCAGAAAAGCAACCGTGACCAGATCAACCGAGCTGAGCAAATCGTAGCGACAGTCAACGACCTGATGGAGCAAGCTGACGACTTTGAGCTTTTAGACCTAAAACCCAAGGTGATGCACAACTTACAATTCCAAAAAGGACTCGAGCTTGGAGAGGTAAAGCATGACCTTTCATTCATCGGGGTCAAATGCCATGATGTCGTGAAGAAGTTAGATATCGGTGAAATACTTCCAGAGGAGAAATGGCAACTGAATTTGGAGTTTGGAAGAGAAGAATGGGAAGATGGAGAAATGCATTGTGTTGCAGACGTTGCTTTTCTGAGTAGTGGCGACATTTCAGCAACAGACACAAAGAAGGAACAGGTAATGATTTTTAATTCAACTGGTGAGTATATAACAATTGTAAGTCGCAGAGAATTAGAAAAACCCCAGGGCATTGCTACGACCTCCGATGACTTGCTTCTGGTGTGTGATGGAAAACACGTGAAAGTGTTCGACTCCAGTCTTGAATTCGTTCGGCAGTTTTCACCGGCACAGGAAGATACGGAAGGTTATGCTGAGAGCGACCTTGGCGGTATCGCCGTGGACAAGGAGAATCGCATTGCTGTAGCAGACTATGGCAGAAAGTTGATATCTCTCCACAACCTGGATGGGTCCTTGATTTCAATCATCGAGCATCACCTGGTTGATTGGGATTTAGCTGTTGGCGTTCAGGAACGGCTTATCTTCACAAACTACGACGAGAATGTATTGATTTGCACGACCTACGCAGGAAAAGAAATATTCACTATTAGCACCTTATTTGACGGGGAACCTGCGCGGCCTTTAGGCGTGTGCTGCGATGAAGCTGGTGATATCTACGTCGTTGTTGATACCATGGCAACTAGAGTTAGTAGAGTCCTTCATTACACAGGTGAAGGCGTTTTCGTCGGGCAGGTGACTTACGGACTTAACTTCCCGGGCGGTTTGACATTTTCTCCCAGCGGAGATCTAGTGGTAGTTGACATGAACTCTGTCCGGATCTATCAGCAGGTGTGAGCTTGATCAGGTTTGATAATTTCATAATTGTGGTCACAGCACTGTGGTCTGAAATTTGAAAGATTATAGATAGGTTTCGCGGTTGTGTCTTTTCACCGACCAAATCAGAGGTAAACTTCGTTTGACACGATTTTTTTTATCACCAAAGAGAGTAAATTAATGTTTCAATGTGAAATTTATTTGTCACTGTTTGGAATAACCTCCTGAGCGTAGTTTAAGCAGCAAATTTCTCAAATCAAATTTTGCTACCAGCAGACTGGATTAAAATATTTGTGGTGCTTCAGTATCATGTGACCTCTACCAAAGACCTGTACTCAGGAAGGGGATCGAGGGACGGACTGTAACCTTTGGGGGGAATGGGAGGTTCGTTTTCTTTTTGTCAAAATTTAAAGCCGGAATATGTTCTGTTTTACGCAATTGGTTTTTTTCCATGAGACGCTCACCAACGGTTTGTACGGACAACACCTTTGAAGAACAGCAACGGATCACAAGGATATTAAGGCATATTAAGGGACGGACTGTGTACTGGTTGGGAAAATAATAGAAAGTTCTTCCAGAATTATTCGTCCCTGCTCTGTAGCTGAAGCTTTTGTTTGGCATTCATGCAAACATGACCCCAAAAAATGACTACACATTACTTTGTGTCCGTGATCTCCATGGACTCCTCCATAACGGCACGGAATGAAGACATAATGACGTTTTTTTTCTCTCAGAAGAAGTAAATCTGCGCGATCAAATGTCAGTTCTCTCTTCAATGTAAATATTCTCGAATAATCAGATATTCAACTTTAATTGGCATGGTTCATGATTTCTCTCCCCTTTATAGGTGTTCTTAGCGTAATAATTAGAAAGTAAGTTGCGGCATATGAACTGCTGTGTTGTCTTTTTATGACTTTTGTTGTACAGTGTGTTATATTCATGAAGTTTTCAATGGAATAAAACTTAAACGTTGGATTCGACTGGGGGGTGAACATTTCTGTTGAATGCAACAGTTGATTAGTAATGTATGTGCCCATTTTCAATCAGATGATTATTGATTAAATAAATGATTTTTAGCTTAATCTTTCATGCAATGTGAATATTCAAAGTAATTTTGTGAGACGGTTGAAAGAGAATGCTAGGGATGAGAGACTTTGGTGGAGATTATTATTTTGGTGGAGGGGTAATTATCTTTGAATTATATTTTGTGATCGCTTTCTTTCATCATTGGACCCTTCTCTGATTAAGTTCAGATTGAAGGCACGTTCGTCCAGAGATCTGATTGTATCGATTTTGAATTAATTTCACTTTGTTAATTGTTTATTGGTGTTTAGCATTATGATTAAATCATGCTTAAACAACTCATTGTTTATCGGCCTTTGGAGATTTTTTGCATGTTAGACAGCAAGCGAAACATTTGCCCAGTTTGCTTTCAGATGTCTTATGTACACTGAGTGAAGTAGGGTTGATTTAGTAGATAGTAGTTTACAGACCTCAGGATAAGTTGGCAGGAACTCGGTGTTCCACACAACACACTTGACCCTATGTTTGTTTACACCCTCTGCATGCAAGTATATGCCGTAATGACTGGATTATATACGCTGGATTCGAGATCGATTCCGACGCAGGGGACAATATCGTTCCCACGCGTCAGGCAGGCGATGCATTTTTTTTAATGGGCCTTGAACCATGGACCTTATATCTTTGAAGTTTTAAGCTGAAAAAATCGAGCCATTTCCGGGTATGAGTAAGAGTAGGTGTTAAGTGAACGCCAACGGGCCGAATAACAATTTATGAGACTTGCCGCAAAAGGAAAACTATCATGGGGAATTTTAGTGCTAATACGGTGAAGATATTCCTAGCTCGTTTAAAATCAGTGCCGAATCCAGGTAAAAATTGACTTCCTGAAATTGAAATGAACATCTGTTTCAAAGCTGTATGTAGAGCTTACAGGTTTATGAACAGTCCCGATACATGAAACATCGTAGGGGTGGTAATCGATAGCATATCAAATAAATAGCTTCAGCCAAGAAGATCACAAAAGCAGCCAGGTGGTGGCTCAAATCCACTTATCACAGACACGGGCGTTTTGGCCGTGTTTGAAACGGCTTCTAGAGCTACGTCGTCGTCTATCGTTGGCGCGTCTCTGCGTGTTTGTAATTTAAAAAAATTAAACCTCCATTTTCTCAGTTTTGAGGATATCCCAAAGAATATTATACAAATGACTCATGCAATAATCCAGATAGAAGTGCGAGGTATGCTCATTGCAACCTTGGTTGGTTCTAGGCCTACACTGCACAAAATGAATGAACGGGGAGCCTCCCCCCCCCCGTCACGCGTTAGAAAACTACTGTCTTGACAGCATCGGTGAAGTTACCATTATTTTGCCGTCAGTTTAGGAATGCGTGTTTCTAATTCGTGTGTGGTGCGAAGAATAACTCACTTCCTCAAAGAAAACTTGAAAACTGGACTCACTAGTTGGACCGACAGTGGAACGACCGGGAACAAGTCTACTGTCACATGTATGTGCTCTAAAAATAGACGCTTGGTTTTTCCGGTTGTGAGAAACCATCCCTGTGCAGTGCTTAGACTTACCACAAAATGTCAACACGTTCTCCAATTAACGTTACAAGCTACAATCCCGGCATACTACATTTGTACTTTGACTCAGCCAAAATTCAGTTCTACTGTTGAGGTGAGTTTTTATTTGGACGAAATCACAATTCGTTGAATTCGATTCGCGGCGACGGAACTTTGGCCCACTATACATTCTATTATGCGATCTGCGACGTGGACACATGTAGGAAATGAATTTTGTTATTTTTGACTCCCACGAAAACCGTCACTGACATGACCTTTGTTGCTGTCACACATACTGCCAAACTTGGTCCGTTCGTGTTTTGTAATGTAATTGGCAAACACACAGTCAGTACTCTGCAACTTCAATTCAAACTAAGCTTGTCAACCTAAAAAATTCTTGCAAATTTGTGTAGGACAAATGACTGTCATAAAAAATAGGGCTTCACGCATGAACAAATGCGTCTCCAGAATTTCCAAGCAAATCGACAAAAAACTATTAATCTGGGCCAACGACCCATCCCTCCCGGCATATATACAGGCGATTAACAATAGTATACGCCTCCAAGAGTTTGCAGCCCGTCGGCTAATCACGACGGGCAAAATCTGTCGACCTTTTCCAAACGCGCATTGGGTCGACTGATGTCACGCATCGTGATTGACCAACCACTATTGTGAATCGCTCGTATTGTGCTCTGAGGTAAAATATCGTACTCTATGTTTCTAGCAGGCTTTCATCCTCGATCTTGAAAATTTAGAATCTTCATGATCTCTTATAGGGTCCACTGGATTATTTTTTATCCCATTACGTGGACTCATATATCAGTTATTCCAGGGATACCCAGCGAGCTGTGCAGCAATGATTGTGGCTATCATGCCAACAGCGGCGATTCAGTTGGAATTGGTATACACGTAGATTAAGCAGCATGCCACTCGGCTTGTTCTAAAGACAAAAGTGGGCAGTTTTGACACATGGATAGGTTAAATTGCACAGAAACTTTAAGTACTCAGACCATACAGAAGTGGTAAAGAGGTCCTATTCATTTTGTGATATGACTTGTGAAGCTTTCCGTGGTGATAGTGAATATACTAATTTAAGGAGAGAGTTTGCGGTGACATCAGTTAGACAGATTGCTTCTAAGAGGACGACCAGAGTGCACTGGCAACAGTGCATAGTCGAAACGTTTAATATACACTCGCCGTTTCTTATCAGAACCTTACCTCTTGCTAAAGAGGTCTGACCACCATTAGTTTATTCATTTATTCTTGCAGATTTCTTCAAAACAATGGCCGTAGCTTCAGTCAAATCCGTGCTGGGTACAATCAGCCGAGGGCACCTGGAATGCCCGATTTGTTGTTGTCGTTACACCGATCCCAAGATACTGGATTGTCTGCACAGCTTCTGCCTGAACTGCCTGGAAGAACTCACCGGCAGACAGCAAGACAAGGCAGACCATATCACTTGCCCCGTTTGCAGACAGGAAACTGCAGTACCAGACACTGGATTACAAGATCTGTCCACCTGCTTTTTCCTGAGTTCCCTCGTCGATGAAATCAACAAGCAAGAACGACTTCTTGGAAAGGCGTCTGGAGATCGTCTTACTTGTGAGGAATGTGATGAGGGTCTAGAAGCCGTCTCTCGGTGTGTAGACTGCAATAAAGTCATCTGCATAAAATGTCAAGAAGCCCATGAACGCTTGAAATCCATGAAAAACCACAGGATCGTCAGACAACTAGGACAAATGTGGCCAGAGATTACTCCAGCAGACCTCAGAAAAGATGCAGCTCCGCTATGTACCAAACACAAGAACCAGGAACTGTGCTTCTACTGCGAGACATGCCAGACGTTGGCTTGTGGAAAATGTGCTGCATTAGACCATCGAACAGCAGAGCATGAATACAGGGATGTTGCTGATGCAATTCGGTCTTTTCGTGAAGATGTCGATAAAATTCTGGAGCAATGGGAACAAAGCAAAGAGGAATTCAGAACTGCTGACGACTCATTCCAACATGCAAGAAACAGGTTGGGAATCATGGCCGACCGAGCTTGTAGAGACATTACCGCCAAAGAGGAAGAAGAAATTGCCAAGATTAAAAACAAATCCCGCTTACTAAGAGATAAAGTAAGACAAATCAAAGAACAACGAGACAAGAAGTTTGAGGGGGATCAGAAAAGCAACCGTGACCAGATCAACCGAGCTGAGCAAATCGTAGCGACAGTCAACGACCTGATGCAGCAAGCTGACGACTTTGAGCTTTTAGACCTAAAACCCAAGGTGATGCACAACTTACAATTCCAAAAAGGACTCGAGCTTGGAGAGGTAAAGCATGACCTTTCATTCATCGGGGTCAAATGCCATGATGTCGTGAAGAAGTTAGATATCGGTGAAATACTTCCAGAGGAGAAATGGCAACTGAATTTGGAGTTTGGAAGAGAAGAATGGGAAGATGGAGAAATGCATTGTGTTGCAGACGTTGCTTTTCTGAGTAGTGGCGACATTTCAGCAACAGACACAAAGAAGGAACAGGTAATGATTTTTAATTCAACTGGTGAGTATATAACAATTGTAAGTCGCAGAGAATTAGAAAAACCCCAGGGCATTGCTACGACCTCCGATGACCTGCTTCTGGTGTGTGATGGAAAACACGTGAAAGTGTTCGACTCCAGTCTTGAATTCGTTCGGCAGTTTTCACCGGCACAGGAAGATACGGAAGGTTATGCTGAGAGCGACCTTGGCGGTATCGCCGTGGACAAGGAGAATCGCATTGCTGTAGCAGACTATGGCAGAAAGTTGATATCTCTCCACAACCTGGATGGGTCCTTGATTTCAATCATCGAGCATCACCTGGTTGATTGGGATTTAGCTGTTGGCGTTCAGGAACGGCTTATCTTCACAAACTACGACGAGAATGTATTGATTTGCACGACCTACGCAGGAAAAGAAATATTCACTATTAGCACCTTATTTGACGGGGAACCTGCGCGGCCTTTAGGCGTGTGCTGCGATGAAGCTGGTGATATCTACGTCGTTGTTGATACCATGGCAACTAGAGTTAGTAGAGTCCTTCATTACACAGGTGAAGGCGTTTTCGTCGGGCAGGTGACTTACGGACTTAACTTCCCGGGCGGTTTGACATTTTCTCCCAGCGGAGATCTAGTGGTAGTTGACATGAACTCTGTCCGGATCTATCAGCAGGTGTGAGCTTGATCAGGTTTGATAATTTCATAATTGTGGTCACAGCACTGTGGTCTGAAATTTGAAAGATTATAGATAGGTTTCGCGGTTGTGTCTTTTCACCGACCAAATCAGAGGTAAACTTCGTTTGACACGATTTTTTTTATCACCAAAGAGAGTAAATTAATGTTTCAATGTGAAATTTATTTGTCACTGTTTGGAATAACCTCCTGAGCGTAGTTTAAGCAGCAAATTTCTCAAATCAAATTTTGCTACCAGCAGACTGGATTAAAATATTTGTGGTGCTTCAGTATCATGTGACCTCTACCAAAGACCTGTACTCAGGAAGGGGATCGAGGGACGGACTGTAACCTTTGGGGGGAATGGGAGGTTCGTTTTCTTTTTGTCAAAATTTAAAGCCGGAATATGTTCTGTTTTACGCAATTGGTTTTTTTCTATGAGACGCTCACCAACGGTTTGTACGGACAACACCTTTGAAGAACAGCAACGGATCACAAGGATCAAAAAATAAATCTCGCCTGCTCATAGCAAAAGTGGAACAACTAGGAGAAAACAGCAAGAGGAAATTTGAGGAAGTCGAAAACCGCAACTGTGACAAATTGAAGGAAGCTCAACAAGTAGAGACCTGATGCAGCAAGCTGACGAATTTACAATTCCAAGAGGCACTCCAACTGGAACAAGCACAGCATGACCTTTCCTTCATCACTCTGGAATGCCACAATATTGTGAGCGTTTCAGACATCGGTGAGGTACTCGAGCAGGAGGAGTGGAAAGCGTTGGACGTGTTTGGTAAGTTTGAGTTCGCTTCGGACGTTGCTTGTCTAAGCAACGGTGATGTCGTCATAATAGACACAGAAATCATGGAAATTATGATTTTCACCTCGGATGGTCGGGAGTGCACACATGAGACAACTGTTGATAACAAAACTACGAAAACCCTAGGTTATTGCTGTGACCTGCAACGACATGCTTCTGGTGACTGATGGAAACACGTGAAAGTGCTCGACTCCAATATGGAATTAGCTCACCAGTTCCTTCCTATACAGGAAGACGAAGAAGGCTGTGCAGGTTATGGTATCGGTGATATCGCCGTGGACAGGGAAAATCGGATTGTGATAGCACATCCCGGTAGAGGGCTCATAACTCTCCACAACCTGGATGGGTCTTTGATTACAACCATCTCACATGACAAGGTTGGTCTAAGTTTGGCGGTCGGCGTTGAGAATCGCTTGATCTTTATCAATTCCCTGGGATTTTCGCTGACTTGCATTACCTACTCAGGAGATGAACTATTCAGCATCCACACTACACTTGACGGTGAACCTCGAGATCCGTCTGGTGTTTGTTGTGACGATGCTGGTGACATTTACGTTATCGTTTCTGAATCGATTTGTCATTATTCGCCTGAAGGCGTTCTCATTGGGCGCACGACTACACATCTTTTGCTTCCCTTTGAATTGACATTCGCTCCGTGCGGGGATCTGGTGGTAGCTGACGAGCGGTCCGTCAAGATCTTGAAAAGGGTGTGACAGGGAGGCATTTCTACTTGTAGCTCTGAGCTTAACTGGCAATACCTTAACCCTAAAACAGCCGTGCCCCTTCGTTAAGAACTCGGCCGTCCTACTTTTGATCTTCCCTGCAACCTTGCATGCATGTAAAACACTTATTGTCAGCACAACAGAGTTTAGTGTTTTGATGTTATAGCCATGCAAAGTTCATGGCCACGCGTTTTTCACTCCAGCTACATTGAGCACGTAAACAGAAAAGTTCAAAAAAGGTCTTAGAGAAACAATTCATGAACTTATCCTATGTGTACAAAATTGATGTCAAACTGGCCGCAAGACGTTACCAGGATCTCTTTTAGGTTCGGTGCATGAAACAAACTGAACTGTGACCATGGAGCATGTCAAGAGGGGTGGATCCATCCCTTCATCCCTTCAGAGGTAAACTGTCTACACCATATTGAACCATTTGTGCAAATTTTATACCTTTCATCCGTGTATGAAAACTGACGTCCCTTTGGAGTTAAGTGTGTTGTAACGAATGGGTTTTAGAATAATTTTAAGACCCTGTTGCTGAGGTGTTAGCCTTAGGAATACCTTGCTTAATCAGTAAGAGTTTCATATCATAACGCATTTCCATAAAACAGAAAACTGTAAGTGGAAACATCAGTGCTGCGAGTGGACTATTAAAGATATTCCTCAAAAAATCCGACTATTTTAATATCAATAAACAGTTCAGAAAGTTAATAAGAGGAAGAGGGAGTCGGTAAAGACCTCTTGAAATTGCAATAAGACTGCAATCCACTAACACGTGCGTTTAAGCCGTGTCCGTTGCTGGCTTCTGGGGTTACGGCTAAGTTTATTGTCGGCAGTTGTTTGGTTGTTTTCAATACGGTGTTGCACAATACTGCATGCGCATCCAAGAGTTTGCAAGGCCTTGGCCAATCACAGTGTGCTAAACCTGTCGACTCAATGCGCATTGGGAAGGGTGGACAGATTTCGCGTCTTGTGATTGGTCAATGCGTTGCATAATCATAGATGCGCACTACTGGTGTCGTGAATCGCCCATGTTGAATGGAGACCGAAACCAAGCATGTAGGCAACAGGTTCGGATGCAGCTGATGATAGCACGTACCTGCACAAGACGCCTGGTTCCAACAGTCTCTATATTCAACAGTGTCTCCGATGCAGGAGTCTGGGGTATGTACTGAGCCTGCGCACTCCCTAGATCTGTTCCGCCTGCCCTGGCCACATGACGTCGAGCACGGACTCCAGTCGGACCAATCAGACCATTTTGCTGTATACATCATATAAACACAGCAATTTCATTATCATCAATTCATTCGAATGAAATGTCAGTCAATATAAATAAGATGCATATTTAAAGGGTCGTACGAAGGTACAGAATTGGAATGTGTAGAAGTGTGGTGCATTATTTAGATTTATTTTGTTTTGTGTAAAATTTCTTCCTTTGATTTTCCAGAGATTACCAATGCAGTAACAGCTTGTATGTTTGATACTGAAATCGATGGTATGTGACATCATAATCTTGACTGATTTTGCTGCGCACAGTGTAGTAAAGCAGCTTAATTATCATCGATTTACTGGAACATGCCATGTCAGCCAATTATGAGAAAAATAAGGAAGGATGGCGAGGAAGGGGCAATTGCATTATTTGTAGTACTGTTCTGTTGATTCCTTTTATGTCGATTTTCTAGATTAAATTTGACCAATGTAGCAACTAAGTATCTTAGCAACTGAGGTTGATGTTTGTGTGATGTCAGCTGATTTTGTAATGAAGCCATTTACCCATCATTCCTTTATATCAGTAATATCAATAAGCCACTACGGAAAAAAGTCCTTGTAAAAACTCTGGTGTTACAATCAGCACATTTTGGTGTTATCAAATGACCACACCAATATAATTAAAGTGTGGAGGGCGTTGAAAGCAACACCAAATAACACCAACATTTTAACACCAGTGAAAAGTGTTGGTGTTGTCCTTTGATGACACTGGGGTGTTAAACTTGACACCCCAGTTTTTGCAGTTGATGGGTAAGGGCCTTATTGAAGATAGAACTGGGGTATAGTAGTCATGTAGAGCCTTTAGATTTTTCCAGATGAAGCTTTACTAGTATGGCACTTGTATATTGCACACTAGGGTTGATATTATGTGACGTCACTTCAAATTTGAGTCATGCGCAGTTGTCTTTCAAAGGAAACAAATAACAACCAAATAACAATTCATTAAATTTTGGCCTTTATCGACAGCGTATAGACATGTGCAAAGAATTAAAAGTTCATTGCAAATTGATGTCAGTTAACACTTAAATAGATAAATAATCTAAAATATGTGGTTCATTATCTGTAAACGGTTTAAGTGAGGTTTTATGTCTGTCATGTTCTCATGTGATAATTGTAAGTTTTGTGACAGCAAGAAGTAACTTGTGGTGTCATGGGCACGACAGACTCTTGTTTAGATGACGTGGGTGTAATTGAAGCCCTAATGTGAACCTATGTGAATGTGAACTGACTGATTGGAACTGATTATAGTGAATATTATTATTACCGAAAATAGGTCACTTGGCAGACATTCCCATAAGAACGTACACAAATTTTACTGTCTCATAATTAAATATTCTCATAATTAAATATTCCCGAATCTGATCTGAACCAAACTTCATATGTTTTCAAGATTTGGACAAAAACATCGGCCTCCTTCTGGTAGATGGGGCATTAGGGGGACATTGAAATGTCTCCCTAGTTACCGATGTCTCCCTAAGGTCGAAAAATTTACCACAAAATGTTTCCCTAATGACCCATTTGTAAGAATTAAAGACAGTCTTCCTGTACTGTGAAAACGTTTGTTTCGTTATACAAACGACATTCATTCTACCATAGGTCCTTGTGATGAAACTCTGTGGGAAAAAAGTCAGTTCAATTACCTATTGCGTTCTGGCAGTAGTCTCCCGTCCAGCCGCTGGTGCAGACACACTTGTATCCATGCGGTACCTCACTCGGCAAGCAATAGGCGCCATGCTGGCACGCGTTGCCGCAGCACAGGCAAGTTGTTGGTCGCTTTATCTGTCACGAAAATTACACAAAAGAAATTCAAAATCTCTAATTTTTTTCATTCAAATAAGGGAGTGAATAGGGTCAGCTGCAAGCAAAAGTCAACATCTACGTGCAAGAATGTTACCTCATGAACTACGAATTTACCTCGGTAATAATCGGTGAGGCACGGCCAAGATAGACTACTCCCTTGCTGCTGGCATCCTCAACGAAATCCCCTGGGAATTCGGTCCGAGTAGCCCTGTTCAGCTCGCAGATTCCCCCCGCATGGTGGTAGTTTAGGGAGCGGCACTCGCCGAGGAGAGCACACTTCTCCCCGCAGACAGCGAGGCTGGGCACCCTGTCCAGCGTGCGAAGTGTGTGATTGCTCAAATGGAAACCGTCGATCTTGGCGGCATCTGTAGGTCAAACAAAAAGGAAAGAGATACGTATGAAATCATATAAATATATGTTTTCCTGTTACATATACCATTAGGACACCTTTCCGATTTTTCTGGCTGTCAACCTAGCTTTGGTCAAGTAGTTTGACGATAGTGTACTGTAATCTCGGGCTGAGCTGAGACGGCTGCCGTCACCAGTCACCAGTCAACGCGCACTGCCGTTGGACGCCTCGAACAAGGCTTTGTGAACCGGTAAAGTGTGCAAATGTTGCGGCGAGTTTGAGCGAAATGCTGGTTGACTGCAGCTGGATGACTCGTGATCGGCACAGCTACCGTACCATGGACACATTACATTGTGTACGAAAACTTAGGCCTACAGCGTATTGGAACAAAATACCTAACAGCATCAAAGAGATGTATTACCCCCTGTGAAGTCAGTGATCATAAGTGATGCATGGCTTGCATCCGTCATGACAGACGAGCCCTGAGCTACGGCTACCACGCAGTGGACCAAGACGACCAGTGGCAAGCGCAAAGCCTTCATAATTCTCGTCTATATAGAAACCAGTAGAGTGCCGATTCCCGCAGCTCTGATCAAGTCTGACCCAGGCTTCCAGAGATACGGCTAATTCTCTATTGTCAGCTTGAATTGTCCCCCACGTGTATCCAATGAGCGAAGACACGGAACCAGCTCTGCAAGAATAGACTCAGCTGCAGATTTCGACAGGCTGGAGCTCAGACTGAAGAATATTCACGATCAACCTTCCTAACTCGGCTCCGCGAACGCATCTGACGTGAGGGCAGTTAGGTGCATATGGCCAAAGTCTCCTTGTACAGTCTCTGGTAGCCACGCAGCTCGCAAGCCGTCCTACCTTGAAGAAGAAAAATCTATTTTACGGAGTGACAACCACGGCAGTTTCGCTCACCCGAAGATAATTGGCTACCATGGAAATCAGACACCTGTGAACTGAAACGCTTAATTAAATTAAAACAAACTTAATTAACCGTTGGTATTAGAAGATTAGTGCGTTCGTTCAGTCTGAAGTGTGGTATGCACATGTACAATGACTTTTCATTGTTTTCTAATGTGTCATTCATTATTACAAAGACGAAGCAGTCAATTTGGCCTTTGATGGCCAAGATGTTTTTAATCAGTGAGAATAAATCATGGATGATAAGTACGGAATCACTGAACTTGGGAAATAAAATTAGTGTTTTTACTCGAAACCTGCGCTATTGATCCAAACCTCAGACTACCCCAATTTATCGATGGATTTAACCTGTATAAACAGGGAAGTGTCACGTTAATTACAGGAGAGAAAAGGCTTTAATGATTTTCTGTTCGTGTAACAGTTTTGATTGGTCAGAGCAGGATTTATGTAAGTTCGGTTTATCTTTGTTCAGTATTCATGATTCGAGTGGACCAGAATTACTGGGTTCTGGGGGTCTTGCACGCATCATTTATAAAGCAATAAAACTGGTTTTGATCAGCGAAGATTGTATTGTGTTTAAAACGGCTGCAAATGGAACACATGAATTCGTGTTTATTGAAATCTCTCAGGATGCATATGTCGTTAAACGTTAATGTACATGTATGTGCAAGTACAGACAACAAGGAAAAGACTGCATCTGTCTTGGTCCAACCTGCGGGAACATCACTCGGCCTCCAAGCCATCGTGCAGACAAGAGCCACTGCAAACAGGACACCAATTAACAAGAAGCAAAACAGAGTTATCTCTTTACTCACTGAACTAGTCTTTAATTTCTGATTGCACAAAAGAAACCTTTATGGGAACAAAGGAGGGCAAATAAATGTACCGTCTACAGCTTCATCTACTATAAAAGCTGAAAGGTGAAGGTGAATCTGCACTAAATCTAAACCAATTTTTAGCGATGGTTGGGATGGCTGTAAAGAGGGCATGCCCTAAATTCCCTGCTAACCTCTCTTTGAAGGGAAGAACAGTGTCGCAGCCTGTTGACGATGTTTATGTTAAACTGAGAAGATACAGTGTGATCGATCGATCTTTTAATAACAACAGTAATGAGGCAGTTCGGTATTCCAACAGCGCATGCCCCAAACGACACGCGTCCGAGGTCATTCTGGAAAACAGCAGCGCGTACGAGTGACTGTTCGTCATATCAGCGCAGCCATACAGCAACTCGCGCGCGCTTTGTTCCCGAAACACCTTGCCTTTTTGGAATACCGAACTCGGTCATTTTAATAAAAGTCACCGAAAGGAATAGACTAAGTGCGACCCGAGCACTGAATAATTATTCCCGTAACCCCATATTACCGCAGCCCGCAATTGCCAAAATTTGTAAGATTTTTGCTAATCATTACAATTATGTATTGCACGGTGCACTATTTACAATCAAGCTGTCTAACTAGATTCGTGAAAGAAAGGTTGAGTGAACTTTAAACACTTGGCGCTACATTTAACTCTGCTGACACAGTACTGATGTCTCCTCTCACTCATTATGCAAGCGGGATTTCTGAAATTCAGCCAAAGGAATACATAACTATAACATCACGATTATCTTTCCGCATAAGGATGCGAGAATTTGAGACGCCGGTGACAGCAGGCATGCCGGTCTTTTTTCAAGGTATTGCGCGTGCTCAGCACTATGCACGCATGCTCAAAATAACGCACGCATGCTCAGAACTAATAAAAAGGACGGGTATGTTTGTCGCCACCAAGCGTTTCAAAGTTTCCCATCACTGAAAAGGCTAGCAACAACAGCCATTACTTAAAGTAATAATGTACAGAGGCTCGGGAGGAAATTCAAAGATCAGCCGAAATGGTTTGATTAATCCAAGTCTACAGTAAGTCCAAACGGGATACAGGAAAGGCGGCATTAATGAAAAAAAAAGTATGACAAAAACCAAAACATGGAGACGTTGGTAACTAAAATAACACTAGAACAACAAAGGACACTTTCAAGAACTGCTTGATGGTGAATCACGTTGGAAGACCCAACTGACACGGGACCGTTGTCAAAAGCACCTTTCATGTTCGAGTTGGAAGACAGAATGTGGATAATTAAGGCACGGCAATGAATGCCAAACGAACACAAGTAAAACTTTGAAAAAAGGAAGTATTTGGGAAGAGTCTGGAATACATTTAAAATATTTCTACAAATTAGAAGACGTGGGTAAATTCTGAGGTAACAGTTCTCTTCAAAAGTACAAAACGACTTCTTTTCCAATAAACTTCCAACTTAAGTGATATCGCACAATTTTGAAGTTAGGTGAAACCCTCAAAATAGAACTCTAAGCTTGTACATCAAAAAAACAAAGTTTAATTCAAAATAAGATGGAAAACCACAAACGATGCCGACCGGGAGAAAATTATTATTATTTTTTTTTACAACGAAGACCTAAACTCCACACCCTGATATGTACATATTCCATTCGAAACTGTACAGACTTGATAATAACTATCGTTACAAAAATAATGGCTTGCGAATGAGTCGAGTATTTACACCAGGCCTAAAGAACGGAAAATAAATAACAGTTTACTTAAAATTATTTATTGTATTTACAAATACACGTACACAGTGGGAAAGAAGTCTCAAGCAAAGTGAATCTGGTTGGAAATTGCATACATTGCCTTGTCTTTAGAGGTCCTCTGCTCGTCCCAACAGTCAGTAATGTGTTGATATCTCACTCATGCTAGCCAAAATCGTGGCGTTTTGCTGATCTTATCTTTAAATACTCAATAATTTAAAATGAAGCATAATTGATCGTTCTGCAGACAAATCCACAAGGCTCTTATCAATGAATACGCCATTTTAAAATGTGCAGTAAAATACAATTTTGTTTTGTTTTTTTTTTCTAAAATTCAGACAAAGTGAAAACAGTGCACGGTCAATTAACGGAAGTAATGGCAGTAAAAACGTTTCAATTAACGGAAAAATTCAAAATAAATGTGGGATTAAAAAAAATACATAAATTACAAATTTACAGCCCAGACGGATCTTGTGTGGCGCCCGGGGAATCCTGGGAAATCTGGTTGCCTAGCTACATGCAGCATTTGGAGTCGCTCTTCTTCTGGGCGTCTTTCTCCAAGCTCAGGCCGCTTTGGCTGACCTCCTGGTCCTCCCTCTGCTGCAGCTTCCTGCAAGTTGTCAAGAGAAAGAGAGAGGGACCGATAGAGGGCGCCTGGAGTGCCTCGTGTATACCATGGGTTGTAGCTCTATGTGTATACCATGAGCAAGAAATGACGTGTTGACTCCTACGTTCACAAAAGTGTGGCCGGTGACCAATGGGAAGCTTTGAGACGCTCGGTGGCAGCAAACATACCGACCGTTTGTAGCAGTTCTGAGCATGCGTGACTTGTTCTGAGTATGCGTGCAGTTCTGAGCACGCGCAATACCGTG
This sequence comes from Acanthaster planci, assembly GCF_054643075.1. Lineage (NCBI taxonomy): Eukaryota > Metazoa > Echinodermata > Asteroidea > Valvatida > Acanthasteridae > Acanthaster > Acanthaster planci. Next base: position 8,370,236 of record NC_141797.1, on the reverse strand, counting down.
ACTCAGGACCAGTATGTCTGCTGCCACCAGCGTCTCAAAGCCTCTCATTGCATGCCTTGCGCAAGCATGATAGGCAATATTATACCGGTTATGTTTTCCGTCCCTCACTTGAAAAATTTAACAGCAACTGGATATTTATCGTGGAATGGTTAAAAAAAATATAGCATGGTTTAGTTCGGGTGGATAGACGAGTTTGGTCCCCTCAGTATTGGAAGTTGACAAATGTCTCCTTTGGAACTAGTTCAACTTTCATCTTTGGGAAGTAAGAATGATTAGGCTTATCTATCACCAAGCCATGTGACATTTGTTTACCTGCACACGATATGTACTGGCACATGCAGGTCATGTTTTGTTAACGCGTTGCTTTCAGGGGGCGCATGCGTGTACAGGCCTACTGTCTTGATGCGCAAGGACCGCTGGGATTGAGTTCTTACCTCGTGAGATCCGCGACAGCCTCCTCGATGTTGGTCCCGTCCTTGGCGCTGCACTCGATGAACAGCGCACTGAACGACTGTCAAAACGAGTGAAATTAAAAGTACAAGGTAGGCTTAGTCTGTCTTACTTGGTCTGCATGGTTGAGCTTGCTTCTTATGCCGCTCACGTCTACTGAGGGCGCTTTAACAGGTTGGCCAGAAAGTGCGGGTAGCAATTTTGTGCATGGTGCCAAAGCTGTTTATTGAGAGAGTTGCGACATAAGCATCCAAATGATTGGAACCAAAACGGTGGATTATGCGTCAGTGCAACTGGACAATTACCACACAATAGCTGCATGCTGTCTGCACACGCAATGAACAGCCATTTTGGCTCCAAAGTCTGAAGTTGGCACTACTCTTTTACTGTCCTGTAGCGTACTATAGTTCCTGAAGCGACGGCAAACATTTCCTTCATCTTTATGACTAACTATGACGTCACTGGTAAGACCTTTTTCCTAAGGGGATGATCGGCCTCCCCAGGGAGGAATTAGCGACGACTTACCCTGGCAAGCCTCTGCCCGTCTTCCATGCGCACACACCTGATGCCCTCGGCCTGGGCCGAAGAGCGCGCATCTACCTTGTTGGCGCAAATCATGACTGGAATCGGCTTCTGGGCGCCGTCCTGTGGACAAAATAGCAATACAATTCCGTGAACAAATTACTTCTTACTAATTCTTCCATTTTGTCGTGTCTGAGAGTAAGGAATTTTTTAATAAAACGAAAAGTGTGATTTACCTCGATCGCCTCTATCCAGTCCCTGACATTGATGAAGGACCTCTCGTAGGTGCAGTCGTAGAGTAGCAGGACACCATCTGCACGTCGGAAATAGGACTTGGCGATGCTGCGGAAGCGCTCCTGGCCGGCCGTGTCCCACAGCTGCAGTGACGTCACCTTGTCGTCGATCTCCAAGGTTTTCATCTGGAAGTCGACGCCTGTCGAGCCACAGAGGCGAAAACCGGTCAATTTGATCTATGCCTTTATTTGGAAAAGGTCTCCCTGTCAATATCCTCACATTGAAGACTGTCTCTAGTTGGCTTCATCAAGGATACATAGTCGTCATACCAATACTGCTGGGCAATTCTCGCTGGGGTCATCCTAAAAGATTGGGGTGCATTTTATTTCGTGTTCCTGTCACATCTGACACATGATTTTCGTAAGTTCAGAGCACATTTCATAATTTCCAAGAGTGAAAATTACCTGCAAAACACAGTTTCGAGTCATTTCAAAGATAGTTCATGTCAAATTACACAAGTCAGTCGGGTGCAACGTGGATGTCACACTTTTTGACCCTTTCATACCCGAGACAATTAAGTTCCAAATTTGAACGGTAACCATGGTGCTGGTGATGGAAACTTTCTGCACAAAGTAAATTTGCTAAGCGGCCCACATTACTCTAGTGTCAGGTTTCTGCTAAATGTCTCGCTTTCGGACTAAGGCGTAGTGGTATTCCTTTAAACACAGTTTGGACACTCTTGTCCAAGTGATAGGCAGGAACTACGCTACTTCTCTGTTGTAAAGTGTGTTGGACCTACACCTGTGTTGACACGTCTCGAGACCTTTGTAGGCGCAGGCACCTATGAAACCCGGAGACGCCTGCACTGAGGCAAGTGCATGATACTGCCATGCTGCATAACCCCGAACCGCACAAGCCCCAAATCATCGTGATGCGCTTATCTAGCCCAGTGTCAGTTGTGCTTCGTACATGGAAAAATAAGACCGCTTCATGGCATTTTATGCAAAAAGCAACTAGCTCTACAGGTTCTAACGGTAGAACCATCTATGTCTAGAGCTTTAATAATTATGCAGGTTGCACAGTGCCAAATTATTCTGCGAGTCGAATCTAATTTCTAAGTGGAAAACCGACACCCACTGTATTCTTCCGGTGTGGTTTGTGAGGTATTCTGATCTCACCTGAGGTGATACACAGCTTGATATCTCCTGGCGTCTCCAGTATCACCTCCAGAGGGCACACTGTGTATTTTTTTGCATTATTGTCATTTGAAAATTCAATGAAAAGTCTTTCTCCCTCTAGCTATTTGACGATATCCTTTGAAGAATATGTTGACTTTGGAATCGCTTGTACATTGGGTTGAGCAAAACATTCGTTAAGATCTCGTGACCCAGGTTCGAATCTTCATTGATGCAGTCCCATTATTAGTAAGCCTCACATTATGAGTGGGAGAGATTTCATTAGCTATTCTCGGCAAAGGGCAAAATAAGATGAGCTACATTGACTAAGTTATCATTTGAAATTACTTCGCCCAAGTTCGGGAAAACACTGACCTTTGTCAGGTCCAGTTTTATTTGTCAAATCATGATCAGATCTATTTTTAATCGTTATCTAATTGACCTCTAACATCCGGAGCCAGAAAGCGCTTCCATCCTCTCTCAAATCCAGCAACCTGTCATGACAATTTCCATGACCTGATGTCCAACCAATACGGGCGATTCGCAATAGTGCGCCACCAAGAGTTTGCAACACGTTGGCCAATCATAACGCGCGCAATTTGTCGACATTTTCCAAACGCGCATTGGGTCGACAAATTTCGCGCATTGTGATTGGCCAACGCGTTGCAAACTCTTTGGTTGCGCACTATTGTGAAACGGCCGTATAGATTTTTTAAAAAATTTCTGAACTTTGAAATTATGGAATTCGTACAACGTGTTTTCAGGCTCTTCTGCCCTGGGGCTCACCTAAGGTTGAGTTGAGGTTGTTCTGGAAAACGCCCTTGCAGAGGCGAAGGATGAAGCTGGACTTGCCCACGGCCGCATCACCGGCCAGGACGATCTTATACATGCGCTCTGGTGCCGTCTGCGGTCTTGTCGGTTGAGTCTGTCGAAGTACAATAGAAATGGGTATTTAGATCACTAGGAATCGAGGTTGTTTTTAGGGCTACGCCCATATTACCTGGCTGCGGCCGGAGACAACACACAAGTCAATGAGAAAATGCGAGAAGCTGCTTCATAGCAGCAGTCACAAGCGCGCGTTATTTTTATCGGTATAACCATGAAATTTGGAAGCGAACCTTGCCGCGAACCCCTGCCACTTCACACGATGTTTGGCCTATGGCTACTATTGCTCAGCAAGATTCCATTTAAGTAGCCAGTACGGTGATGTGCCCTGGCTCTTTGTAATTGGCCAGACACTGCTGCGTTTGCACTATCATTGGGTGAAGCCACAGGTCTCCGAGGGCCACTTCTTGAAAACGCTTTCACCTGAACCATCTCAAAGGTTCTCAATGTTTTTCTGGTTAAAAACATGAAATAGTGGCGTTTCACAATAGTGCGCCTCCACTGTTGACCGAATGCGCGTTTTGAAAGGGTTGACAGATTTTACGCACTGTGATCGGTCAAAATACTGCAACCTCTTGGAGGCGCACTATTGTGAATCGCCCGAATAGGGGTAAATCATCTTGCCTAAGGACACAAGAAGAATGGACACGGTGTAACCTGAGAGTGACGGACATGAGACATTTAAAAAAAAAAAAAAGCTCAAAACGTGCTTGAAATGCAGCTTGGTGAAAGGTGGTATCTGGGCTTGTAAATATTGAACTTCCACCTCGAGCTCACGTTGACGGTGCAAGTGCATCAAGGGCGATTCACAATAGGGCGCCTCTAAGAGTTTGTAACACGTTGACCAATCACAATGCGTAAAATATGTCGACACAATGCGCGTTTGGGAAGGGTCAACAGATTGCGCTCATTGTGATTGGTCAACGCGTTGCAAACTCTTGGAGGCGCACTATTGTGAAACGTCTGTATTCACGTCAATCATTCAAACATCAAGAAGCCATTTCCTTCTCAAGATATAACACACTCAAATATTTGTTTTGGGTATTTTTGTTCTTTTTACAGAACTTCAAAACGAGTCGAGACATTTTCGAAGTCGCCGCGCCTTGGGCATTTAGTAGACAATGTGGAACGCTGAATAATGCAGTCGTATGAAAATCGAAACTGCCTCTTTCTAAACGGGTAGAAGTTCCTTCAAGACAACACACCAAGGTCTTGTTATTCACACTTCAAAGATTACAGCAATCGAGTATCACACAACATTATACTGAGGACCCATCACTTCAAAGGCACTCGAGTGATTGTTGCTATAAATAGTATACCTCCTTCTTGGGGCTAAAACTTTCCAGGAGATTGTCGAAAAACCCGGAGAACTAAACATCCAGGGGAAGATAATGCAAGTATCAATGCTTCAACTTCCTCAAAGGATTTCAGTTGGAATTTCTATAGCTATGTATATATACAGAACGTAATAAAAATATTTTTAGTATTCAGTGGAATACTCTAACCTGCTAATAAATCGTTCGTGGTCCCACAAAGTGACCTTTACCGATTACAGAACAACTTGAGATTTTAGTAACTTTACGCAAATGGAAAAAGCGAACATTTCGAATCGATTACAAGGCTTATTTTCTGATAACATGCATGTCTAATTCCCCGCTAGTCCCACGACATGACCTAAATATCTTTGTCAGTGTCTTTCAAGAAAAGAAATTAGAATAGGCCCTTATTTGCGTGGATGCAATTTGATTAAAGTTATTTTGTTTTGTTATTTTTGATGGCATTCGAAGAGTAAATGATTGCTAGAGCTCTTTTTGCTGCACTGAGGATTCAAATTTATGAGCAGTTGATGAGGGAACACACAAAAATATAAATAAACCAAATGTTTCATTGTACGCAAGGGCAGGGATGAAGGAGCCGAGAATAAAGACAGTATCACTTGGACAATCAACTGCATATAGGAATTCCACAGAATGTTGACTATATTTGAATTTAAAATATAATTACAAATCTAACGATGACTCTTACGCCTTGTTATGTATGTGTCAAAAAAATTCTGGTGAACAGTTCATCTCCTGAATGTCCTGAAATCATCAATGACTTTTCAACTCTATTTCATAAAACAAAGGTACGTTCCCTATTGTTCTTGTCTTGTGTTCTGGGCACAGAGGAAAGACCAACTTCTATTACAATGAAGAGCTCAGTGATCCTTCGCGTTCAAATCCACTTCATCCGTATAAGAAAAGGGCATTCTAAGCACGGGGAGTATAGCCTCTGTTAACATTAAGGTCGTCCCCTTGAAAGACAACTATTTCACCACATAGAAATAAAAAGGATAGCATTTCAAACACGTCCTTGTATCACACAAAACAGGTCACTTAGTGAAACTAGTGACAACGTATTTTGGAAAATAGGCGAGACGTTAATTCAAGACTGTCGGATAATCAAGCTTTTACTACTTGCGGCCTATGTCGTGAAATTAATTATGCAGATTTTTCACGATTGGCATTGTACAGATGCTTTGTAGAACCAGAGACGAAACAGTCACGCCTACCGTGCACTAAACCATTAAACCTTTTAATGGATGCGTATTATCGTAAACAGTTTTTCGCTTTTGTTCGTGTCTTTATAGTTTAAGTGTCAAAGCTCAATGATGACGGGGGAACTGCAGGCAACGTGACAGAATGTTGCTTCAGTGGTTACCTTCAAGGGTACTTGTGGTAGCTCCCTCTTGCGGCCGGAGTTGCGAGGCGTCAGGTTCCTCTGGAGCTTCTCGTTTTTCTGCGCTGCCATTGGCTCCTGCGCCGATGACGACGTGGCGACCGTGACGTCACCTTTCTGGAAAGCCGTCACCGAGTCGGTGATGGATTCGACTCTGTGGGGTTTGCCCTGATTCGCAGCCTGTTGCGATTACAAGATACAGCCAAATTTCGATTGAAACAAAAATTTAATAAACCTTTGCTTGGCTTTTTATGACCAGTCCATGGGAAATCGAAACCAGTCCGTAAACTCTGTGTACCATTTCAAATTACGTACAAGTGACAAAAACACACAGGTTTACCTGCTTCTGCCCCCCCACCAGGATGGCTTCTTTGATGGCATTCTCCTCGACAGAGGTCGCCCTTCTCAGTTCGTCCTCTACGCAGTTGACCTCCAGCTCAGAGTCCAGCTCCAGTGGGTCTCGTAACGTCGAGTTCCCAGAATCTTGTCGAGCAACAAAATAAAAAAAAAGAGAGAATGTATTTCAAAGATGGATTTGCGCCGGGGAGATGGGATTAATGTTGGATTTTTGCCCTGCCGGACGTATATATTTTAACACTGTATACTCAGTGTATGCCCTGGAGGCTTGTGAATTTGAAAAACAAACCACAAGCGCACCCGGGTGTACTAGAGAGAATGCAATAGCAGGAATTATGAAGGGTACTGTTTGACAACGATTTCACATTTTTCCATACTCGTATTTCTTATCGTGGGAATGTTACTGAAACCTCTTCGGTTTGCACTCGTTAAGTTAGTCGTGGTATGCACTGTGGATTGCAGGTTAGTAACAGAATCGATACCAACTGGTGCTCCTCGAGTCGAATACCCACGAGTTTTTCCCAAGATGAATTAAAAATTGTGACCGGCTTAGACTCACAATATAATTTCATCTGATGTACACTGTTCGAATATACTGTTATCCCGAATTCGGGCACAAACTCAGAACCGTCTGCACTGAGGTCCAACAGGTATATATGCGCACTGGAATATCAACTTCAAGGTTTTCTAATGGGTCACCCCTGAGTTAATAAACACGACAATGATTCCTCAAAGCTGTGCTCCACTTCACAAAAGCATTGGATGTACTTTACGTTTCAGACGAAAAAACTGTTGAAAAGGTCCTGTTTGAAACCAAACCCACATAAATAGGTACCCACTCTTTTCAACAATCTTTTCCCGGCGTTATAGGTATCACAAAAATAATTATTCAATACATTGTCCTGTGACATTTTAACTCTAAAGGTCCCTTTTGCCTGATATGGACTCCGAGCCTTCCGCGCGTGGATTAAATGCCATTGTTTAATTAAAGAACTTAGTCATGCGCAGTCTGATCACAGAGTCCGTTTTTCACCGAGTGCACATTTCGAAGTACAACGGCACTGCAAACTATATCATTACTCGAGCGTCGCGGTTGGTGTACATGCCAATCGTTGAGCGCTGTAACAGTATTTCAATGAATAATCCGCTCATCTCAAACTGTGGTTCATCCTTTTAGTTCAACTGGCGTTTTAACACGTTAATCTACTGAAGAACTTATTGTGACCGTGACAAGCGAAAACCCTTTTTTCTGGAAAACAGTCCGCATTTGTCGTGCCTCCTTTTCTTGATGGAAAGCCTATTTGTTTTAAATTCCTGAATAATTTCCTTTCACTCATTACAAGTCATTAGCTATAATTGTCAGTGTGCACTGCAAACGTATACCCGTTCTGGCAAACAAAAGGTGACTGAAAACGACATTTTATCCACTGCACACTGAACACTCGCGTGAAAAAAAAAAGGGTTTGTGGCCCATTTCCCAATTATACACACACTCACCTTCGTAGTCATATTTGAACAACTGACTGTATGCAGCTTAGACAGAGGAAACCAAAGTGCAGAAGAGGGAATTCTTTTCAGTGATACCGCCAAGGTTACCAACCAATGTTTGTATTAGCTTTAGGCTGAAATGGTAAAGATCCGAGTGGATGCAATACAGGAAAAAGAACACATCGGGTACCAGTACATTTTTGTCAACGTTTTAATGAAACTCCGCCGTTACGACGCCGCGGTACGGTCAGTGCCTTAGTAGGTTGGGGGTCAGAGTTTGGAAAAACCACAGCGCTGAAAGGTCATTTAAAAAGGTAATAACAGAAAATGTCAATGAACAATCGAAAACGTAGCCCCAAGGGTGAACACATACAGTGTATTTTTTTACACAAAATAATTCGTTGTCATCTGTTTCAGAGTAAATTGTCGCACCAAAATCGATTCCGAATAACTCGACTTTCGACCTACCGACTTCATCCGGGTAGCTCTCCCCGTCGGCCGTCTGGTGGTACACAAACCGCCTCTTCGTCGACGACGCCGAGCCTGCAACGGACGGCTCACTTTCCATCGAGTCCTGGGACACGAAGCTCCGCCTCCTTCTGCCACTTGATCTGCGCGATCATCAGACATTCAGCACATCATTACATATTCATGAGTCTAGATCTGCTCGTTGTCTGAAGAGTAGGACTAAGCAGTGAAAATTAGTCTCTCGATCATTTGACATAATATTAATAAACATGTGCTTTACAGTGCCCTATCTTGAATTCTGTCTTTACGGCAGTCAATTTGTCTATTCCGAAGACAACCCAATACTTCCGTTGCTTTGTTTGACAATGTAGCAAATTTGGTGTTTTACAAGGGCCGTTTTTTGCCCCAGAAGCGCTCGACACGTGGGCCCTATGCCCTTCTTTACATTCAAACCTTCTCTGAGTCTTGCTGTGGGTCACAGAAGACTTTTCGTGTTAGCTATGTGAGGAGGCTGGTGTGGCCCTATCCTTGAGTAGAAGCTTCCCCTCTTCAGTTGAAAAAAAAGCCATTCCGTGGTCGTTTCTGGATTAGCGATGCGCAGTTCCTACCAAAGGAACCTCTGTTGCTAGGAAAATTGCGCCCTCTCTTTGTCGCGCTCGGGGCTCATAGTATACAGAAGCAGTGAGTGCTGACTATTACTACCAAGAGACTATCTACAAAAATATTGGCGCCCCTTGTTGCCTCGGACACTTACGCATCTGTGACGGAGCTCATTAACACCGGCGAGTCCTCGGCGTAGTAGTCCAGTGACCCCATCGACAACCTCTTCTGCTTGGTTGGTGTCAGCGAGCGCGAACTCTGCAGGAGAAAACAAACCTAACAGTCGGCCTTAATTTGGCGTGATTTGGGAAAGCTGGCGGCCGTGTTCGCAAGTGTTGCATCTGCAGCAGAGGCGACGATCCTACACCTCAATCAAAACTCTCGCGGCTGTGCAAGGCTGAAACTTTTTTTTTCCAGTTCAGTTGAAGTGTGATCCAAAGTTTAAAAGTTCCCTGAAAATACACTTAGGGACGCGCCATGTGGCCGATTCGGGTAACAAACAAACCTATTGGGTCTTGATAAAAATGTTCCTCCGTTGCAAAGTTTTCTCTGGACTGCGTCTAGCCCACATCGATCACGGTCAAGCTGCTCAGGCTGACCATATCAATTTTTTGGATCAACACTCATCCACGATGCGTAAGTGCAAAATGGGCAAGACCTGTTTGCCTCTTACCCGTTTTATGCTCTCTAGACTCGCCCTCAAGTCGTCGTTTGTGTCCTGTAACCGTCTGTTTGCTTCCCTGCAAAGACATTGACCCGTAACAAATTCAGTGAACTTGCAAAACTTGTTTATTAAGGTTTGAACGGCAGGTGAAATGTGGAAAACGCGTAAAAATAAACCGATGTACTTACTGCAGCTGCAGTACTTGTCTCGCTAAGCTGTCATGGTCGAACATGTACTCGTTCAACAAATGTTTGTCGCTGTAAAGTAAACCATAAAGTCGCACAAACGGTGAAGACTTCTGCCAGGTCAATTATGAGTTGCTTTGAATGTTGCATAATGTTCAGGGAATTTCAATGATGGACAATTTCCAACTCACTGCGTTTCGATTAGCATGTATCCAGTTAATGAACCCTGAAAATGTACAGAGGTAACTAGTCGGCTAAAACTGGGCTTCCCAGATATTATTCAACATTATCTATAAGAAACCATCTTCGATTTATTTCAAAACGCTGCATTGGAGGAAAAATTAACAGAGGGGGGTGTGAAGCACTCACATAACTGTCAAACATTTGATGCAGGTGGATTGAGATTCTGAAAATGTACAAAGCATTTTGTTGTGATTATACATTCTACAGGTGTGTCTACATTCGTACAAAGTTTCAATGAAATTCATCATGGAGGAATCTGCTTCAGCCACGTGAATGTCGAAAAGGCATGCCTGATATTAGCCCTAACCCCTCGGCTGCCACAAGCCGTTCGCTCAATAATCAGTCAAACACTGCCAACAAAACGTCTAACTACACGCCAACAATACACGGACTGAAGTATTTACGCTTGCGTTTCATTGGAGAAATACCAGCCTGAAAATGGGTATTGATTTCGGAGACGAAGCCCGAGACGCAGACGAAGCATGGTACGTGTCTTCGACCAACCGTTCGTTTTCTCCATGATTTTACCTTTCACACCCCCAACTGAATCGGCCTTTCATAATACCTGTCCAGGCACTCGTCGTATTCCGACTTGAAGGCCGCCAACTCGCTGCGGGCGAGGGCCAGGTTGGTCTGAGACTCGGTCAGGCCGCTCTTGAGCTGCCGATTCTCATGCTGCAGCTCGTCCAGCCTCTTCTTCAGGGTCTCGTCCTTGGGCTTCTCCCTCATCTGCCACCGCTTCTCGAACTGGGAGGTGAGAAGGACGCGAGGGGGGGGGGCAAAGTCGGATAATTAAAAGATAGCCTCATCCTCCCCAAAACTGAGTGATATTCTGAACGTTCCAATATTCTAAACAGAATATAAACATCTTCCTTCTCCATCACTTCGTTAACCGCAGAAAGGGGAAAGCTTTACATAACCTTATACCGTTTTCGAGTTCACAAGTACTTTACCTTATGTCGTATGTAAAGAGCTAGGACACACGCTTCAGAGAATGCGTGTTTATCTCAACGACGTTCATTCACGTCAACTGCTGTACAAATAGGCGTCAGCATAGCGACATAATAGGCAGCATAGCAAGTTGTTCAACCACCTAATAGATTTGAGTTTAAATGCCAACGTTGTTTTTGAACTTTAAAACTTTTTTTCAGTTTGCGTCACACGAGGCTGGTTACAATGAAACCTCCACTTCGTCTACGTGCTCGGCTTTGAAGTTCACTATAAGGTGCACCGGACTCTCTTTTGGAACTTGTAGCTTAATATGGATCATCAGTTAACACAAAATTGTTTGGAACATTATATTGCTGGCCTAGAAAATTACACCACGAAATGAGACCGATGAGGCTGGAAACGTAACAGTCCGTATTCCAACCCTTTAAAGAAATGTCTGAGGGCCAATGTCATGGAGCTGCTTAAGCATAAAAGTCGCTTAAGCGCGAAAAAGAAAGAGAACTTGCTTTAAAAAAAAAAAGGGATTCTTTCTAATACCAGTTCAAACTCTACATGATTATCATGCTAACCAAAACGCAGTTAAATGCGACTCCAAAACAACATGCATACATCCAGGAAGTTTCGGCTGGTTTACCTGACTTATCGAGAATTGTCTTTCCGTGCTTAAGCAAATTTGTGCTTACGTTCTATGGAATTGGCCCCTGCAGGGTCGACGACGTGTCGTCAGTCGACAGAACTCACCGAGTGGAATCGGCTGAGGTTGTTCTGCAGCTCGGTGATCTCGGCCTCCATCCTCCTCTTGAGCTCCTCCCTCTCTACCTGGGCCGCCTCCTGCTCTTCCTGCCGGACCCGCTGCTCCACCTTAGCCACCTGGGCCTCCATCTCAGTCTCCAGGTGCCGCAGGTGGCTGGAGTGAGAGTCGTTGGCTCTGGTGCGCACAGACAGACAGACAGACAGATAAGAGGCCAACCCGGTTATGCCGCGTCCGATGTTCCTTTGGCCATGAACGGCTCGAAGCAACGCCTACGGAAGCCGCCAGCTAACGGCTCCTGGCATTTCCTACGTAGACATGTTTCTTCTAGCCGTAGACTAGACATTTTGAATGCGGCTGATTACAAACTGAGAGGCAGAGATGGACCGCGCCCCTGGGATAGGAGGAACCCCTCAACTAATTGGGGCGGTCTAAGTACCCATGTTTCTCAACATGTACTTTTATTTAGTATTCGGTAACATACTTTAAACAGGCTGATTTAATGTCACTTCAATTACATGTGTGATGGAATTGGAACCATGAACAAACGAGGGAAAATTTTATCAGTCTCTCTCAAAAAAGTAACAGCTTCGTCGTTTTTTTTTAACATAACATATCATGTGAGTGGCCCGAACTGAAAGCACAGTTTAATTCAAACATGCTCCATTTGGTTTGCTTTTAGTCGCACATCAATGTGATCACAATTCCATGTCCAAAGCCAAACTATCAGGAGATCTCCAACGTGGCCACCATAATTATGACGCGATGCACTCCCTGTCTGGACATTTGCCAAGTCCTACAAACGACGGGCCTGACGTCAGCTCGGCAAATTTCATCACCTGACGCTTATTAACTCCTCGACATTTTTCGTTTGCCGTTAATTTTAAGCGGAACCGTAGAATGCTGAAGAGCAGTGCGTGTGGTGAATTAAACTAGGTCACCAAAAATCTTGGACGATTTTATCGGGTCCGGATACAGAGAAAACGTTAGAGTGGATTAAGTCTTGGAGGCGCATTTCTACGCCTGTTTTCTAAAATTTCAGGCCGCACGCACATTATTTTGAGCAAATCCCAGCATGCCCGGTTAGCCGAAGAGGTAAGGAGTGTCTGCGCAAGTGCAGTTCCTCCGCTTTTCTTTCTCATTTGCGGGTAAAGCTTAGGAAACACTAACGCATCTTTCAAAAATCCACCTCTGCTCAGAAAATCAATACCACACTCTCTGTACTTTATGCCTTTCAATGGGCCGGCCTACTCACAAATTGACCAGCGTGGAATATCGTGACTGTCCGTTGCAACTGACGTCTCACGTGTAGACTGATCAACATTAAATCAGCCTTTCCACTGTTCTGAATCTTTTTTTTTCCTTTTACCGCTTTTAACTCTTATACAATTTCTCAAAACACTGTCCGCGACACTGCAAACCGAAAATGCCTCTTGTGTCATTAATGATGGTGTAAAATCTGCAGTTTCGGACACGTTATTACCACCCAAAGCCGAACTTCCTGCAAACTTTGCATCCATCCAAAATGGCGGTCACTGTCCACGGGCACCGGTGGACACTCTGCACCTAACGTCGTAGAAATTTCATTCACGGCACGCAACAGCCGTCGGATCCGACTCACCTCTTCAGCGACTTCTCCAGCCGGTCCGTTTCCGACTGCTGCTGTTTGATGTCCTTGATGGTCTCGCAGATGATGTTCTCAAACTGGCTGAGGCACTGCGGCAGGTCAGCGGCGTGGAGCTGCTGATAGAGCTCGCAGACCTGCTCCTGGCTGTGAAGGCAACAAGAAGAACACGAAATACAACTCATGGATGGCAGGAAGGCCAACTTCCGAACGACAGATATTAAGCTTATAATAGAGAGTTTTGCGTGGTAGCCATCTTGCAGGGCATTTCCTTGGTTTGGCGGGGAAACTTCCTTTGTGCATATCCTTTTGAAAAAAAGCACTGGCCTGCAAGATGGCTGTCAAGCAAGCCCTCTACGGTTGTGGCTTGTGCGCGTATGAGCGCTGTTCAAACGGACATTTTCACAGCTGTTGATTAAATCCAGTTCTCAATAAATTTCCAATGAGACATCAGCTTGGTTGGAAAACTTGTTTGTTCGGTTCTTAAATGATTCACCTGGTATTCCACGCTAGGGCCACCCCCCCACCAAAAAAAAACACACCTCTCGTCTCTGTAAAGTGCAGAGGTGCACAGGGAATAACAGGTTTTCACGAGTCATTCTACCAAAATAGTTTGCTCAACTGGTGAGGTAACTGCCGTGCCCTACTGACCAGTTGTCTCGAGAGGTGCCGGCCGTTCAGACACCCGGTTGATCGTGTAATCATTTCATAGTCTCTCGGGACCCCGTGTGCTTCGTTGCAGACACCACGCGGCGTTACTTTCGTCGCAGCTGCACACTTGTGAAATCCGCATTCACCGGGGGCACACCTCCAGCACGTTCAGCGACAGCGGGTGTGCTACTTCCACCAAGACTCGCGGAGTATTCGAACCGACGGATGAACCGACAGAGCGGGCCGGCCAAACCCACGCTTCTGAGCTGAGTACTCAGCCGTGGGTTCCAATCTTGCCCAAGTACAATAGAGCCCGTCAAACGAACCGACCTGCACTTTGGGCAAACGATTCTTGTTGGAACACGCAGCCGCTGAAGTCGTTGGAAAAGTTAACAACTCACACCCCTGCCACGCAGAAATGCGAATCGGTAAACCATTATCCAGGGCACTACCAGCACACACTTCAGTTGTAACCTAAGCCAAGCTAGCTAGTGCAAAAAACTAATTGATGTTACTGTAACATTGACAGAAAAAAACACCCCAGATAAAACTCTTACCCTCACTATCTTCCGAGAGAAAGTCGTAAATACTTATAGGTGCCTGCACCTTTCCTTCAGTCGAAAAAACCCCAAATTAATTCACGCTCGTTGGAAACCTGCTTCCTTCAACATGAATTGGTTCTTTTTGAGAGCTGCGGATCCGTGGAGCAACAAGGCGGCGTACCCTTTTCTTTTGGCTTCGATCGATACAAAATCGATGGTGTTTTCTAAAGTAGGACGCGACAGAATGGGACCTGAATATACAAAAGCGTCTCGCGACGGGAGGATACCAAAGAAATACTCTGAAAATGTTGTTGAAGTTGAAAAAGTAACTCAAGAAAACAGTCGGCAAGAATCTTTGTTAGATATGTACTTTTTATGCACATTAGTTATGCATTCGACGGCCTCGTTGTCCTTGCATCTTTTCGGATTCTAAACATGTATCGGGCAGGAGAATTAATCAATTTAAATTGCCAATACAGCGATTAAAAAACACAAAACAGCCGTCTAGGCCGAAGTCGGGAACTCCGCTACTTAGCCGACAACCGTTTGCTTTCCTTATTTACCAGCAAACTCCTGCCGACCTTGGCATTTATAGTTGACAATGTTGCTTGGACTGAATAGAAAACTTCCATTTGGTACGATTCGTAACCGCTGCAACCAGGAAAAAGTACGATATGAGTTGGAAGGGACGAAATATCATGCATGACAATGCAATCTGTCGGAGCATTATGCCTCTGAAGTCAAGCCTGCAGATGGGAACTAGCGTTTTGCTAGACGGTGTATGACAGTTCTGGGGCTTTTTAGTAACTATTCTGCTACGGACGTGAAATTTTAAACCTGTTCAAATTTAGTTTCAGCATTTCACAAAGTTCTCACTGATCAACGGGGTCTGCTCGCGCAATTATCGTGGATCGCAGAACACCCATCAATTATTAAAAACAATCGCTAACGCCAGTGTTCAGCCTATAACGTCGAAAGATGAAACAGAAAGTATTGATTAAAAAAACAATTGAAAAAGAATGAAATTAGAGGTATGTGTGTTAATACGTACGCGGGCAAGAGAGCGAAAAGACTCTGCTCGAGTTGGAAGTCGCCGGATTCGCTCAGGCTTCGAGTTTTGCCTCTCTCCATGCCAGACTTTCAAAACAGAAGGAGACGACAACGACGATGACAATAACAGCGGGCTCCCTTGAGAGAGTTTTGTTCTCGCTTACAGTAAAATGGCTAGGCTCAACAAATGGACGTCCGATGTTGCCCTTTTCGTCAAATGTTCACTTCCCTCGAAATGGCATAGGGGACGTCGTTGTGCTGACTCTTAGAAGGGGCAGAATTTCAGATATTCCTGTGAGGAGATGAATCGTCCACGTAGCATAAAATGGCAGCAACGATATCGATGACAGACGAAACACCAGCGACGGTAACAGCGACAACCGCACGGGCGACTATCTGCGTAGCGAGCACTGGTCGAATCGCTACAGACTCGGGATTGAAAACTTTCCGCGAGAACAATCCGACTGACAGAGAAACGTCCGTCGACGGCATCGACACAAACTACGCATCCATTGAAAACAAAAACCAATAGAAACAAAAAAATCCGACGTCGTCTTCAAGTAGGCCTACTAAACACTAATGGAACACCCTGTCTGCAGAAGGGTGTTCGCGGTATGGAACAAAACCAAGGATACTGTCTTGTATGTGAAGCAGAAACTGCCAGATGTGGAGTTTTTCCAACAAGCACTGTTTTCTTTTACCTGCCGTTTCAAGCGCAAACAACAAGTGTCGCGGTCTCGTTCTGGTGGAGTGGGATGACAGGTCGGGGGTGTACATGCAAATAATATGCGAGAAACTGCGTCACGATATTTCTGCGCTGCGCAGATAGCTACACGACCAAAAAAACCCACGGTGAAACGCATACTAATTAGGCTGAGCATGCGGCAACAAAGTTCGATAGCCTACCTGCAGTGCGAAGCAAATTATGCGGGTACTTTTCAACACAAACGCCTGTGTAAATAAACTCGCTGACAGGTTGAGGGGGAGAATGGGTAGGCCTCATGGTAGGCATTTCAGTAGATGGTGACACTGGCATTGAGGAATACTTACAGCGAATCAATTTATCAGGCAATATCTTCCGGCAGTGTTGACTAGTCTTTTCAAATTTCAAAATTGTCCAGGAAGAATAAGACAGCCTGACACAGGTGCAGCCTCGAGTAACCCGTACTGCCTCGAAACATAAACAGAGATGTGTACCTCAAAGCGCTCCATTAAAAAAATTACGTAGCCTGAAGGCCAAAAAGAAGAAGTCCAAGTTCATAGCAAGGAACCAGTGAGAGCGAGATGTGACCAAATTTAATACGGTGACATAAAATTCATGGATTATTTCCAACATGCAGACCACAAATCTCATGTACTTTCTGAAATGTTATTCAAAGGAGGATTGGAAGGCATACAGTTGAGAACTCCAACCTCCAAAAAAAAATGTAAACACCCTGAGAGTTCTAGCAAACCGGAGCGTCACAACGGGAACCAGCGAAGCCAGCTCTACAGAATGCATGGTTCAAGCATGTGTCAAGTACCCTCGCGACACGACCGTCAGCTGGTTTAAGGCCGTCGTTGATGGCTCTCTGCAGACACTGCGACCGTACTGTTGTTGAAAATACTTCACTTCCACTCGTCGACGGTCACACACAGGTCAGCGCAATAAAACTTCACGGCAGGGAAATAGGAACCCTGGCCTTGCTTTCCAATTTCACTGCGTTGGCTGCCTTGAAAATGCAAAGCTTTGAAATGATTTGGAGATTGGAATAAGCGGAGAGCAAATTTCACACAATTATGCTCGAATGCGCCGTTTTCAATGGTGACATGAAACTCCAACCTGATCGAACCTCAGCCAGCCGCCACACGACCCATGTCCACCAACGGGGCACAGCCAGAGAAAAAAAGAATCGGTGAACCCGGAAGAAAACGTGGCAGTGGCAAGAACCAACGAACAACTGTACTTGTGCATGGCTAGGGGGCCGGGAATTGAACCTGGGACCACAGTGGTGAGTGGTGGGTGCTTTGTGCGCGCGCCGGTGCCCTCGTGCCATATCCCGAGGGATCTCATTCGACGCTCGCGGTGTAACGTACCGAGGCCCATAAACCTATCGTTGGAAATTTTATTCGGTAATAAAAAAACCTCTCTTCGGTGACTTTGTTTTTTAAATGGGCACCAGAGCTTAAGTGCATACAGTTGAGGGCAGGTATTTAGTCCCCTGATATATGCAAGAGTGGAATTAATATTTTATATCGCTGCCGCATCAGGCAAACCCAGTAACTGAATAGATTTAGGGGCTTTTAATTGATAATTTGATGTCTTTGCTTGAAAAAAAAGGACACAATCTATTACTCTATGGGCAATTTGCCATCACTGGGTATGTGCACAAACGAAACATTTTTCACACCGACATGCGAGTCACGTATTTAAGTTCCACACGATGTAAAATGTACACGACGTGCATGTCATCGTGAACCGCGCTCTACTTTTGACTGGCCCTCAGCCGTTCTGGCCGTAAATAAACGTCTGCCAACGTCTGGCGCAGAATATTCACATCTGAGGGTTCGGGCATGCAGAGGTCACAGAATGGTAGATCGGCCAGCTGCCTTGTCTGGGATGATTCATGAAAACAAATCGAATAATTACGAATTGTCGTAGAATTGTGTATGCAAGCACGGATACCAGTCGTGGTCGGGTGACAGAACGGTCACACTGGTAGAATTCAATGCCAGAGGGCTTGGATTACCCGCTCGTGCCGAATTTTACATGAGACGACAGCGGCGACAACGACAGCAATGACAAGGGACATCGACGACCACTACAAAAACAAAGACTCAGTTTGTGTTCACAAAATTATGGCACTTATAGAAAATAAAACCCGCTTTAGATGAAAAACATATCAGCCAGCTTAACGTCACAAAAAGCACAGTTTATGCACAACAGAATCAGGCGGGAAAACCAGCTTAAACATCAAGCGAAATGTGTAACCAGCCATTTTACGAATTGCCCGCAAAGAACGTCAAACGTGGCATTTGAACGCCCACACCTTGCCTCCCACACAAAGTCTATACCCAGGACCGACCACTGAAAATCGAACACTGATCAGCCCATAGACGAAAAGGGATAAATACACATCAGATTCATCAGATGAGGAAGACGTGCCTAGATTGATTGATTTCTTGTACGCCAGGTGGTCGATGGGTTCCAATCTGACCTTTTACATCAAAGCTTGAAATATTCGACCGCGACTAACATAATGTCTGTATAGCTCTGTATTTGAAGGCCGCGACCTGCATAACGGCACGCGCGCATGCGTATCTGGAAACAAACCGCGCGCTTCGGGAGAAGAGGGTTTTATATTTTTATTTTTTTTTTCAAATTCCAGCTCACTCCAAGGAAACAATCAAGTTCGGCTGGTTAGGTTGCACAGGCTCCTGAATGAGGTACTTTGCCTTATGGCAAGCCATTCAGTCCATGTAGGGCAGTCCGTCAGGTGTGGAACACTCGACTGCAAACAGAACCATGCCTCGCATGTTCGACACTGTGTAAAAAGTGCCCATGCTCCATGACGGGAACAGGGCCGGCGAGGAAGCAAGGGACAGTGGCCCCTTCCGGCGTCAGTGATGCTTGAGGGGAAAACAACCCATGGAAATCCTTTCATGGGCGCTAATCTATGTTTGTCCTTGTACAGAATCATGGTATCCTCACTAGTTTGACAACAAAATCATTTCAAAAGGGGGTTTGCAAACTAACATTCAAGGCAAGAGTTCAGCGTACATTGACAATTTTACCGTCCGTGTACTCGGCAATAATGATAACAATGCACAGTGGCGTTTAAGGGTGCTACCTGAAGACACTTAATTACGGACAACACAATATCGACGAAAAATTCGTCACTGGATGACCAGAAACATTTTTAGGCGTGCACGAAAGGGCATACCTGACATCGTTACTTTCCACGAGGGTGCTCGTGAACATTAGCCAATTTGAAATATGGCGAACGCAATAGGGGGCGCAATTTGGTCTGGGTAGAATCTTGTCTGCCTGCTCAAAAACTTACCCTCTTTGAGATAGCGCCATCCTATTGTGTCTGCCACTCTAAGTAGGGTTCACGAATCGTGCCTTCTCGAACCATGCTCTATTATATGGCAACATGTTTCTCACAACAATAAGGAAAGTTCTCGATCTATTCATGGTCAGTGTGTAGCTTCGAGAAGCGAGTGGTATCCTTCTTAAAGGCCGGTTCACATACTTAGCGCAAAAGTGAACACAAACACGCATTGGTGACGGCTGATCAAATAGTCGCGCTTCGAATTCGCACGAATTGAAGACCCGATCAACTCCAGCGAAATTTCGCCGCAATTTTTCGTGACGTCAAATTCGCCTCGCTTTCCCCCTCAGTATGATCAGACCCTTATACTCTTGACAACTTAAAGAAAAGCGTCAACGGGCTGGACGTTATTTGGTCCGATCTGTCGTGCAAAGTTGCGTCATTGTGTTTCCACGTCCCCGCAAGCAAACGGTAAAGAAATAAAGAAGAGGATGAAGATTTCCAAAACTATTATTTGCCAACTGTCAATGTGGAGACACTTCTCGTGAACACGAAAAGCAAAACAGGAAACATTTTCGCTTTGACCATGCTTTGACATTTTACCTCTCTTCCTCGGTGTCCTCACTGACGTCGGTGAGGGTGTCGTCCTCGCTTGCACTTTCCTGGCGAGCCTCGAGGGCACCAGCCGGGCTCTCGCCAGCCCAGAGTCCGATGGTCGTTTCCTCGGCTATGACGGGTAGCGCCCGGCCCGTTCTCCGGCTCGCGTCGGCCCGCCGGCCGCTGCCCGACCGCGCGCCAGCCATCCACTGCTCGCTTCCGGTGGATTTCCTGACGTGTCTTGGGTAGTATGCTTTTCCTGGCGCCCGACTGCCAAGGTATACGCGAGAAAGAGCGAGGGGCGGCGGCACGGACGCCGTGGAAGCGCGCGACGGCCCTCCTCTTGCAGCTGTCACGGCTCAAATTCAGAACGACTGGAAATGTCAGGAACACAATTTCAATCCCCTCGCTGGTCCGTGCGAAAAGATCGACTTTTCCGAGAGTCTGCACAATTCGTGGTGACATACAGTGGAACTGCGTGCCATGCAATAATCCCAACAATGTCAATGCCGCCAAAGCCTTCAGAAATTAAAAAGAAGCCATCGAGAAGGAAGGGTGTGTGTCTTACACAAAAACCCCCTTTTTGTTGCCGGCTCAATGAGGAGCCTTCAATGTGAGCGAGTTATCGTCACTCGTGCTGCTTTCTCTGTTCTCATAAAAAAGAGCTCGTAAACCTTTCACTGTGGTGTACCAAAAAAGGTACAGATTTTCATGGCAGCTATAGTTTGTCGGCCTTTCCATTGAACGTCTATCATTCATGGCTCAGCAACTTCGTTCATTGGCCTGGCCTTGGTCTCCATCCACATAAAGAATTCGGTAACAATGCCCTTATTTTGCTCTCCTAGAACTCATACGACAAACCGTTCCGAGGGGCTGTATATGCCCTCACACGGGCTGCGCCATTTCCTACAAAATGTGAGTAGACTCGCCTCCTCAATAGTCATTCTCAAAGTCCAAAAAAAAAAACCTTCGGCTTGTCTTTTCCAGAAGGCTACCCGCTGGGAGTATCAAAGAGGCCATGTAATCGCGAGCCGTCACATTTTAATTAAACACCGGACACTGGCAGCTAAGGATATCAAAATTAATGTAACCGTTAATTGGGTTATTTGCGTAGCCGAGGTCATGCGTTTAGAGCCTGCATATCGCTTTGCATTGTAATGCAAGCAGGCCTCTAGAACTTGGTTGATGTCGAGCATTCCAGCGGCTGTTTGGCGCTGAAGGATTACATACCACATTCGCTGACAGAGCCAGTCTTGCAGCAAGCTACGACAGACCTTATGAGAATCTGTCTATAGTTTTCTTTGGCGCCGCCTATGGAGGCTTTGCGTGGTAGCCATCTTGTTGGGCAAGTTGTTTTGTTCCACAGGGAAACCTCCCTTGTGCATACCACGTGACACAAAAGCACTGGCCTGCCAGATGTCAGCCGTGCAAACCCTCTTTGGCCACATTTTCACGGGGACAGTCAGAGACCTGTCAAGACACGTTAACCGTTGTTTTCCCAACCTGTTATAACACTACTAGTGCTTTCAGACAACCGATGCCTATTTTTTAATTGGAAACATCTCAGGGGCCAAACCCAATTCCAGTGTAACAAGGTTTTGATAAAACTGGAACGAGAGAAAAATCTCTCAGGGTCTATACCCACAAAAAAGTAAACTGGCTCAGAAACATATTTCCTTTTCCCCTCTCAACTTGTGCGCTTGTTTTGCTTTTGGTAGGCCTAAACAATTACTTTTTGAATCGGCCGTGTTCAAGTTATTAACCCCACCAGAAACTAAAAAGTTTAAATATAATTCATGCACCCACTCAGGTGAAACGCCGACGCGGCGATGTAAACACGTGTTCAGCCATCAACACTACTTTCCAAAATTCAACCAAACCAGGAAATCGGCTTCGGTGATTAAATCAGAGAGAATCGGCGAATCAAAAGAAAAGGGAGACAGTACGCACCGTCCCGTGAATCCAGGCCCACTTCCCAAGCCAACACCAACATATTTTTTGCCATTACCCGATAAAAAAAAAGATTGCTTTGACTCAAGGGCTCTCGGTTAAATGCCCGGTACCTGCTTATTTCTTTGGGAGTGAGTGACGTCCAGAAGCACGCGCATAATTGCACATTAACTGACTGGAATTTTTCCAAATTCAGAATGACATAAACACAACCTGAAGCACTTCTTTGGTACCAGTATTTCGGGAAAAACAATAGACTCAAGGATCCCAACCGATGCGGGCTGCAGTATTTTGTCGACGGTGTTATCCAATCCTGACCGCCATGTCGCGCATGCGTGATGCAGCCTAACAGCCATATTTACTGACAATCGAGAAATCATGAGAACTCCATCGCATTCATTGCGCAATCACTTTGAGTCTCCATCTCATTAAAGTCGTGAGTCAAAAAAAAAAAAAAACCAAGACATCTTTTACAAGACTTTGTGTACGGAAATTTGCCAGGCAGTCCATGTATATGGAAGTCAGTCTCCAAAAAGAAATCGAACAGCATATCCAAATACAACCGATAATTTAGGATATGCACATGAAGTAGGATTTACATATTTACATTATGGTTCCGTGCACCAAACGTGATAGTTACGAAGTGTTACCGTGGTTCTTGTGACCGGTGCGTTGAGCTCTGTAGATACACGCGATACAGAGATTTAACCTACTAGCAATTTGGTGTTAATTTGTCTATCGAATGACCCTGAAACGATGTTTAGACCACACTGCCACCAGTTGTGGCACCGGGCCATCTGGTATTTGGGTCACGGCCAAACTAGGGCTGACAATGGAGCAACACGTTCGTCCAGGGCTCTGGGGTGAAGGACTCCGATCACCAGCCCTGGTTTAAAAAATTGTATCACCGACTGATATTGAGTTTTAATCTCTGCGAAGCAATGGCAGGTACAGGCTATATAAGGACGCGCTCTCCTTTTTTTGACAACGATGCGGGGACGCAGAATGTTCCACTTCCTCATGGTGGCGGTCCATACGAGGGTTAAAACGTAACATCAAGAACCCAAATCTTTGACCAATTTAAACTTGTGCAGACTTATAATATTCTGCACATCTTCTTGCTATAGGAGAATGTATTCAAGGGACCAAAAGGTCACCTCAATAGACAAGAAACAACGCCAGGAAAAATCTGGAAAAGGCACTCCTCTTGTTGCGAAGGGAGGGAGTCGCTCTCTGTTTGGACTTGGAGCGGGAAAGCAAAAAAAAAAGGGTTAAAAACCTTCCCCTTTATGGTGCTTTGAAAAATAGGCTCTTGCGATATGTGCCAGAAACATGATTTTACATCGTGCAGCATCATGATAATTGAACGATAGCAGGTCGGTGCCGTTTCTTGTAAAACACTTTTAAGCCTATCTTATACACGACTAGGTAACCACGAGACTGAACGAAAACATATGGAACGGGAGGCGGGAGCCAGCCGCGTAAAAGTGGAACAGGTTTCCAGGTTGATGGCAAATAATATATCAACAGGTGTCCTGCGTGGAATGCCATTACGGCCTTGCTGAGGCGATCCCTTGGTTACGGTCCCCCGGCTGAATTGATTCGTACGCGGTTGGGATTGTTCGCATCACAGTTGACTGTAAGGCAGGGGAGGACGGTTGCCATGGTGGTAGCTTTTGCGTAGAAGGTGTCGTCCAATGAGAAGACTTCTGTAATACTCGCAATCGTTGGAGCAAATAAGACAACTGCTCTCATTGGTATGATAAAGAATCCATACGAGTGTCAACTTGCTCCTTTACATTCAATCATGGAGCTAATAGAATTTCATATTGGGTTTTTATTATTACTATTTCTATTTTTGTGGAGAATGAAATAAGGTAGTATTGGTTTTATTCCATTATTCAAACATTTCCCAACGGTTAAATTCTATGCCATGCAAACACAGTGCTAACTTCAGTGTACCGAAAACGGCGGACGATTTTCATATCTATGCGGGGTTATTTTAACATGGGAAAGTCACAGCTGTGACCACGGAGGTCGATCTGCTATAAAATACGCACAAGATTACTCATGCAGGTTCACCGGCATTTCACAATACATGGTTAGTTATCTCGTTTAATTTTCATATGGCATGTGTTTCAAGATGGCGAAATTCATTTCAAAAGAAACTTATTGAAGTATCGATCCAAAAATATTGGCACAAGCAAAGCGTGCCGACACACGGGCTAGCATGCAGTGATTCGGACAATGTGCAAGGTTAAGTCCGCCTTCTGCAGAAAGAGGGGCGATTTCGTGGTCTATGAAGTATTTCCTTAATTAAACGGTTGTGGCTTTAAATTGAGGACCGCCAAACGTTTCACTTAAATCCAAGACACAATCAATGACGACAAAGCAAAAACACAGGGCTAAGCCTTGTTGATTTCATCGGCTGTAGATGTACGCATACATGTTTAATATGCATAAACGGCGTGCCGTTCCACCTGCTTGATTCCGTTTAACTAAGTACAGACTTTTTAATCCACTTCATTGGGCTTTGTCTCGTGGAAACTGACAACCAATGGTGACATTTATCTCTGCGTGAGTGTGCTCGTGAGTGACGACAACCAGGCTGACAATTTTTCCCAGAAATGGTGAAACTGAAATGTAGCTGTTTAGGGTTTGCATAGGGGTTGCGCCCTCAAGCCAAGGATTAAAGGCAAGGATGTGACACAGAAAAAGATCAAGAAAAAAAAAAAAAAGCGAGAACAAGTGAGCCCTCTGGTACTGGTAACTACTTTAAGACTTTGAGGTAAGATTGACCCGAAATTGGGTCCCATTTGGCGTGACCCTTTTCTGGGTCAAATTATGACCCCATTTTTGTCATATTTGACCCAGAATACGAACCGAAAGGGGGGGTCATATTTTGACCCGGAAAAGGATCACGCCGAAAGGAACCCAATTCTAGGTCAATCTCACCCCAATGTTTTAGAGTGTGCAAGGCTGCCGCTTCCACCTCACATGACATCACTTTTCCTTGCTCATCCAGATGAAAAGTCGCAAATCGCTAGCGATTTCGCGGGCTTTTAAGGTGCCAAGAAGATCAAATCCAACGCGTACAAGAAAAGCATATGTAATACTGGACACTACAAGTCGTTTGCGATCGGGGAGCCAGTGAAAAAAAGTATACACAGGATCAAAAGTCCGTAAAACTTTTCATCTAAATTTCCTGGCTGAAGCTTGTCAGGAGCACTACGTTGCCAAGTCGCAAACGGAAAATACACGTATTGCTGAGCCAGTTTAAATGATCAGCGAGAGGAAATTTCCAACTTTTCAACACAACCTTGTGTCTTGTTTTGTCAAGCCTGCCATGGCATTTATGTGCTCTGAGGATGTCTAAACTTTGTAGCACCATTTTTAAGTTAAAATTGTATGTCTGAGCATAAGCCTGAGGGTCCTTTCTCAATTCTCGTTAAATACACCCCGGCACGCGATAGAATTAACGAGCACGCAGATTTTTTTTTTATTTCTCCAGGCTGGAATTAGATAAACATAGAAATGAGGGATTCCGACTGATCCGATGCTCACCTTAATGAATATTCCAACGAGCTCTTGAATCTATCGCGTTGAGATAGGTTCCAATGCTGCGACACGCTTTTCACTCGTGTCAACAAAAACGACCAGTTAATTATTGTCAGATCTCTGTCCAATTTAGCACCTGCGTCAAGCGGGATATTTTGAGATCCACAAAATAATCATCTTCAATCGATACCGCTAATGAATGAGGAGATTCCGACGTTAATTTGTTTAAAATATAAACCGACGAGTGGCGCGCAAGTGGAATATTGCTTCCACTGCTCTCGGTGAAACGCGCAACAATGGAAAAGGGCTCTTTTAGTTCAAATAATCATTTTTTTCAATCTAGCATCTTCACGGTACAGACAGCCAGTGTACAATTTTCGTAGGGGCAGATGTAAATGAAGTGCTACGGATGAGCCAGGCTGTGTGGATTTCGGTCGTATTTATACAGAAGTTTTATTACAAGCTTGATTGCAGTAACTGAATTTTCATACTCTGCTTGATGCAAAAGGTTGGGATGTTAAACAGAACTTGTAATTACATTTCTATAGCCCATTAAGGCGATTGTCGAATCCGAGTGAATTGAACAACAGAAAATAGTCTGTATAGGCGCAATGTGAATGGGCCTGTATGGATGTGAACCACCGACAATGTATACCCCGAGCAACCGGATCTTACTTGAGGACTTCCCCCCCCCCACGCTGCAGCTTTTAGTGATGGGAACCAAGCCCCGTTACATGTGGTTCGGTTCAGGCAGAGAGAAATTAGTTATCCACGTGGCGCATGGAAGCCCCCTCATCGGCAACAAAGGGAGAGGCTGGGCCGAAAACTGGAGACATTAACTGCCGTGCACCCGTCGCCCACGGTTGTTGTCGGTCGCCAAGGGCGTCGTTGCCATCTCTGATGCCAGACTATGTCCAAACCAAGTGCACTGTGGCTAGGGTTTCGGTTTTCTCAACTCCATGACACTAGGTGCGATAGTCCAAACCACTTTCATCTCTCTGTTCGATTTGAAAATGAGACATGTAGGCCTACAAGTGTGAAATACCCGAAGCTGTCAGCTGGCGCTGTAGTAGGCCACTGCGTTTGTTTCCTGCCGTAGCCAAATACAATGTTTAAAAATAAGGCCAGTCAGTAGCCGTAGCCGCAGTTTTTAAATACGGACTGATGTCAAAGATGGCGGATTGGAAATCCAGTTAAAACTGACGGCGTAGTGCGCATCACTTAGCCAACAGTCCAGGACCTGGTAGTAGTTTTACACAACTGAACTAGACTAAAACCCAACATCTAGCCACCGAAATGGCGGTCGGTGCAATTAAAGGATTGGGTCGCAAGAAATGCTGGTAGATTTGCTGGACTAGGCAGGTAGGGACTAGAGGCAAACTTAGGGGACAACTGGGGAAATACCGGACGCAAATGTGATCGAGATAATCCAGTGATACCAACCACTCGCTCTGCCCTCGTGAAGGCGGGGAATACATCCCTGCACCCGTGTGCTTACAATGTAAATAGCGGTCGCACATGAGGAGCCATCTTTTCGTTCCGAGGACTGAGTTCCATTCGAGGACATTGTCGCCTGGGAGACGTGTGCGAAGCTAAACTGGGATCTGTTCGAACCATCAGATTTGCTGGTACTGGTGGACATAAGGGGAGCTGAACTGAAAGGTATCAGTTTAGACCAAGATACTGAAACAAAACAACTTAGTGCGATATGTCCAGTCCGGATATTTAGCCGCCTCAACCGATGGAGACGGCAGAAAGGCAAAAGCAATAGACAGGTACCGGATGGGTCAGGTTTGTGAGCAGTGTGAGCTAGATGGAACCACGACCGCGGACAGATTTGGCAACATCGGGCGCCAAGCGTCGGTGGGCCTATACCTCTTCGAATGTGAACAAAGATCTTAACCAATGAAGAAGGCGAATATGGGAACAACGGTTGGATGGTAGAAATAATAATGAAGCACTGGATCAGTTTTCGAGGTTCAGGTGTGATACGAAGCAAGCCTGGATTTGAGAAACTGTGCCACTTGGTGGGGACCAGGGAAGGACCAAAAGCTTCCACGCGAAGGGGAGACAAGAACAGGATCCGAGCCAAGGCTACGCTTATACCATCGCAGAAATGCATCCACGGATAGGTCTAAACTTACGCCATTGTGGGGGTTGTTTTTATTAATACTAATGTTTGGTTCGATAGATGTGACATGCAAGGCCGCAATGAACCGCGCACCTGTTACACACTTCGACGAAAGACAGATGGCATAACATTTCGAATGCCAAGTACATGTATATAAGTGCCACACGTGGAACTGGAATTAACTGCCACAATTTGGCAAGAACTTTCAGGGGAAAATCAAAACAGTATTAATTTGATACCAAAAAAGAAATCAGTACTGAGATGGTGGATCCCGAAGGAGCACTTGATGCATTACCCGCTGCAGGTGTTAGTTAATTGCGTAATTACAAAAACAGAGCGCCAAATGGCAGAAGGGCATTTCTACGCTATTATTCTCAGGGGAAAAGAAAAAAATTACAAACACGACAGCGAATCTTATTCATCTGTGTGAAAGAGTACAATCCTTTGACCAATCACACGCCTGAGAAAACTCTGGCACGACCCTCCTCTTACTACAATACTGGATCCACCCCTCGAGTAACCTAAAGGCTTAACGTGAACGCAATAGGCTCCGGTAGAAACTTTCCCCTTGAGATTCACGTCTTAAAATCATACCTTGGTACGAGGCACAGTGATCCATCCAGCTGACTGACAAACGCCTCCCAGGAGATCTGCGCTGAGGACGGCGCGCTCCCTCGACCGCTCCTGGTCCGTTCCCGTCCCCCCTTCCTGGCGAACAGCGTCCCAACGCTCTGGAAGCCCTTGATGAACTCGGCCACGGAGATCTGGCCGTCTCCGTTGGAGTCCAGCTCCCGGAACACCTCAACCAGCTCGCTCTCCAGGATGGCCAGGTCCGAGCACAACAGCTTCAGGTCGTCGTACTCGATGTAGCCGCTGTTGTTCGCGTCGCAGGCGGCGAAGAGCTGGCGCACCCGCGCTTCGTCCAACCGATCCATGTATGTAAGAGACTACTTCCGAGATCCCACGGCGAAAAGTTGTCACATTGTGGACCGAACTTGTTGTCTACACTTCAGTACGAATCCGTCTGGCTTGACTGGTTTCCTCTTGACAGATCTGTCCCTCCGGTGTTTATTTTTGTCACAGGAATCCTTGATCAGTTGATAAAGGGGACATTATCCGTTTTGTGTCTAATCCAAGCGCTGATACTGCACTGCTCCGGAATACTGCACGCTGTTGTTATTTGATCAGAAATATTTTATGTACACTTTTTACGATGAGCTCCTCCACGAACGCAAATTCACGACTGTAGATGTACATGCACGCACAATATCCGGGCAGCGCGGAGTGACGATCCCTTTTGTGGTAAAAACAAACACGGGCCAAAGCGCGCGCACCTGTTGCACGCCTCATTTGCATAACGTTTGCATAATCACACTCCCTGCAGCGCGCAAAAGTTTCGGGTCTGGCCGGCATTCTGTCGCACTCCGACGTCAATATCCAATATTAACCCAGGCTGGGGCTAGTTGAATAGAGAAAAGGTAAGCTGACGAAACGACAACATATGGACAGACTTTGAAATCGGATTGTAAAGATATGATGTTATCAGCATTTATGCATGTATATTCAACTCCGCGTGTTAACACGTTGGCTTGCTCGCTTCGGCCTCAGGCAAATGTTACATTACGTCTAAGTAGCAATCTCTAGGTAGATCCTTAGTGGAATGGCCAAAGTTAAACCGCAGAGACTGAAATTTAAAAACGCTGAGTAGAATGGATTTGAATATATTTACATATAAGACAATCAAATATCTATTTGATATAAAACCTCGTGTTGAAATTTTCTGGAAAGTCAATTTGAAAATATCAGGTCATAACACTGATTTCTTGAATAGAAAATTTAACTGCACCACCGTTTAACATTAAAATGGTGACGCTCTGAAAGGAGACATTAATTTGGTCGACAGATAATTAAAGAACCTTGATATCGAGCATAATGAACTGAAAATCGTTCCGCTTAATGGCTTCCTGATAAATCAGTTCGATTCGAATGAAAACCATTCCGAAACATACTTATTGCGGATGGGTTTGAACGCATATCGACTCCATTTTGAACTGTCAGAATCACGGAATACGTCATTTCCAACGGCAACATTCCAGAAATATGTCGGGTGAAATGAACTGCGTTTAATCGATCCGGACTCATTATTTAAAACAACTCGTCATAATAAAACAACGTCATGACTGAATAAAAACTCTATATCAAAATATGCGAAGCGTGGCGCACTGGACTGGGCTTATTTTCAATCATGTTTCAGCTTTTGAGATAAAACTTTTTCGGAAGAGTGAACAGCAATTTTATATAAACATGTTTGTTTGCTAGGCTGGATTTAGTCTGACTGTTACTTTGTTTGACCGTGTGCGTGCAGCTACTCTGCGTTTGTGTGTGTGTTTTTTTTTTCTTTGAGTACTTATTATTTACTTCAGATTATTGAAATAACGCTGATACATTTTGACGCACTCTAATTTTCTCTTATTGTCTTCGTTTACAGATGTACTGTTTTAAGGGTAATTATGCACACACTAATTGACAGTTAAAGAATTGTTATCGCTATAAATTTTTTTCGCCTTAGTTCTAAAGACTTAGGACGAATTAATGTATACATAGATCTTAATTTTGGTTTCACCGACCCGCATGGATACATGTATCTAAAGAATACTTGGCTACCGCCATCTTGTAGGAGGGAACGTCATCCTGAATAGGAGACCAATGTCATTACCTTAGTTGCTGAATACAAATACGCACATTCGCTTGGCACAAAATTGAAAGATGCAGTCTCGGCAAGAGATGATAGGTTCGGCGAGGTCGAGCGTTGCGCAATTTACAAAAGTGCCGAGAGATCGTCGTCATATAAAATTCGTATTAGGCGTAAATTGCGCTGCTTTAAATTATTCCTTGAGCGGTTCCACGATAGGTTGGGACCGCCTTTTGTGGGCTGCATGCCAAGCCGTGCCCGTAGTACGGTTCCAGGAATCGCCAAATCGAACTGAGGCATGCAATGCAAAGATTCATTCGCGTCTTCAGGGTCGTTCAGCTGCTAGATGTTACGACAACCCATTCAGGTTGTCGATATTTTGCCCGTACAGCGTCACCCTGGAAAGTAAATATCGTAATAGCCACAGGAACATTCCTCTCCTTAGCTTTTTAACTGTCACTCCTACGTGAATGGTTCACGGCTCAAAATGATCGAAAAAAAGAAAGAAACAGTTACACGGTGATCAGATTGAACGAAAGAGGAAAGAGCTGCAAACTGCCTTGCCCACGGACACTGCATACATCCCAAGCTGAATCTGAGTAAAAAAGCAGGGTACTTCGTCAAGCGGGAGTGGTTTGATGTAAGCTCAGAGAAGCTTTACCACCAACGACAATCCCTCTGCCCTTTGGAACTAAAGAAAATCCTTTATCTTTCAAATTCCTGTCGTGAACTCCGAGCCCGAACAACATAGCGCTGAATGTACGCACTCTTGAGTGGAGCCTTACCCGGGTAATGATTTTGCAGACAGCAAGGCGCTCGACAAAGGAAGGTTGGGCAGTGTACTTAAACTTCACCGTGCCGACGACGCGCCCTCGCCGGGGCATGTCGCCCCTGCATGAACCCGGACACAATGGCAAGGTGTTTGTCGTCCCCTTTCATTAAATGGCACACCCAGGGGCTCGAAAGAAGGTGTTCAAGGGTCGAAATCCAATTGTTCGGATTTTCTACGATAGGTGCAATATTTGCTTTCATGGTCCGCAAGCTACTCGTTTACACTTTTAAAGAGTATTGGGCAAAGGTGTCCTTGAACCCGCTGCTGGATGGACGCAAGAACGTTTTATTAATGTTAAATTGACGGAGTCTCAACCGATGGGATTTTATGTCGTGACATGGGGGTGGATATGCTGTAAGCCTGTATACACAGCTACTGGCGTCTTTGTTTGTCATTTGCGCCCCATGATAACACAGATAATGTTGGAATGAAAAAAAAACCTGAACAGGAGATCAAACAATGACCTTGGGAACCTCCTCCTGCCTACGGAAACAATGGAAGTATGTACCCCTCCCCCTCACACACACACGTTTTGTGGTGGGAGATGTGCTATTGAATCATCCATCCCCCACTTTTTTGTGTTGAGCCAAAAAATAAAGTGGATTGTGAAGAACTTTTCAACTCTCCAACGACTGAAATGCATTCAATATCACTCAAAAAGAGAAAACGATTTCAAAAAGCCCTAAATATGCCATTTGAATACATAATATTACAGATATACATTAATATCATGAACGTCGACCTCAATATAGAGTCATATTGTGTCAACCCCCCCCCACCCGTTCCCTATCCCCAACACCCACCCACACACACACTTTCCGGCACAAATTTACATGCCACTAGAAAATGTCACGTACAAATCAAGTTGCCCCTGAGGGCTCTTTTTGTACAGTTTCCTATTTTTCTTTCCTCTATCGAAAGGTTCACTTTCAAAGTGCTCTGTGCTCTGACAAAGTCTGCATTGCCACTTCACATTAATACTCTTGAAATGAGCTGGTCGGGAAAAGTGAGGCATTTTAGTGTCGAAACTCCCATTGTGACGTAAAAGAACGAGTCGCACAATGGACCCTATTATAGGGAAGCCATTTTTGATCGTGTGCCGAGAATCTTATTCACTGCAATCCTCAAAGGGGAAGGTGCTAGACTATTTTGGGATCAAAGCCTCACTTTCGTTGTGGCTTGATTTCTGAAAGCTCAGCACGGCTTCCGTCCCAGGTGAGATCGTGACGCCCACAAGTGCGGAGTACCGTGGTGCAGGATAAGGGTGCGCATAGTCAGTGACTTGAAAAGTCGAAGGATGATTACATTGATATCCCCTCAGGTCAAAAGGTGGGGGATATCCCTCCCACCCTCTCCCCCTAGGATCACCGCCCATGCTTAAAGCATGTAGATGTTAACCATAAAGTTTAAATGAGTTGTCAGCATAACTGGCGTTAGTGTATGATGAACTTTATTTCATCACTCTCATTTTATTTTCGGATTCCCAATTAAAGAATAACCCCAACAAAGTAACCCGGCTCTCTATAAGTCTTTTAAATTTGGGTAAAATCTGGCACACTGAGTTCTTTAAATTCACGTGAACATAACAAT
Source organism: Acanthaster planci (assembly GCF_054643075.1). Lineage (NCBI taxonomy): Eukaryota > Metazoa > Echinodermata > Asteroidea > Valvatida > Acanthasteridae > Acanthaster > Acanthaster planci. The sequence goes on along the minus strand of NC_141797.1, from coordinate 8,337,294 downwards.
TGGAATTCTCCATACTAAAGACACTGTTGCTATACCTCGTGATTCGGGGCAAGCTTTTGCTTAGTTACATAAGAGACGCCTTGCAACAATACACTGTTGTCAATGGATAAGAACGGCACAAAGGAACCAGTCCAGTCCAGAGATGGTGGTCGCTATGCAAAAGCTTGCCCCAAATCATGAGGTATAGCAATAGGGTATTTAGTCTGGGGAATTCAAACTGTCATGAAATCAACATTACTCAATGTACCAGATTTTATTCAAACTTATCTCGTAATTTCTTCATTCAATATGGCCGACTTTTGAATAAGGCCACGCTCCAGTGGTTGATCAACAAAAAGAGTTTCCAGGAGACTACGTTACCAACATGATGGCAGCTCGTGCAATGCCACAATACAACATTAGAAAAATTCATGAAGAGCAAACTTTGCCTGGTATGGAAACTGGCCAACGACCCCCACGCGCAGAGCAACACCGCCGACAAGGTTCAACCACGTGAGTGGATTCGAGCGGATTACGTAACAACCTTTGCAGCCGGCGCGGGGACCAGGCGAAAGAGTCGCTGTTTGCAAGTACAGCCCCAGTTTTGCTCCAAACATGGCGAATACGCGAATTGGGAATGGTTGTCGGCATACCTGAACTGTAACCAAATACCAAATACAATTATACACAAATTGCGGTAGGTGTTGTGACAACGGAAAAGAGTCTCCGTTTTTCAAGTGCAGCCTCGGTTTCGTTTCCAGTATGGCGATTCCGAAAAAAGGATGATTTTTCGTCACTGTCAAACGTCAGGACGAACTACATGTACATTTGGAAATACAAATAGCAATGCCCAGGGCTGCCTGGTTTTTTTCGCGTTTCAAACGCTTCACTTTGACGGGACGCTTTCTTCAGAACCAGACTCGATAATAATTCTACTAAAATCTGCGTATGTACCAGGCACTTGTCTTTGAAAAACCCCTCTGCCACCTGCGACCCTCTGAAAAAAATAAATTGTGGGAATGCAACAAAGCTGGTGTGAAATTTCTGTGTTGGAGACGTTAGCAAATACCAACTTCCTCCGTGTCTTTGGCGAGTGGAATTACGCACGAACACCGCCTGGAAGTTTGGTACATGTCGTCACCATGACGACTAAGTGACAACTGAGATAGATCATAAAACTTTCACTTCTATATACCTATAGTAATTATTATTAATATTCATATATTGATATTACATCGTGTGCATTATCGTTTTCTGTGGACGGCCATGAATGTAGTGGCGCTAAACTCAACCTATGCTGGGGGTGCACGCGGGACTACCCCAGTAGTACCTTATTCTGGTGCCCGAGTCAGTCTTTTTTCAAGGCTTGACAATACGTCCAGGGACAAGACTATCCACAGGCCTATGCAGAGGAAAGAAGCAAGGCTAGGCTAGGGCAGTCAGCAGCAACGTGGGGTTGGGATCTTCCTACCACCGCCAGAAGTAAACAGGGACTCGATTTGAAGGCGCCCGTAGACGGGTCTTCATGGCACTTCCCACCCGGTTGCGCGTAAATAGTTCACAAAAAGACTGTGCAACAGTGAGCAGAGGCAACCGAGCGCGGGTGCGCGGTGAAGCAAGAAAAGGTGCGGGTCGGGCAGAGTGTGTGTCAGTCACTGCGAGATATGGCAGTCAAGGAGGGGCCGGAGGATCACGGAAGGGCAACAGTAAACAAGTAGAAAGAACTTATATTTCACCAGTAGCATATTTTCCCCAAAACTGTTGAAATATGGAACACTCTTCATCAGATCATCGTCCGCAGGTTTTAGTCAAAACTACTGACAACTCCGTTTGCAACAAATCCCCCAAATCAAATTAGTTTCCACTCACCCGAAGGCCTCTTCGTTAACCTCTCCAATGGAGAATTCAGGAGGAATTTCTACAAAGTACCAATTACCAACCAACCCTCCGTCCTTTTTCTCATCCTAACCAAAAGCTCTACCCAAAAGCCTAACCTATATTGCAGCGTGTTGAGTTCGTTACTCTCAAGATGGCATAATCGTGGTTCACAAACTGTAACTTCCAACAGTCAATTATAACAAGCATCAAAGGAATTATGACAACGAACGAAAGGCTGGTTTCTCGATCAACATTGAAGATAACCTGCTTAACTTCTTGAGAGATATGCAAGGTTATAGATACACCGGCCAACTCACACTTACTCTGAATCTACCCCGGCTGCAGTCACCGTTTCTGTATCGGAGACCTCATCGGGCTCTTTGCTTTGGCCGTCCGGGTCGGGGTTGACTTCCCACACCACCTCAAACTCCTCGTCGCTGGAGGAGGACATCGCAAGCTAGGACACCGCACAGCGGGGTAAATGAACTCTGTTTTCTTCAGATCGTCCGTATGTCCTTATCACTTCTCGCACGTCGCAAATGGCATTAGGTCACAATAGACCGAACCACCATTCCACCAGATGAGTTTAATGCACACCGAAGAACTAATGCCCCGCAAGAGGCACAGGTAACCAACCCGTCGGCCGAGGAGGACTGCAGACACTCTTGCAGGGCACCAGGAAGGCTAGGCACTGAACACATCCGGCTTTGCTTGGTAGGCGTGCTGGCACACAGGTGGCGTTGTGACATCAATACACGTATTTACCCACTATCTAACTTATTAACCATAACTGGCAGCGTTTATAAGTGGAGTTTGCATTGAGCTCTCCACCGATATCCAAAGTCAACACGGCCAAAAATCCAACAGGTCTGCCGTCATCAGCTAGCACAACGCTACGACGTAAACCATGAAAAAAGCGCAATGCGTGGTCTGCATGGCTGTTTGCACTTATAAGAATAAAGGAGCGCGCTTGAGTGACGGTCCATGACACTGCGGTGGTAGGCCAGAAGAGGCAAAGTAAAAATGCGCGCCTTTCAAAGGACGATGTTTTTTACTATTCTCAACTGTTTTTTTTTATGTCCGTAGTACATGCAATTTTATGTTACCCCGTAGAAAACACACGTCTGCTGAATGGTGTCATTGTCCTAACGTTCTATTTATATGCGGAGCGACCAATTCAATCTTGCACAAAAACATTACTGTGTAAGCCTCTACAGGTGCTATCGGCGGTCCTGGGATTGGGGGAAAACGAGACTGTACGAACTCTCTCGTGTATTTGACAATGCGGGAGCATTGTGCAGAAGCCCTCGACAAGAAAATTTTAAGGACTCAATCGAAACGCACTCGAACAGCAAACTGCCGTTCGAACGAGGAGTTTGTCCTGTCCAAGACCCCGAGCTGGACCAAGAGAGGGCGCAATTTTCCTAGTAACGGCGGCTCCTTTGGTGGGAGATGCACTTCGCTGGTGCACAAACGACTATAAAATGTACGCGTTATGGTCACGTCTGTACACCAATGGAATCAATACTCCCTACCAACATGGCTCTTTCCAATCAATGAGAGGGTGCTTCTGCTCAAGACGGATATGCACTCTAATGCACTCGCATTTGGCAAGTAACGCCGCCGTTGGTCGAACAGGTATATGAAGAATACGGGTGAGTCACAACAGCCTGCCCACTTTATCTATCATTTCCTTCTGAACAATTTGAATTCCTCTTGAAGTAACAGTTTTAAAAGTAATAAAAAAAACAGAACAAAACCTTTTGAAGTAAAAGTTTTAAAAGTAATCTAGACAGAACAAAATGTAAGCAGTCCACATTTAGGCACAAATTTAACCCGCGACGGCCGCGAACCAACTTTCCCTACGAGCGTTGCTGCGCCACAGAATTCTGGTCGCATGAGTCTTAATGGCCGCAGAGCCCCATGACCGAAGAGACTCCACACTTGCTTTGCTGAGAAAAAGAAACTAAACGGAGTATGGCTCCCATACAGGGAAAAAACTAACGTTGAAAAGTACTTTGGTTGGGTAAATTTACGATGGGGGTAAATCCAACCTCAGTTTTGCCCATACCGAAAACACCCCGTCAAATATGTTCATATTTGGTAATTTAAAGGGATGAAAATGGACAATTTGAGACTTACGATGAAATGAGATCAAAATCACTGCCAAGCCTCCCCAGAAATTCCTCCAACTCCTCGCTGATGGCGCTATTCATGAGCTGCTGGCGCCGCCTGCGGCGGCTCAGCGCCAGCAGGGTGTCACCCACGCTGTCGAAGCCGGCCGAGAAGTCCACCAGGCTGATGCGGCCGTCGCCATCCCGATCCAAGGCCTGCGACCAAGAGGGAAGCCTTGTAAACGATTGCCATAAGCAGCGCGGTCCTCATCAGAAACACAAGTGGGAGGCCAGGAGAGGCCACCCCTTCACCTCGCCTCCTTATACAGTGCACCTATCTTTCCTCACAAAACTGGACATATGCAGCAAGGTATGAGACGGAGAGAACCCCCCCCCCTGCTTTGTGTTGGTCATTGTCTCACAGGAATCTGGGGAATTCCTTTCAGACATCTTGGGGGGGGTGTTAAGTGACAATAGTCTGGAATGTGTATAGGGATTGGACATGTTGGGGGGTACCCCTCGGTCTCATTTCTTGCTGGGTATAAAACTGGGGCTTCTTGGTCGGAAGGCTGTTCCTCCTTATCAAGTTAGTCAAGGACCATCGGGATTGTTCACGTATTTTAAAGGGCATCGAATTCAGCAGAACAATGCGAGAAACTTTTTTCTGGCGAATTCATTAGGGTCGGGGATATGCTGCACCTGCACAGCCCACCCCAAAGCGTATAAGAATTCACTCTAACGGACAAAAAAATACGGGCAAACCGATGAGAATCGAGACAATTTTAGTTTCCATTGAAGTCTTTTCAGTGCAAACTCTTTCTTTTATCAGATTCATTTTTGTTATGAATAAACCTTTTCCCTGGGTCGTGCGGTCTGGTTGATACAGGCGGAAAGTATACACTCTGGGGAAGTATTTTAAATCATCATCGAATACGTAGACACCTGCAAGCCGTAAGATTCGTACATTGAACAGGTGTCCGACCGAGTGAAAGGCCAGACTCACCTCGAAAACTTTCTGCAGTTGGTCTGGGTCCAGCTCGTGGCACACCACCGCCAGTTCGTGGCGCTCGATGTAGCCGTTGCCGTCCAGATCGCAGGCCACGAACAGCCGGCGGATGGAATCCGGGCTGAGCCCCTCCTCGTAGGCCATAAAGGGCCCGGAGTTCTGCGGATCGAAGTAAGAAAAGGTGGGAAACGTGATTCTATACGGAACCGTGCGATCTTGGCTTTAATGCAGAAGATTAATGCGTTTGAAACTGTTTGTCGATGGTAAGGAGCAGTTTACGGGCGTGCCAAGTTTTATACGAGGAGTCTGAGACGCTAAATTTTAGGGAAACTTCGACAAGGGAAGGTGACAATCTTCACTCACAGAAACTCAAACCAATGCAAATTATGTCCTAATGGACAGTGTAAACAAGTTGACGTAGGTCAACAGTGGCAATAACGTTTCTAAGCAACAGATCAATCACACTAAGATTCCTTGTTTGTCTTGAGGGGAGGTTTGGGAAGGGTTGCGCGATCCTTCCCCTATAGTCAGCTACGCGACGAGGCTCTATGAAAACTTGTCCAAAATAATTTCCAGTGTATTTTAATTCCTACACTTTGTCGTATGCAGCCCAAGATAGCTGTGAGTTATCCTTCACAGGATATGAAAAAACACAAATTTGTCATCTAGTCTGAGGCTAATTGTCTGTCCTAAAACCATGCAGACATTATGAATACGTGCAATATCAAACAAAACGATCACATAAATTCAGCTTTCAGATGATCAGGTAAAGTCAGAATGCATATCCACACCCGTCATTATACATGCATTCGATACATGTTTCTCCTCAACTTCACCCTCAAATTGTACATTCGAACCCGCCCCCATTCCTGTCGTGCAAACGTGTGTAATTACCACCCAGATAGAACGTAAGGCCTGCACGTGTGCATTTTCAATACCCGTCTGATTATGCGTTGGAGGTCATCGACACACATTATTTACATTCATTCCTTTCTACGAAAATTGAGAGCATAAGCGTCAGCACTAAAACCCACGTCAATGACGAGGATTCTCCGGTGGCAAAAATGCTGGTACGCGGTCCCTGTGCATAACCGCCCTGGGCTCGGCCTTCACACGGTTCAAGATGGAAACGCGGACGGTGGCCATACGCTTGAATCATCCACCCTCACAGAGATCCAATTGAACACTCATCAGACACTACAAAACAACAAGGATATTGTCCTTCGTTTCCGAGGCCATCCTGTGAAGGGCGAATATGTATTTTATCTTAGCAGATGGTCTGACTAGTAAGTACATTTTCCACACGTGTAAGGACGAATTACAACTGGTGGGTAAAAGGTTAATCTCCTCGTGGGTGTGTTTCGGTGACGATCCATCGGCTCTACAAACAGGGGGCTGAAAACATGGAGGTATAGGAAAGGCCGCCACAAAGACTGATTCAGGGGCGCAGTCTACGAATTCAAGCGAGAATTTCTGGCCAGCTCATTAGCATTAAAAGTCCCCCCCCCAAACAGTATCTTTTGAAAAAGGAAATTGTATGGCCCACAAATACGTGAGATTGTGCGTGAATTTTTGCCAGGATTAACTCCCTGGGGCTTTGGGCTTTCATCTGAGAATGGCTAAAACAATACGGTTGAAAAATGATCCTCACGCCCAAGAAAGTTGGGTAGTTGCCACTTGAAAAATGGCTGCAAGCAGACTTCGGAAAAATCACTTTTCGGTGAAATGTATCTCGTGTGCAAATTCGCAGCATGTATACTCGACCTGACGTCACAGATCGCGTTCATGTTAATTCGCTTTCGCGCCAGGTATATGAAGCGGTCTTCATCTGATTCATTACAGGCAATTTATACACTGCTTGTGTACGTCACAAATATGTTAGACTTATGATTATAACAAGGCCTGGTCTGTATAATCAGCACGCACCAGATTCAAGGCATCTGTCTCTCAGTGTAAAAAAAAAAAAAAAAAAAAAACCTGGATGAAAGGCATCGCGTATAGGTTCATACAGACTTGGAGAAGCTCTGTGCGGAGAAAATACATTCTACGAGCGGCAAGAGTTTAACAAAAATCACGTGAATAAGGGAATATATTACGGGAAAAAAAACACTTTTAGGCTTTTTTTTTTCACCGGCCACACCCTCCTCTCCCATCGTCATCTCGTCGAAATGTTCCCACGGACAGTACGGCCGTTTCACAATAGTGCGCCACCAAGAGTTTGCAACACGTTGACCAATCGCAATGCGCGAAATCTGTCGACCCTTTAGATTTCGCACACTGTGATTGGTCAACGCGTTGCAAACCCTTGGTGGCGCACTATCGTGAATCGCCCGTATTGTAGCCCGTCGTTGTCCTGACCTGTCGTGAAGGCAACTCTACACTGCACACAGTCACGTAGGCCCACTTGGTATATCCAGCGGGGGGTACTTGCCCCCCCCCCCCCCACGGATTTGGTTTTTTTTTTAATCATACGTGAGTAGGAAAGAAAGTTATCGGTATGTTTATTTGTCTCAGGTTAGAACCCAAATCCTGAAAAACCAACACGTGCAAACAAAAGCAAAGAATGCTGGGACCGTGGGTAAAGCATTTGAATTTTTTCTCCCCAATGTCATATTGAATGAGCCCGAAGCTGCGGCCGCTTTTGAATTTGCCCTCGCGATACCGAAAGCTGCCACCGCTGCGTAGGCCTACACTCTCGTTGTGGTACTGGAAGCGTCGTCTTGTCTCGTGCTTTGAACCACTGCCAATAACACCGTTATATACTTCGATCGATCCCCCGGAGGTAATTAACGAGCAACCGGTCGCTTTAGTCGACCAAACAGCGCCAATTGTCTGCAAATCCGCCGGTTATCGTTGTTAAACAAATGTTCCCGACCGCGTGCTGATTAATTTAATTTGGCAAACCGCTGGGGAGAAAATGTGATTTACGCGTAAAAACCCGTCGAATGATTGCAGGAAGCTGCTTGGACAATGCCGGGTAATAAGGACCACTTAAAAAGTGCCTATTTATGGAGCGTTTGAATTTACCGCTGTGTGCGATGATGACACAAGGGGGGAAGTTTGCGAGTTCATCCACAGGTTGTAATTACAGAGATATTTCATTACATCACCATACACACTGTGACCGTGCCCGGGTTTCGTTAACTGTTACGTGTATTTGTCTTCCCGCAGTTCGATCCGTGGAGCCATTGGCACAGCGTGAATTGACGTAAGCAGGCCCTTGAAAGTTTGCCCCCCTGCTGGTACTAACATCAGGACGCGGAGTGTTGCGTCCAGGATTTGTCGTGGGGGAGGGGGCCAGAATTTACCCCAAAAATAGCTTAAGATCTCCCCGTTGAGTTGGAGGGGACTAGGATGTACGATTGCAGAGGCTTTGCATGGTGGCCATCTGACAGGGCAGTTCTTTTGTTGCATAGGGAAACCTTCTTTGTGCATCACCCGTGCAGCAGAAGCACTGGCCTACAAGATGGCCGCCATGCAAACCTTCCATATCAGAGGTAGAGTTTAAGACGTGACTGTATTTTGCAGCCTGCAGGAAGGGCCGCGGTACTAGTGCTGAAAGCTGATTACGTCAGAAGAAAACAACGGAAACATCGGTCTCGGTAGAGAAAAAAAGTGGAGCGCCCCCAAGAAGGGGAATTACCCTGAGAACATTTGGGAGACAGATCGGGGGTACGAAAAACAAATAAAGCATAAATATTGCACCTTGAAGGACAAACAAAATGCTTAAACATGGGTTCCGCTGTGCTTCATACATCCATACAAAATTTTCTTCTCTGTGAACGACCATAAATGGCTGACCTTGAGGAAGTTATGGGTACTTATATTACCACCACTCTGCACTGTCAAACAAAACTACAACTGTACAGCGTGAATTCTATTCTTGAACGCCATGTCTACCCATTCTATTAACGACCACCCTTAGTGGGTTGTAGCTCTATGGTGAACTTAAGCCTCCGTTCCTCCATTATGGGCCCCTATACACGTCTGTTTTGTCTGCAAACGATCACGCTGTAGGATAAAGTTCCATACTATGAGTCATAACATGGCACTTTATCGTACATGTTATCATTTATGGCATTTTATGACCCTCGATAGGGAGAAACAGTTCCATCAAATTAAAAAAGATTGCTTACCTTATCGCATTTTGCCCACAAGAAAATACTATTGCATCCACATAGGAAAGACCACTACTGTCTACCATTCACACCAGTAATTCACATTGGGCGCCAGGCATCGACCTTTCTAGGCCCTAACAACCCCCCATTCTTTAGGGCAAAAAATCGACAGAGATGCCATGTCTGAGACCAGCCTAAGGCAATCTCGACTCCCACTAGAGGGGGTGTTCGTACCGCGGGGAGCATTCTTCCCCACGCAGGCCCTGTTTCGGGATCAATATCGATAAATGAAAACAAGCGTCTTGGGGTTGTTATCCATATTCAGGCAACATTCCAGAGGAATGTCAGTCGATGTGGATCTGAATGGAGCATCGCTTGGCCTTATGCTTCCAGAGTTGCACTCGGATGATGTTACAGGAGGGTGACAAATTGACACAACTCTATCGGTCTCCTTTTTTTTTTAATCCAACCTAAAACCATCAGAATTCATACACCAGACACAATGCGGATCACATCAGCACAGCACGGCAATGATGTACATGTACTCGTTTGAGAGGAACACCTGTGATCGCCACCTCCGCCAAGAGCGACAAGAGGAACACGTGTGTACACAACAACATCATAAAAGACGCCATTAATCGCACGGCAGCCATGCCGACACTGTCTGTGTTGTAGCTAGCAAAAGATACACGGGACGAGTCGTGAAACAATTCGCCGAGTCGAAGTTCTTATTACTTGATTGCCTTTTTTTTAATCACATGACCATAATATTTGGGAGGTTTTATGCCTCCTGTGGCTGAATAGCATTCATTTGAAAATAACGTACCCAAAAATGAAGCAAAAATTAGGCCTATCTTCTAATTATAAAAGAGTGGATTAAACCCTCCCCACTTAACCCCGCCCCATTATCATGACTTTCGGGGTTACAGAACTGTTTCTTACGACAGAAGGATTTTAGGCACAAAAATTGGATGGAAAAGGGGGGGGGTGATTGTAGATTTTTTTCTCATGGCTGTGGTTAGTTTGTTTGGTGGGTCTACGATTCATCGTCTTGATTTGTTTGGTGGGAGATCTATATTAAAAAACGCATGATTATCAGTGGCCGTTCGACTAAAGCATCAATTAATCAAAGAGGGCGCTACTCTGCTCGCATTGCCTCGGGCAGTGTTATTTAACATTCATTTGATTGTTATTAGAACCAAACATGTTTAAGATCATTTAAATTCTTAAGTGAATCTGTCCAGGCCAGGTTTTTTTTTAAGCAGAAAATCAGAGCGCAGAGAAAAGTCCCTGGATGATGCGTCCGCATGAAAGCCGCTACTGTCTCAAGCGATCTGTCTCTGAAAAGGAAACTTAACGCGTAGCCTTCTAAACATTGCTTGCACTAAACTGAACTGAATAACTTCAAATTTCAGCCTAGACTCTATTGTCTGACATGGCTTGCCTAACACCGACAGAATCTGAAAAGAGGTAGTCATGTGCGGATCCGAGGGGGCGGGGAGTTAAGGGGTCACCCCCCCGGCTCTGACACACACCCCTCGAAAAATGAAACAAAAATAATTGTAGTATTAATTTAAACAGTGGGAAAGAGTTCCATATCCGGACATCACTTGACACCCCTTGCCCAAACTCTATGAGACTAATCTGAAAATTCTCTCGTCCTTCCGGCCGGGATATTTTCACTGCTAAAGCTGCTTTTTCCGACATATCACGTGCTGGTGGCAAGGGACAGGTGTCTGACATGGAACTCCTTACCAAAAGATGCCATCATGTGCCATTATTTGTACACGGTGTACATTTATTTATAGGGGACTAGCTGCATCATAGTGAGTGCATCGGTAACAATGTAATGCATTTATCCGCCTGTTCCCCGGCCAGCAATCGAACTTTTCAAAAATAATCGACCGAGCCTGACCCCTCCAGGAAAAATTCCTGGATCCATCCATGGAATAGAGCCCACAGGACCAAAGCATAGTTTTACAGAGACTATAATATCTGACGTGAAACTTCTGCAGCCACATTGCAAATTCATCATGTCACCTAATATGTACTCAAAATGAATAGACTCAGTAACGTATTTCACAGTGTCGATTTTACAGTTCTCAGTGGTTAAGGGCCTACCTGTTATTGGTCAAACTGCAGTATTTTGGTGGACCCAAATCGCCTTCTTTTTCCTGTCAGAGATTTTCCCACGGTGTCACACTACTATAGACTAAGAGCTGTCACTTAGTGCGGCGTGCGCAGCTGAGCCTAGCATGGGCCTTCTGCGAGCTTTGAACGGTAGCCCTGGCATCACATCCACGCCGACGTAGGGAAAACTCTAACGGGGGGAAAGTAGCCAAAACCCGCACAGAAACTCATAGTATTCCCGCCATCAACAACAAACTGCTGTCGGAGGATCTACATGTACATTGTCAGTGCGGTGTACTCATGACAAAAAGTGGACACGCATGACAGATGTCTGCTGAAAGTCGACGCACAGGTTCAACCTTGGTGACAATCGGAGACCTTTTCCCCAGCTCTACACACATTTACTATGCCGTGTAAATAACGTTGAAGTCGGCTGCATGAGTGTCAACACAAACTTCGATTAGTGAAAAGAACCCTTTTGTGTTTCCCGGCCTTTGTTATTTTTTCAGTGTGCGCCTCCCAACACCTGAAGTTATTCTAACCCACTCGATGACATATTAACGCCAAGCATAATTCCCGCTAAAATCTCGAGTCTGACATAAAAGTTGGGCTGGCTTTCTTCTGTGAGCAGTAATTACATTGTTATCAACTTAAACGGCATCGTGTACGTGAGAGGTGTAATCACCATTTTAAGAAAGCCACCTTGAGTTTCTCCGACTCGCCCATATTTATGTGAAATTATGTCTCAATGATGTTTCTCTTTTATTCTGCCCAGTATTCTATTCGGACTTTTCTGTATGTTAAACTACAGAAGTCTGAAGACTTGCAATATCATGTACGCTGCAAATTCCAAAGCATGACTTCACCCCAGCCTGTGTAGGCTTACCGAAGACACACTTGTCACAAATCAATAATACAGCCCTAAGCAAATGGGTCTGACATGCTCCGTATTGACCCATACACTATAGTTACAATTGTCCTTGTGTTGGAAACACATGCCTGAGTTTCAGCAAATGTCAAGGGTGACGCTTTCGCGATACCCATTGAACTTCTAGTTTTGATGGCATCCACATTTAAAAACAAAATTAAACACCAAAGCAGATGCTGCCTTTCAGAATTTCCATCCTTAAAACAAACCGGTGACCACGCAAGGAGTGTCACTTTCACAGCTAAATCAATAAAATATTTAAAAGTGTTTCCAGGAAATTTCGCTGTTCATCTCTCAAATACAAAATGGGGAAATAGGACGGGCCTGTGTACAAATGTAATTTTCTGTAGTCTAGTTCAACATTATATCTCTGTTTCTGCGTTTTGATTGGAGAAAAGTTCTGCAGCTGCTCGACATGCAAGCTTTCGAACGCGCGGTTCTTGGGGCTTCAGACCCCCCCCCGACAAAATTGTCTTAGCGCCCACAAAAATGGAATACAGGCTGGTTCATTAAGAAAGCATAACAAAATCACCACCAAAGAACTGGAAACTCATACATCCCACGTACAAAATAAAACAAGTTCTTTTTAATGCCAACTTTGAGCTCTCTGTGCAAAACCTTGCACGACATGCAATCATCAGAGAAAATCGAGCTAATTAACGAGTAAGAAATCATCAACTCTGGCCCTAAACTCTCGTCCCTAACTGAGCACCTGGGAATTACCACAGGTTCTTCACAAGACGCACAGAATAATTTGTCTGATCCGTCACCATTGAATAAATATAGTCCAAAGCACATGAATTGAAACAGCACCTGTATTTTAAATAGTTCAATACACATTTTGTTAGTCTTAAAGATTTCGAGTCAAGATGCTAATCTAAGTTAACAAGCCTAGCGTCGGGATAGAAAATTGGTAGAGCACATTTGCAGATCTGTCCAGTTAAAACGAAGGAGCAGGAAGACATTTTTGGACGACAAAACCAGGTAATTTCTTCAGGATACATAACAAGACGAGCTGGCAAATAAAACTCAAACTGTGCACAAGCACATGAGAATAGACATTTTTCATAGAGGAGCCATTTTTTATCATGTTCCTCGAATCTATCTCATACAATAAAATCTGTCAAATGGGGTGGTACCAGACTATTTGGGGTTGCGCGCCTCATTTTTTTTTCCAATGTTGCTTAAAACATTTTAGATTGGTTCTTTGAATTACTCATCATCGTAAACAAAGTCTGAGATGAACTTTGTTTTCATCGCTTTCCTTTTTATTCTTAGGTAACCCAAATCAAAGTGTTAACCCTTTTCTATTCAATATGGCTGACTTGTGATTGGGGTTAATTGCTAACGTGCCACCTGATCCTAAAATGAGACTTATCGGGACGTGTGCACTCTCGCAGCACATTTACTCTCAATCCATGATTAAATAAATACTGAACAGAGCAGACCTCTTTAGTAATAAGAGGAATCTGAAGATGAAATATACCACATCTGGCGCAGATTTCTGTTTACCGTTTCTTTGATTTGTTTTTCGAAGTGGCAATACCAGCTAAAAAGCTGAGATTAAATTGGCGAGGTGGGTCATCTCACATCTGATTTCTGTTTACGGTTTCTTTGACTTGTTTTTCAAAGTGGCAATACCAGCTAAAAAGCTGAGATTAAATTAGCGAGGTGGGCCATCTCACATCTGAGAAGGCAGAGGAAACCATCACAGAAATGACTGTCACAGACCCCGTCACAGGATCGCCTTTTTCGAATGAAACCTTAAGAGTTACTGCTACTGCCAGCATCTTCTCTGGCAACTTGCTACATGAATACGTGCAGGCGCCCGCTGGAGTTGGCGCCAACTATGAGGTCCCTGGTTGGGTGGAATGCGTTGACGGAGCAGACAGACCCTAGCGCCTCGTCCATTAGGCTGTGAATCAGACGGCCCTGGTCATCAAATAGATGAATCTAGGGGAAGTGACCACAAAAAATGAAACAGTTTTAGCCACAACTGAGCAATTAAGAGCTGGTTTTATTTCTGTGTTGTGTTGGGAGAATCGGTCTCTAAACATATCCCCCCAAGACGCCCCACGGGGTGAGATTGACTAACAATGAAAATAGCTGAAAACAGCTAAAAAAAGAAAAAAAATGAAATCCCAAACAAAAAAAGCTCAAATCAGCTGAAAAGCCGAGAAATATCACCCCTGGCCCCAAAACTTACTCTCCTGGGTCTTTCCATGCTACCGACGACGATCACGTCTTCCCGTCTTGGGTGCCAGCCGGCGCGGAAGGTTGTCAGCCAGCGACCGGTGTGGTTGTCGTGCCTAAGAAACAGTAATGATGAAAACTTCCCCCTTTTAAATATGAAACTTCAGAGAGCAGAAAATATTACTTTGGTTCTAAGCATGGTATCATGGAATGGCTCAGCAAAGAACAGTCAGGGGCATAGCCGGGGGGAGAGAGACGTAAACCCCCCACAAATTCCTGGTGCCCCCTACTTAAAAAAAAAAAATGGATATTGAACACGGCTAACAAAAACTTGCCCCCAAAAAACGACACCACTGGAAGCTGGTGCCCCCCGTAAGATGCTGGTGCCCCCTTTGTGCCCGCCCACTAATAAAAACCGAGCTACGTCACTGCAGAACAGTTCTTTGTGAAGCGAGGTTACCAGCTTCAAATGTCACCTAAAGTGTGCTGCTGCTGACTGGTTCACAGCCTATTTTCAATTACCACATCAATCCGCTGATATTTTCTGCCTATTAGCTCTAAGGATTTGGAGTACAGAGAAGTCACTTAGGGCCGTCAATAAAAATCAGTACCATGAAAAAATTTGTCGTTCACTGGTAAGAGAGTGGTCAAGCAAGACAGAAGAACGGGACAAGGAAAATTCACTCGATCTCACCTGATGGCTTTCTCAACTTCCATGTTGCCGCTTTCCGTCACGTCCAGTATCCTTCAGGATATGAACACACAGCATGAAGGTGAACGACATCATTTCAAAGAAAATGGAAATCAGCAAAGTATGTGTGCAACCCCTGCATGAACTGTTCTCTAAATAATAATTAATTGGTTCGAATTGACTCGGGCAGGGTTTGAACCTGCCACCTCCAGAATACAGTCCTAGAGTCCTGACACTGGTCTGAGCAATCCAGTCCCGAGTAGGCAGGTTCCCTATTCCTCAGTCTCTGCTACGGAGTGTTTTGTGACAAACCATTCCGTCTTCTTCACATATCAGCACTAGTCCGGAAGTCTGGGGTTCGACGCCCCTCTTGGCGGCTTTTCTCATTTATTTCAGCTTCTTCTCCAGGAGATCGCAAGACACCAAGGATTCATCCCTCGTGTAGTTTGAAGAACAAAAATTCTCTCAAATGAAACCTTCTGAAACATTCTCTTGGCATGGTTTTACAGGATCGCCTAATATTGCCCCCGAAAAAAGAACAGTCAGGCATCTTTAGGTAAAAAAAAAAACCAATCAGCAACACCTACCTGACCCTGTCATCGTAGGATGTCGTGACAGCCTTGCTGCCGGTAATCGGGGAAAAGTATGCAGCGGAAACGCTCTTGCCGTGAGGTACTGAGGAGATGGACTTGCAGTGGCCGTGCTCCTTGAGCGACCGAAGGTCCCACAAAGCAACAGAGCTTATGAAAAACCAAAAGAAAAGAAGATGTGAATAGCAATGCAGCAATGCAAAGACTGACTTCTAACCTGGAAGGAGCACTAAGTTAAAGCAGGGATAAGATTGGTCAACGATAAAAATACATGTAGCTGAAAACAGCCAAAAAAAAGCATAAAGAAGCTGAACTTTGAAAATCTCCTATACATTTGTACACAGCCAGTGAGGAAAAAAAAGAGCTGAAATCAGCTAAAAAGCTGAGAAGTCTCATCCCTGTTAAAGGTCCAGTCGGACGCGGCTTGCACCGGGGCAAAGTATGGATGCATGCTCTGGCTTGCAAATACTTGGGGCAACAGAGTGCACTGTTTTCAACATAATGCGCACAAATCCAGTCGCATCACTAAGAAGGGTACTGCAAGAGCATTAACCAATTCTACATTCCAAAAGGGCAGGTACTTAGGAGGTGCTTTTGAGCATTAACCTAAACAAAGACACCTACTACAAAACGGGACTGAACGCACACCACCGATTGCCAGAACATGATTTTCAGGCTCTGAGAGGCATTCAATTCAGCTGGCGTTACGGTACTCACCTGTCGTTGGAAGCGGTCACAAAGTACTGCGGCTTGGTGGGGTGAATGTGAACCGTTTTCACATATCGGTTGTGCAACCAAAAGCCTAAGCTAGAAGTGTGACTGCAGAAGGGAAGAAAGTCCAAAGGAAGATTTTTTGGGGGTCTGAGCAAATAAATATTTGGCTTTACTGTTCATTAAACTCTAGAAATATTGGCTGATATTTCAAACTCTCCTCGAAAGCTTGCCGGCTTTTGCAGGATTACGAGGGCCAATTCACTATAGCTTTAAAACGTACATGTACCTAGAGTGTGCTATTGTTTTATACTGGCTTATTTTTGACCTTACACCGACGTCTATTCACGTATTCAAAGGGTTGCCATAAATGTACAAGTTTGCTCAAGCGGGATTCAAATCCACAACGCTGCAAAGCCAAATTAATATAATGTCCAGTAAGTTTGCTATGCAGGTGAGGATTTGGAACACTCGCGTTGGTTCCTGGCAATGTCTAGAGAGCCAGGGCTACGTCTGGCAAACAGCTTGTTAGTCTGTCTGACGGTCCGCGGGTCAGGCCTGCGAGGGTGAAAGGTTATCCCCGCCTCTCACCTTCTCACTCTGGCGTCGACGACCTGGACGTATCCCTTCTGCTGGTTTTGGGCCACCAGCAGCTTCATGCCGTCGGGGGAGAGGAAATCAAAATGGTTGAGGAAGACGTCGTCGTCAACGTCGGTAGTGTGGATCTGACAACACAGGCCAGACAGGAACAGTAAATATAAGAAAAAGATTACACTCTGAACGCAGGCAAGTAACTTGGACTTTGACAAAAAAAATGAAATTCCAGTTTTTGCAAGACTTTGTACAGTGTTTTCAATTTTCAATGGCATGTGTGTGACGTAAAAAATGAAGAAATCCAAGGAAAAGTTGCATACCTGTGAACACTGTTATTTGTTACTATTAGGGCATACAAAATGTTCACATTTTGGACGGTTTGGCCTCTGTTGTAGTGCAGAAACGGTGTCCAACACTCCATACAATCAGAGTTGATCAAAGTATGGTTAACGACAGTTCTTACTTGGACTTGCTCTAATCTAAGATAGAATGCCCTTCCAAAACTTGCAAGCGAGAGAAATTAGGATGACAATGCAGGCCACACAGAACAGGTTGTGGAAAGATCGGTAGGTGTTGCAGTGCAAAACGGGAAAGAAATGTCATAATAAACCCACATTAAACAAAGTTTTTCAAAGAAAAGCAGGCAGTGCTAAAGTCAAGTCCGTCACAAGAAAGGGTTCCAAAAGAAAAACTGAACAACCAACGTCTGTGACTTTTCAAACACATTCCATCACATGTACATTTAATGCCATTTTTCTGAAAATAGTTGTTTGGTGTTATGAGCTAGAAGACTTCCATAGCCACTAGTACAGACCGACAAGGATAGCCTGAAAATTTATCACTTTTTGGTTATCACATGAAAAGCTGCCCATCAGATATAACTCTTACTCTTGACAGATCTGGATTTCCATGACTTTTCCCTGACTTTTTCCCTAACATCACAATTCCAGAACAACCTGTTTTTTTTTCAACTTTTCCATGTCTTTCCAGGACAGCTTTTTTTTCTTGATTTTCGATGGCTTTTCCCTGACTTTTTCCTCTGACAACACGATTCCGGGACAACCTCTGTCATTTTCAACTTTTCCATGTCTTTCCAGGACAACTTTTTTCTTGATTCCACGAATGTAGGAACTCTGCAAGATTAGTCACAGACAGAGGCAAGAGGGCAAACACTGACAAAGGAATGCTTTGTCACAGTTCATCTGAATAGCCCATGACATGGCTTCTGACTGGCACGACTTGTGATTGACGGAAAGCCCTCCCCCCTGCCCCTGAAAACAGACAACATTGGGTCAAAAGAAACATCATATCCCAAATTTAAGCTGTGAAAGAAATAATTCCTTCACCTCGTCAAAGATGCCCTTCTCAAAGTCCCCGCACCGGAGCGTGCCGTCGTAGCTGCAGGAGAAGAGTTTGGCAGGGCTCTTGGGGGCAAATTGCAGGCAGCTGACGGGACGGGAATGCGGTTCAAAGAGGTACACACCGTCGTCCCCCTCAGCAGATTCCTTAAAAAACAATGGCAATGAGGGAATTAAGACAAATGAAAGATCTGCATACCAGGCTTTTCATCAGGACTGGTGGACCAGAAAAGCAAAGTGGCCAACAAATTGTGACTGCTTCAGTAATATATCGAGGGCTTTCTCTCCATTCCTAAAAGATTCAACAGCCAACAGAAAATTGGACGCTGCACCACCGGCCTACAAGTCGGTTTCTACATAATCAAAACAATCACACAGAGAGTACATTCAAGCAACATGGAAGAAAATTCAGTGAAATCACTCAATTGGTATATATTCACGTATTATTATAGTCAACACTTCTACACTTCAACTCCATCAAATGACAAAACACTCCAAAGTTTTGTCTCCAAAACGTGACGATGTTCCCTCAATTTGATGTCGTGGGCGTCAGATGCAAAAATAGAGCAGATTAAAAGAAAGATCCCAAAGATCTTTCTATGGGAACCATTCTTTTGTTTTTGGGTTGGGGTGAAATCGCTCCATTGGTATCCTGACGTATTGCATATATCACTACCTCGTCACCATGACAATTTTTTTCTCTCTCATGAAAAAAAACACTCTAAAAATGCTTTCAAATACTCAATGACCACCTCTAAAACTTGGAGGTTGCAGTTGCTGGATTAAGAGAAAGTGCAGATCAATCATCAAAGGTTTTTCTATAGGAACTGTTTTGTTTTGCTTGAGGGTACGTACCACGTCCCACACTCCAACCCTTCCCCATTTGTCACCGGCACAGGTGATGATTTTGGAAGCTGACGGGTGGACGGCCACGGACAGCACCCTGTCCTTGGTCACCTTGGCGATGCGCTCCGGCGCCAACCTCATCCTCTGCAGAGTCTTGGTGAACGCAGCGAGGTCAGGCAGGCTGGGCTCCTTCTTGGGCGACTTGGGAGATTGCGACATATTTGTGACGGACTTGAAGAGGCGCGAGGCTGAATTCTCCCCACCGTCGTCGCTGCCGAGGTTGGTAGGTTCCATGTCAAATGGTCCAGATGGCTTCCGAACCTGGGCCAAAAATCATTTCCATGACTATAGTTCTGCATTTTAATCCACAAGTGCCGGAATTTTAAAACAAATGATCAGGACACATACCAAAAATATTTTGCAAGACACCTGCTTTATGCAACAGTAAACCTTAGGCCGGAATAGATAATCTTGCTCATTGTAACAAAAATTCTACACCAGACTTGCACTGATGGATCTAAATTCATTCCCTGGCTTGGAATGAAAAACAACTTTTGAACAAAGGAAAGCTAAAAAACCTAAATTTTTCGATTGCAATACACACGTAAGAAGGTGCATCATCAGCGTAAATGGGCCCCGGTGCATCAGGCAGGGCCACTCCCTCTGGATCCATCCGCCGAATCCGCAAGGACAAAGGTCGTCTGGGCAGGGGCTCTTTTTCTTTCTTTTCCCTGGGACAAAAAGTACAAGTGAAGCCAAAACAGGGCCAAAGTGACCAATTTCTCAGCGGAAGTCTTGACTCATCTTGACTAACTTTGTAAATTTTGAAATTTAAAATTCCTTCTCTGTCTTCTAAGAAACCCTTCATCATTTTCCAAATCCTCACCGGCACTTTCATATTTAGAACAAAAAATGTTTATTTGCATATATACATTCAATATCCAACTACCTAGTAAATAAAAATGCCTTCACTTTTCCTCTTCTTAGAAAATCTTAATACTCCACCATCTAATGCTTACTTACTTCGACATTTGGATATTTTAACCAAGGATCATAGCTTTTGACATTTTCAAACACTCTAATAAAATCAAATCAGAACTTATTTTCACAACAGGGTCACTGTCTTGCCTATTCAAATCCTCTATGAATGGGTTTTGTGACAACTGTTTCGGCAAACAATATGTCAGTAATCTTTCTAATGACACTTTCTGATTTCAGTGATTAAAATCAAATTGTTTCTTTCCTTTCAAAGGCAGGTGTCTCTACCTTTTAAGACCCTTTGTGATGGTGCTCTTTCCCTTTGATGATGCATACTCAGACAGCGTGTTCTTTGTCTGCAAATTCAACAAAATAAAAACTCTTATAATGTACAAATGTGGAATAATACATGCATATTAGTTTCCAACAAAGGGCAAAGAGCTCAGTCGCAGATATTGTAGACACACACAGCAATTTTTCATTTGTAAACGCCGGGGATCAAGTTAGAGATGTGGCTTTTTGGCCCGGGTTCAAATCCCACCTAGGTCCTTGTATGGATTGTTAATTTCTTGTAGTCAGCCTAAAGATGAAGATACAAAAAAATCCACAGCTTCTTACCTTTGAAATTCCCAACGAAGCAAAGAATTTGGCATTTTCCTGAATATTCTGTAGTCTTTTCTTTTCATATGCTGACATCTCTCCCTGGGAAGAAAAGGACCGACTACTTCGGTGACTGAATTGTTGGACTGAGGCTATAAATTCATCAATGATTACAATATGAAAAATCGGTGACACGGATACAAAAAATCTGTAATTTTTGCCCACTCGTCACAGTGTTCACCACAGTGCACGGTGAGACAGAATGAGGGTCATCTGTGAAAGAGACAGGCCGTTATATGCCATGAGTTGGGAAATGGAAGATGAACAAGTTGACATTTGGTCCAACAAAGCGAAAAGATAAATCTTTCTCTTTCCAGTTGTGGTACATGTAATTCCCCAGAAGATTTAAAACATTGGTTCAAAAAATCCCTTTGGAAATGGAGATGCTCCAACGACCCCTTATTCCATCTCATCATGCACTGCAGTAAACACCGTGTTAGCCATCAGTCCATAGGGCTTTTGCAAAGAGATTATTCGCTCACAGACTGGGGAAAGCCAAGACCAGCTGACGCTGACCACTGCAGTAAACACCGTGTTAGCCATCAGTCCATAGGGCTTTTGCAAAGAGATTATTCGATCACAGACTGGGACAAGCCAAGACCGGCTGACGCTTACATCAGAATCATCTGAGTCTTCATTGTCGTCGCTCATCTTGTTGCTAGGCAACACCCACTCCTCATCTTCCTCTTCCTCTTTCACTTCCTCCTTGATTGCCACCTTTTCCTGCTTTACAGCCGATTGCAGCCGAGAGGACCCAAGTCTGGCCGAGGTTCTGCGCGGTTCAAGACCGTTCTCCGATTTGATGCTTCGGACAACCTTCTTTCCGGGCCCCTCGTCGCTGCCAATCTGCAGTTTCCATAGTTACGAGCACAGAAATCACTACTGATCAAACATATCTGAAAATGTACAGTAGAGCTTTGTCACGGGAAACTATGCTTTGCTTCCCGGTATTTCTTGCATGGGCTGAAACAGTTGAGCAAAGCAAGATGTAGCGATATTAAAACCAAAGTCAAATAGGCTAAGTCAGATGAAGTCAGATTGGAGCGACCGAATCACAGACAGAAATGGTGGTGACCACTTTTGTTTTCCTCCGAGTTTGTCCTGAGCTGATTTGGCCTTTGAATGAAATCCAGTCAGAGGATAATCAACTCAGGAAGGAGTGTACACGATAAAGCTGTGCAAGAGTCAAGATTGTGCTGAACAGCTACACACATGCATAAATGGCATAGCCCCTGCCTTTGGTATCGATGGTCAGCACAATCGCTCACAGTCAATCTTACGGCACCATCTGTTTATCCATACGCAGTCAGCTGGTGATTTTTTTTGTTTCTATGGGACAGCGGGGACATCCAGGATTCTCGCAAAATGGCAGGTACCACGCCAGAGAAAACAGCGATCATGGTCTGAGGATTGGGTTACACAATCTTTTCTTTGATCAGTACGCACGTGCGTTCGTTGTAATTGTTTTCATCGGTGCAGTGTGGTTGCTACCAGCAATTTTGTGAAACTCCCGGATTTCTCATGTTAGTAATCTCTGGCTTTCATGACTATGAGAGAGCAGGCAAGAGTTTCATATATACATGTATGGGCATCACTAACTTTTCCCTTGCAGTGGTTTATAAGCCATCAGAAAGAGATAAGATGTCCTCAGATGTCAAATGTAGCAGTGAAAATATTGCAGCGTTTACT